>NC_064630.1:701144722-701469972 GCF_023864275.1 Schistocerca cancellata | reverse complement strand
ACTAAAATTATTTACTTGGCCACACAGTAGAATTCAAGATAAAGACAATGTACATGATTGTGTGGAGAAAGAATTGAAGCAGCAAGCTTGACTTTAGGATGCAGGAACATAATTTGAATGTTGCTACACCTAATTTACAGGTGGATGATACTAGTGACCATCTAGTCAGACCTTACCATCCTAGTTCTTACATAAAGACAGATACGAGCAAATTCTTCAAAAGGAAAGTCCATATGAGGTAATGAGTATTCTGCACCGTAAACTGCTGTTTCTAATAGACCCATCACATGGTAAAGAAAAGGGATTGTATAATGTAGACATAATAAGAATATCTAACCCACAGTCAAGACATCAGGATAGTTCACAACCTGTGCGAACATTGTAGACTGACAACAAGGCCTTGGTGGTCTATCAGGGTTGCGGCTGCCCCAATTTCTGGAAATCAGGGAATATCAGGGAAATTTTTTAAAAAAATGGAAAAACATCGTTTTTGTCTCAGTAGATGAGATGGCTTATTTACTGAGATGTCACACGTCATCAGTGGCTGTGCGCAGCTGAGTATGTGCTCTGCTTCCCTACTTCCTCAGTCTTACTGCTTCTCCCCTTTCTACGACTCCCCCAGCCTGCAGTCAGTGCTGCCACCACTTCTTGCTGTTAGCATAGCAGCTGGCTGCCAACAAGAGGCAGGGAGGTGTGAGAAGTGGTTTGTTTGGATCTGATTCTCAGAGACTGTTGACGCAGCAGCCGGAGATGGCAATCATGTGTGCATGAGTTGTGTCTGAGTGATTGTGTGAGTGTATGTGCACTCTCATTTTCTGACAAAGGCCAAAAATTTAGTTGTGAGAAAGTGATTACCTTTTCTAAGTGCCTGTCTGTGGCTCAGCTATTATCTTTATGGTGAGTTGCTACCTGTCCTCATTAGTATTGATTCAGAGTGTTTGCACAAGTTATCTGTTGCATGGATTGATCACCACTTGAATAGTTGGCCACACGAGTAGACTTCCATGGTGGGCCAAAACCGCACACAATTTCTGTGTTTGTCTAATGGATCGAGCCTGTCGATCTGAAGCCCATAGTTTTCCACTAATCAGCAGGCCCTACTTTTCAGACCTAGTCTCATCGATCTGCCCGCAGGTTGGGTCTGTTTGTGTGTGGTGTAACGCGGCGGATTTTCGTGGTTTATCCATGGACCCAGGACTATGGTGCTCTTCACCACAGGTGTTGTATTTCAGGAATTGCGACTGTGTCACTGCAAGTACATTGTACAGTGCAGCATTTTTATAGATATTTTATTTATTCTAGTACATTTTGGTACTCTGAAAGTAGTTTATGTATTAGAAAGTATGGATGATAAGAAGAAGAAAACTGCGGCAGTCACTGGCAGTTTTTTCGCTAATTACTCATGTATTTCTTGAAAGAAAAATCGCACAATACCTGTAAAAAAATAGACATAAAAAAGTGGATAATAACCAACAGTAACAAACATAGTAGAACCAACACTTTATTGGCAGACACCTATAGTGTTGGTTTACACAACTCTTTCCCACCTTATACACTTCTTTCAAGGGGACTACTTTTTTCTGAGGTTTTTTAAATCTGTTTTGAGACTCCAACAAAATACGTATTTTGTCACCAAATGTTTCTTGTTATTGAAATAAAAGAAAATCAATGGTCTTAATAACCCCCCCCCCCCCCCCCCCCCCCCCAGGGGCTCAGCATTCATTTGCTGAGTACGGGCTTGGCGACCCCGGGGTCGTGAGCTGGGGACTGGTCAGCGCCGCCAGTCTCCTGTCACCGTAAACCCCGGACATACATCAGTGACCACCGCATGGCGCGGCGGTGGAATGTTGTGTGCTGCGGGGAATGGTAATCTTGGCTTGACCGCCTGGATTGCGAGGAAGGTAAACCTCTATAAAAACCCCTCAATCTTACGGTGTGCTGCGCGCCTATAAGATGCATGGCTGTTGGGGTGGAACAGTCGCAAGCAGGCAACCTCTGGGGCACCTGCCGCACCCCAATTGTATAAGGCTTACTCAGGCACACGGGGCTCTGTCTGAGCGGACCTTTAGTTCCCTAGCTGCTCGTGGGACCACAATGGACCCTTCGACCTCTACGTTTCCCCCTACTAGTGGATTGGGTGGGCCACTGGTAGGAAAACACACCCAATCGAAAAAGCGACTTCGTGCTGGGAGTCCTCCAGCGCCTGGTGTTACTAGAGACTTATCAGACTGTCGTAACAGAGCACATGCTGATAATCAGAATGTGTTTTTGATTGTCAAACGGAAGGAAAGTAGCTTTGAGAGAGTTTCTCCCTTTTACATCCACAAGGGTCTTGAGGGAATTGCAGGAACACTGAAATCTGTGAAGCGTCTGCGCAATGGGACTTTGTTAGTTGAAACTTCTAGTTCCCGTCAAGAGGAAAGCAACCTGTCTCGGAGATTACGCTATCGAGACCGAGCTCCACTCCACTTTGAACTATAGTAAGGGTGTTGTGACATGTAGGGACTTGATGGATATCCCCAAGAACGAGTTGAAATCCGAGTGGGCTGACGGAGGTATTGTCGACGTGCAGCGTATTATGAAACGAATTGATGGTGACCTAGTCAAATCCGACTCGTTTATTCTCACGTTCAATTGCCCGAGACTCCCAGAGCATGTTAAAGCGGGTTTCTTACGTTTGCCAGTACGGCCATATTTCCCCAACCCAATGCGCTGTTTTAAATGTCAGCGCTTTGGGCATACTACGTTGGGGTGCAATGGTATAGCCACTTGTGGTAAATGTGGTCAGCCTGCCCATGAAGGAGCCGATTGTTCATCGCCTGTGAAGTGCGTGAATTGTTCTGGGAGTCACCCTGTCTGGAGCCGGGTCTGCCCCATCTATCTCGAGGAACGGAAGATACAGGAGATCAAAACAACTAAGCGCATCCCCTATGGTGAGGCCAAGAAGCTCTGTAAGGCCATGCAGCCTCCTGTGTTTACAACACCTTTCGCTTCCACTCTGCAGAAACCGGTACAGTTGGCCACTGTTGCTACACAAACGGAGGTTGCTAGTGTCAGCACTAATACCTGCGTTTGCCAGTGCACTTGTGCTGCTGCGGTGTTTTGCAACCTGCAGCTCTCCCCACAACGTCGGACAAGGCCGTGGTTGCTGACATTGGGGTACTTCCTGCCCCTCCCCATATGGCACCTTCTGCCCAGGCGAGTAAAGCTCCAACTGTTGACAAGGTTCTGCATTCTAAGCCCCCCAAGACGAAGACGCCGAAGGTGAAGGTTTTGCCACCTGAGGAGACTAGTCAGGGTCAGTCCGATGACGATGCCATCGTACTATCTGACATCTCCCTTGGGTCGCCATCAGAGCTGATGGACATTGATGTCGACCGGGGACGATATTCTCGCCCCAGGAATAAATCTCCGGCCAGTACGGGCTCTCCTCCAAACCACAGGGGCAGGGTGAAAATTCAGCCACCCTGATCACTGGCTCCCATATTACAGTGGAACCTGAATGGGTTCAGGAAGCATGTGGCCGAATTACAACTCCTTGTACGAGAGCGCCCCTTGTGCTTATGTCTCCAAGAGACACATTTCCGGGCCACTGATGCTCCTTCTTTACAGGGCTATACTGTGTATCGAAAAGATGATCTGATGGGGGAAAGGGCAAAGGGTGGTGTTGCAGTTTTTGTCCATGACATGCACCACTCATCTGAGCTCCCTCTCGTTACGGACTTGCAAGCAGTTGCAGTTGACCTTCTTGTGGGGCGGAGGCTCACAATCTGTTCCGTTTACTTACCACCTCAGGATGCAATAGACTCTGAGGCTCTCACAGACCTTATTACCCAACTCCCCCGCCCATTTCTCCTTCTGGGGGACTTCAATGCTCATAATGTCTTATGGGGCTCTACGACTACTTGCCCCAGGGGTCGCATTCTGGAAAGCCTCATGGCATCCGAAGAACTGTGCATCCTCAACTCTGGTGCTCCCACTCATTTCTGTACTGCTTCTGGGTCGTCGTCAGCTATTGACCTTTCCTTTTGCTCTCCAGCACTCGCGGATTCTGCTCTGTGGGAGGTTGCCGCTGACCTCCATTCTAGTGACCACTTCCCCCTTTGGATTCGCCTCCTGGATGAAACTGTGGCATTACCAGTGCCGCCCAGGTGGCACCTCTGCAGAGCTGACACTTTTCAGCGATTTAGCTGTTTTGGAACACCGTGCCAGCGTCCACGAATGGGTTGACCATGTTACAGCCGTGATCTCCCGTGCTGCTGAATTGTCGATCCCACGGTCCTCAAGTCATCCCAAGAGGTGCCCTGTCCCTTGGTGAAACACTGAGTGCTGCTCAGCCATCCGAGCCCACCATGCAGCTCTGCGCCGCTTCAAGTGCCGTCCCTCAGCTGACAATCTTGCGGCCTTTCGGGTGGCAAGAGCCAAAGCGCGGCGAGTGATTAAAGAGAGTAAATGACGGTCCTGGCAATCGTTCCTGAACTCCCATCTCCCACTCCACTAGTCCTACAAAAGTATGGGAAGCCATCAGGAGGATTTCCGGGAAACGCAGCCAACTACCTGTCACGGCATTGCTGCATCAGGGTTGTCTACTCACGGCGCCGAGAGACATTGCCCAGACACTGGCCATGTATTTTGCCGAATCTACTGCCAATATTAACTGTGATCCAGATTTCTGCCGCTACCGCACTGCCATCGAGAGGGATCACTTGGACTTCCGGTCTCCAAATTCTGAACCCTACAACTGCCCCTTCACAATGTGGGAACTGGATTCGGCGCTGTCTGTGGCTCATGATACCGCGCCAGGTGATGATCAAATCCTGTACAGCATGCTGCAGCACTTGTTGCTGCCATCCAAGGAAGTTCTCCTGAATTGCTTTAATATGATATGGTCATCTGGCACGTTCCCTGAGTCGTGGAGGGAGGCGATTTTGATTCCCCTCCTCAAACCGGGAAAAGACCGAATGCATCCCAGTAGTTATCGGAGTATTGCTTTGACGAGCTGTGTCGGGAAGACATTGGAATGCATGGTCAACCGTTGCCTGGTTTGGCTGCTCGAGACCAGGCAGCTCCTTAGCCACTCTCAGTGTGGCTTTCGGAGATGTCGTTCAACTATAGACAACTTGACCCTGCTTGAGGCGGCCATCCAGCAGGCCTTCCTACGTAACCAGCATTGTCTAGGTGTATTCTTTGACATTAATAAGGCGTATGACACTACTTGGCGCCGCCTTATCCTCAATCAACTCCATCAGTGGGGCTTTCGTGGCCATCTCCCCATCTTCATTCGGTCCTTTCTTTCCCGCTGCCTCTTTCGATACCGGGTTGGTACTGTGTTATCTGATTTGTACGTCAGGAGAATGGTGTTCCTCAGGGAAGCATTTTAAGTGTCACCCTCTTTGCCGTCACCATTAACAGTATCATGTCCACTATCCGGAGTCCTGCCCAGTGCTCCTTGTTTGTGGATGATTTTGCTGTTTTCTGTTCTTCCTCCAGTCTTGTCACTGCTAGTTGGCAGCTGCAGCTTACGATAAAGCGATTAGAGACATGGACTGCGAAGACGGGTTTTACCTTTTCTGCAGACAAATGTGTGTGTGTTCATTTTAATCGTTCTCGACGTGCTTTTACCTCCCCTGAATTGCGTCTGAGGGGCACCATTCTTCCTTTTAGGGACACTGTGAGGTTCCTGGGCCTCACTTTTGATTCAAAGTTGTCGTGGTTGCCGCACCTTAAAGACCTCAAGGTGCGGGCCCTGAAGGTGCTGAATATTTTGAAGTGTCTGAGCCATCGGTCCTGGGGAGCAGATCGGGCGCGTCTGCTGCAGTTTTATAGGGCTTTCGTCCGGTCGCGTCTTGACTATGGATGCACTGTGTATGGGTCAGCGAGGCCTTCGTATCTGAAGATTCTTGACGCAGTACACCATGAGGGTATCAGGCTGGCTACTGGTGCCTTCCGTACCAGTCCCATCCCCAGCCTGTGTGCTGAGGCAGGGGAACCGCCGCTCGCCATCCGGCGGAAACTCCTCATGGTGCGACGGGTGTGTGTCAATTCCTTGCCTGTCCTACCTCCCCTGCATACCCTACTGTTGCCCGACCGCCTATGGAACGTCTCTTTTTTCCAGTCGCCCAAGGGCAACGAGACCATTTGGGATTCGTGCCAAGCATTTGCTTGAGTCCCTTGGTGTGGAGCGTGTGGCACCCCAACTCCAGGGTTTTACCCGTCTGCCATCCTGGTTGCTCCAGAGGCCCAGCGTCCTTTTAGACTTGTCAGAGTACCGGAGGAGCTGCACTCCTGCGTTTGTTTTTACCTCCTTATTTTATGATATTTTAAACCAGCATCCCGACCATGTACCAGTATTTACGGATGGCTCTAAACATGGGGACTCTGTTGGTTGTGCTGTTGTTTTCCCTGATCGAGTCGTCAAGTTACGGCTTCCTGCAGCGTTTACCATTTTTGATGCCGAATTGTTTGCGATCTTGAGGGCATTGGAGCAGATGAGATGTGTTCCCAGTCTTAAGTTTCTCATCTGTTCTGACTCCCTGAGTGCCCTTCAGACCATGCAACACTTGTACCCAGCGGATACGGTCGTCCAGAACATCCATGATGCCCTACTCCACCTGCAACGGCAGGGGAAGGAGTTTTCTTTCTGCCCGGGCATGTGGGAATTAGGGGAAACGAACTGGCGGATGTGCCAAAGATGCATGTTCCCTCCCTCACGTTGTTGAATGTGCCGTCTCCCTCCATGCTGTTACCTCCCTTTTGCGTTTTCGTGTTATGTGTCAATGGGAAGAGGAGTGGCTGGCAGTCGGTGAAAATAAGCTGCGTCTGGTCAAGGCCACCACGCGGCCATGGCGTACGTCCTACCAGTCATGCAGGCGGGATGAGGTTCTCCTCACTCGCCTCCGCATTGGGCACAGTCCTTTAACGCACGGTTGTTTACTCTGGCAGGAGGACCCCCCAATCTGCAGTGCTTGTGGCGTCCAGATTACGGTCCGCCACATTTTACTTGACCGTCCTTTATTCTCTGACCAGAGGGCGGTGGTTTCCTTGCCACCGGATTTGCCCTCTATTTTGCAAGACGACGCAACGACTGTGGTTAAGGCCTTACAGTTTTGTGTCCTGTCCAATTTGTTGCCTCGGATTTTAGGGAGAGGATTTTAATGTGCTGCTGGGTGACTGTCTCACCCAGGCTTTAGGTAAGAGGTCCGCCAGTCATGATTACCTACTTGTTTCACTTCGATTTCTGTTCTCTTTTTCTTGTGTTTCCTTTCCTCTTTTAGTGCGTTTCTTCTCCTCTTGTTTTGCCTCTGTATGTGAGGATTTGGAACTGCGTCAGGTCTGTGTCTTTTAGCTGTTCTCCTTGTTCGGTGTCCGTCTTCGTCCCTTCACTGCATGTGTTCCTGTTTCTATGCGTTTGGGTGCTGATGACCACGCTGTTTAGTGCCCGAAAACCTCAAACCACACACACACACACACACACACACACACACACACACACACTTAATAAAACATATACGAGGTGCGACAATAAAGTAATGAGACTGATGTGAAAAAAATGCTGCTTACCGTTTTAGTCAAGTTTAGTGTTGTCTCCTTCAAAGTAGTTCCCTTCTGATTGCTCACACTTTTTCCAGCACTTGTGCCATTGATGGTAACATTTCTGGAACTCATCTTCTGTAATAACCACCAAGACCCTCGTCACAGCTTTTTGGAGATCTTGTGTTGTTTGAAAATTTTGTCCCTTGACCGCCGTTTTGACTCTTGTAATAGAAAAAAGTCACACGGAGAGATATCTGGTGAATAAGGTGGCTGTGGTAGTACTGAAATTTGTTTTGTGGTTAAAAATTGCCGTACTGACAGAGCAGTATGGGATGGCGCATTATCGTGATGCAGAATCCAATTATCAGCAATGTTGGCACAGACATGAAGAACTCTTTTTATGAAGTCTTTCTAAAATTTCTTTGTAGTAATATTGGTTAACTGTTTGTCCAGGAGGCACCCACTCTATGAACAATTCCCTTGGAATCAAAGAAGCACACTAGCATGCATTTCACTTTTGACTTTTACATGCGACCTTTTTTTTTTTTTTGAGCACCATTGCGAACTTTGGTGTTTCGTCTCTGGATCGTACTGAAAAACCATCCATTATCACCAGTGATAACACGGCTCAAAAATTCTGGATTGATTTCCGTTTGCTCTAACAGATCGGCTGCCACATTTTTCCATGTTTCTTGCTGTTGTGGTGTGAGGTTTTTGGGGACCATTTTTGCACAAATCTTTCTCATACCAAGATCTTCAGTTATTATTAGCCGAACCATTTCTCGATTGATGTTCAGTTCTGCAGTCATTTTCACGGATAATCTTTGATCAGATTGTACGAATTCACGAACCCTGGCCTAGATCACATCCATACATGAAGTTGATGGTCGTCCACTGCGGTTTTCATCTTCAACATTTGTTCTGCCTTCACTAAACGTTTTATGCCAATGAAAAACTTGAGCTCTTGACATAACCTCGTCTGCAAAAGCCTTCTGAAGCTTACCGTAAGTTGTCGTCGCATTTTCATCCAATTTAATGCAAAAAGAAATGGCATACTGTTGCGAATTATTATGCTGTTCCATTTCTGTCACGAGAGACAGAAACACGTTCTAACTTATTAAAGCACAACTCACGACTGAGCAGTTGCATCGATGTGCCGCTTTGACTAGATGCAGCTTATAGATGAAGATCAAAGATATTATGCCTACGCAAGCCTGTAGGGTTGCCAAATCTTGCAAATAAAATCAGTCTCATTACTTTATTGTTGCACCTCGTGTGCAATTTGGCTTGCTTTCTTTATCCAAAAACAGCTCATTACAAAAGATGTTGATGTTAGTACTTAGGTTTTTTTGCTCACATGTTTAGAAATACAGAACTCCTTACATTTTTTGTCAACTTATGTCTTTACTTACCCTTGAGATGTCAAAATTTGTGAGGGGAAAAATGCTATAACTTGTCTGGAAATCGGGGAAATGTCGGGTAATTTCACTTGGGGAAACTTGTGGCAACCATGGTTATATTACTTCCTTTTTGATTTCTGTTTGTTCTCTTCTTCTATATTCTTTAAATTTACCCCCCCCCCCCCCCCCCCCTTTACACACACACACACACACAGTCATCATCATTAACATATTATGCATATAAATATATTGTTTTAAATATTAGGGATTCAGGCATATTTTGATAATACAAACCACTTTCGCCTTCTGTTACGTTAGACTAGTAATCATAAATCTGGTAATTTGTGGTGATAATGCTAAAAACAGATTGGTATATTAGCATTACACAGGCTACTAATAAAAATGTGTTTGCTATAAATAATGCATTAATTGTTTAAAGTATTGCACATGCCTGCCTATATTACACTGGCAGAGCCAACAGAATAGGAGCTTAAGGTAATACCAAATATATTTATATCAGTATGAAATTCATATCTGCAAATACATGGTGCTATCTTAACGTGTACTATGAACTTAACAACTTAATACTTAGGCATAATACTTACCTGTGTAATATCTTGCTGATTATACTTAAACAGTTATAAGATAATGATCGTAATTTCAATTACAACATAGTCTGATCTTTTCTCATGGACATTCTCATAATCATTTATGATGAGGATTTGGACGGAGGGATTGTAAGATATGGATGATCAATGTTGTCATTAAATCAGAGAAATGCTACATTACCTACCGTATTTACTCGAATCTAAGCCGCACTTTTTTTTTTTAAATCCAAAAAACCGCCTGCGGCTTAGAATCGAGTGCAAAGTAAGCGGAAGTTCTGAAAAATGTTTGTAGGTGCCCCCACAACTAACTTCTGCCGTCGAATATATGTAGCGCTATACAGGCATGTTTTGCAGGCACAAAGATAAATACTGGCGCCAAAATCTCTGCGTCAGTAAATAAATTAAAACAAAAAAGGTGGAAGACAAGCTTTTTTTCTCCGCCCCGAGTTTCAACCACTGCATTTTCATACATTATCCAATGAAGTAAATACAAATTCTGTATTGTTCATCTTCGAATGTAGCAGCATTTCAATGTATTACAAAAATCCGACTGGCAAGACTGTTTGGGATGTTTGTCAATATGGCCAACTCTTTCAGAATTTTTTCCTTCCTGTGAGATGAGATGGTAGCTAATAGGAACTTTTATGAACTGTGAATCACATGCAGTATTCTCTTCACCATAAGAATAATACAAATAGAAACATTTTGCCACGTATTGTTTCGTGTTTGCTGCTATCTCATTTAAATCCTGTCTGCCTAATAAACTACGAAACTAGAGTGAGACATCAGCAAACGCGGAAGAATATACATACCATGTCATGTTTATATCCGTATTATTCTTATGCCTAATAGTATACAGTCAGAAATGAAGCACGGCAATTGACTAGATTTTTAAATCTAAGGTGACTAATTTCTGTGCAGAATGTAATGTACTAAAGAGGCACCGAGCGAGGTGGCGCAGTGGTTAGCACACTGGACTCACATTCGGAAGGACGACGGTTCAATCCTGCATCCGGCCATCCTGATTTAGGTTTTCCGTGATTTCCCTAAATCACTCCAGGCAAATGCCGGGATGGTTCCTCTGAAAGGGCGCGGCCGACTTCCTTCCCCGTCCTTCCCTAATCCGATGAGACCGATGACCACGCTGTCTGGTCTCCTTCCCCAAACCAACCAACCAACCAACTAAAGAGGCGTCTGCAAAGATTTTCAAACGGAGAAAAATTTTCGCTTAACTCTAGTTCAGAACTTCTATCATACGCAGTATATTATTTGGTTCTTGTTGATCGTTATCAAAGAAAGCAGTAGTGTAAGTAACAACAAATAGCAGTCTCTTGCCATTGTTTCACTGATGAGACGATTCTTCTTTTTTTTTTTAATTGTAGGCGGCGGTAGCGTGCACAAAAGCAAGCCATGCCGCGAGCGGCGACAGGCCGTAAACACTCATTATCAGAATGCGTCAAACAGTGCATGACACATGCACTTTCGGCTTAGAATGATGTAAACACCTATAACAAAGAGAACAGCGCTTGTCAGATCAAAGAAAAAAATAAGCAATCAATTCAAACCAGATGAAGCACGTGAAAAAGGAGGGGGTACCCGTATAAATACGATGGAGTGCCTGACACATAGCAATGGCTACCTGGTAAAGGTTAACTGCTAAGCTTACGACTCAAACCAAACTACTGTAGCTGTATTGTCATTGATTCGACCTAAATTGTGTCTCATCTTACAATGGACCAACTTTGTTTCGATTTGGAGGTGCGGCCTAAAACTTTTCTCTCCCCTTGAATTTCGAGTCTCAAATTTCAGGTGCGGCTTAGATTCGGGAAATTTTTTTTTTTCCCATGATTTCGAGTCTCATTTTTCAGGTGCGGCTTAGATTCGAGTAAATAGGTAACAAGGCCTAATTCTTTTTTCCCCAAATCAAACTATATGGATGTTGGATGTTAAGATCATGGTGATGTAAAGAAGGGGAAGAGTGAAAGGCACTCTTTGTATAGAATGTAAGGTGCAAGTGCATGTGCTGGTAAATGTGAGTTGGTGATATGTCCCCTTACTGCAGAATTGAGATTGTTGAATTGTGTGTGCAGGCAGGGGCTCAGTCTGCAGAACAGTGCAGCATGCCATGGAGCTCCCTCCATGGTGTAGGTCTGTGATTGTGGGACTCTGTAACTAAGGAGATCCATGTATAACATAAAACCAAAATTCTCTTGGAGTCTTATGGAGAGACTGTTCATTTCATTATCTGTCAATCGGAAAGTTATACCGATTTGTAATAGGGATAATAAACCCTGTTTGTGAACCTAGCAGTGCCGTTATTACGTAATAGTGGTCATTTCAGAGGAAAAGTGTGGTGGAAGGCAGGGTCCCTCCAAAATGAGCAATAAGACCACTTCAGGAAGGAGGGAAGGAGAGAACACTTGCAAGTAGTTGAATGTCATTCTAACAGGTAGTATATTAGGCAGTGCTACAGATAAATGATGATAGTCAAAGACGTGATGAAGGATTTCCCATGTCATATCCCCTCCCAAAGAACCCTTTACAAAGGAGTGCCCCCTTTGTCACCCAGTACCACCCTGGACTGGAACAATTGAACCACACCTTCATCAGGGATTTGATTATCTATCATCATGCCCTGAAATGAGAGGCATCCTATCTAAGATTCTACCCAGCCCTCCTAAAGTGGTATTCCGTCACCACACAACTTTCACAACATCCTAAACCATCCCTATGCCAAACATAACCCCAGACCCTTGCAAGACCTGACCAATCCATCCACCCAGCTTATTGTAACCTCTTAAGAGGCTAGGCCACCTTTTAAAGCAGCCATGTCATATACCGACTCTACTGCAGACTTTGCACATCTTTTTCTATTGTTATGATTAACAAACAGCTGTCCACCAGGTTGTGAATGGCTACTCCCAAACTGTGGCCAAGAGCAAATTTGACCACCCTGTGGCACAACATGCAGCTGAACATAAAATGCTTGATTATGGCTGCTTTACAACCTGGGCTATTTGGATCCTTCCCTGCACCACCAGCTTTTCCTAAATGTGCTGATGGGACTTACCTTTACAATCTCTCTCTGCTCCCAAAATTATCCCGGCCGTGAACTATGATAACCTACCATCTCCACACCCTATAGCCAACTGTTTCTGCCCCCTCTGTCCCATAACTTACTTTCATTTCATACCCCCTCACCCTCATTGTGCTTGCTTTCTGCCAATGCACCCACCAGTCTTTTCCTCTCTCTGGTCTTCCCCATCTCCACTTCCTACTCCCACTTCCACCCACACAGTCCCATTGCACTGCCTGTGGCAGTCTTGTCCTGCTGCCTTCTAGTCACTTCTTGCTCCATCAGACAGTGTTCTTCTCTCCCCCCACATGTACTTTGGTATCCCTCCCCCTTCGTTGCCCCCCACTCCCAATTGCTGCTTTCATTAACGCAAGAGTTGTGGCTGGGGATAGTTGTCATGTGTGTGTGATTAGTGTATGCTTGTGTGAATGTGTGTGCATTTTCCTTACTTTTCTGAAGAAGGATTTGGGCAAAAGCTTAATGTGTGATAGTCTTTTTGTTGTGCCTGTGTGCAACTCGACTTGTCATCTTTATGGTGGGTAGCTATCTATCCTTTTCAGAACTGTTGATATTCCAACCTGGACTTTGCAGTGTAACATCACTTTGTTTCATTGTTCTCATATGTGAAATTAACAGTTTGAAAATATTTTTTAATGATTAATTTGGAAGTTAAATGTCCCCAGAGCACAAACTCCTCGTGTTCCTTATTTGTTGTTGTTTGGCTTGAATGTAGTGACAAACTGTATGTGAAAATAATCTACAAAATGCCATAACCAAATTCTATCATTACATAATGTTTATGATAATTTACTGGACCTTGGAGAACTTAAGTAGCAGCATATAGCAGTAACAGTGTGTGAGAGAGAAGTGAGAAAGGATTACTACCACATACACTTTTACTAATTTATATTTGTTATATAATGTAATTATGAATATTTCATACATTAGGCAACAAGCCCTTGAAACACAAGTGCAAAATTTAAGCAAAACTACAGAATGTCACATTACTAATGTAATAAAATTTAGGTTAAGCTTGATATAGTAGTGTGTATCCTGGTAATGAGCTGACTCCAGAAGGACAGCAACATTTTTAATCTATTGAACACACACACACACACACACACACACACACACACACACACACACACACACACACACACACCATAAAGTAATGAAAGTTTTGTAACTGGTATTGCTGTTGTAAAAAGGTATATTTCATTCTGCAGTTACGAAGTCTCTTGTGTAATGTAACATCAGATTTCTTGCACAGATTTTTACTCTTTAATAGTGAGGTAGTCAAGCTGTTCGGCACTACTACCTCACACCTTTTTCTTCTTGTTCTTTGCACATCTGTGACAAACTACATCTTCCACTCCTTATTTTTTGTTAACTGTTTTTCTTGAGTTTGTAAAATATGTGGCCTTATTTGTAGAAGGTTAATTGTATGTATTGCAAACAACATTCAGAAGCTATGTGGTATACTTGGGGGAACATCAGCGTCAGCCCTATGTTGTTCTGCTCTTGGTCTTGTCTTCTCAGCTGCTGAATATTTTGGCCCAATCTGGTTAGACAACCCATATGTACAAAAGGTAGCTCTCCAATGAAATAACGTGATGAGAATGATTGTTGCTGTTATCAAATCAACACCTACAGAATGGCTCCCAGTATTAAGCCATATTCCATTCTCACAACTTCTACACATCAATGGTCTCATAGACAAAAAGATAATAGATAATAAAAATTTACCTATCCATCAAGATGTTGGTGATACAGACAGATTCCACTCTATATTACCACCACCACCAACAACAACAACAACAACAAATGAGGTAAGCAGTCTTCCCCACTTTGTGATTGCGGAGAACCATAGATCATCTGAGTCGTCATAGAAGAATGCCGTACAAGATCATTATAATGGTAGGTCTGAAGACTTCCTACTGGAAACTCCAAAGTCAATAGAGTACATAAATGCTCTCAATGTTTGTTTATAACATGCCAACAAGCTGTATGATAAATAATAAATGTGTGTGTAGCAATTTGTGTCTGAGAAACAGTATGAAAGTTTCCAAAATTACTGTTCGCAGAAAGTTGTCACAATTCGGTAGCGATGCAACAGCAACATCCATTCTGAACTTTGGTTCAATTTTTAACAATGCATAACTACTAAAAACCAGTGAAGGGCCTCTATTGTTTTTTCCACATTGTTCATCCACTGTTCTTGGTTTCTTATTATTCCTGACCAAACCTAGAGGTATTGTGCTCAGATAAGAAAGGAATTCATTTCTAGAGTACTCAGCCCAGTTACATGTCAATAGCAGCTACTAGATAAAGTAAATTTTGTGTTCAAACAAAGAAAAAAGTCTGACTGCAGCACTTGCAAACAAATTAACTCCTGGTGTTAGTGTCTTAAGACCTTATGCTGCACTTGTTTGTAAGGTTTGTGGTTTTGATATACCACATAGTCTAACCCAGGTCAGGCTTATTGTTTCAAATTTACTCAACATATGCTTGATGAGCTTAGCTATGACAGAACAAAATTGGAATTTGGCAAGTTAGGTGTTGGTGAACTATCGCTATACCAGCTTTCTGACTCAGAGAGAATGCAGCAGTCATACAAGTCTCAAATGGTCCTCAACCACAAATTTCATGTGTTTGCAAAACATAATCACTTACTGATATGCTGAGGTATGTCTGCCTTAAATGTTATAAGTAATTCAGGTTAAGAAGTTGAGTGTGGTTCTGCACTGGGATCTTATTACGCCATGACACCTAAACCTTTTCAGGTGGTAAACATTTTTGAGGTATCCAAGATCCAGTTACTTTCATGTCTGTTTTACATCTTAGGTATGATCCTGTGTTATTTCTCACCACTACTCAAAGTGAAAGTAACCTCTTGGGGTCCTTGGAGATGGCTGTGTTAGCTAATGGAGGAAAGAGAGGCATGTTGTGCAAGTAAGAGTTTATAAATGATAAACTGAATGATATTAAGGCAATGTTCCACAAAGCAAGAATTTGCAAACTGTTTTTAGAGCAGTCCCTGTGCAATTCTTAACTGTTATATGTTGAGTAGTGATTTTCCTGTAGGGATGATAATATTATGAAATCTGTAACAATAGTAGGGAAAAGCTTGTCATTATTCCCTTTTTTTTTTTTTCCAGTAACGCCGCATACAAGATGCCGCTTGAAACTTTTGAAGTTGGAAAGAATTAAAGACTACTTATTGATGGAGGAGGAATTCATTCGCAATCAAGAAAGACTGAAACCACAAGAAGAAAAAATTGAGGTGTATATCATTTGCTGTATATGCCTCCCTATGACAAATTTTGCTTTTTTGTTCCTTTAATTAACTTACTTTGATCATTGCTTTTTAGGAGGAAAGATCAAAGGTTGATGATTTACGAGGAACTCCTATGTCAGTCGGAACGCTAGAAGAAATAATTGACGACAATCATGCAATTGTTTCTACAAGTGTTGGCAGTGAACATTACGTTAGTATTCTGTCATTTGTCGACAAAGACCAGTTGGAACCAGGATGCTCTGTGCTATTGAATCACAAGGTAAAATTTGTTAATTGCGGAAAGTATAATTACATTTACTTTATAATGTATTTGAAAGCCTGTTTTTATATTACATTTTTTGACCTGTTGATAATAGGTTCATGCCGTAGTTGGAGTTTTGTCAGATGACACCGATCCTATGGTTACTGTGATGAAATTAGAGAAGGCCCCACAGGAAACATATGCAGACATTGGAGGTAACCATTTTTCTGCACAACTTGTAGGTCTAGTCCTAAAGCAAATTTTCAGTTTGATGTTTTTCTTGTCATTCTCAGTTTTTTGCTACTGTATTTATGCATACTAACTTTTCAGATGGGTAGGTATAAAGATGTGACAGAGTGGCAAAATGGGGTAGTTGTGTCTGTCCATATCTATGGCCACATAGTGTTTGAAGATCGCTGGACTTGTTTGTGTTTTCGAGTGGACTATTCAACATGTCTACAAGCAGTGGGGTAATGCATGTGGCCATGAAACACAATGTCAGAATTGTGGTTGGGAAAAGATTCAGACTGACAGGGGCCGAAGATGCTTTTCACGACGTGCAAATCAAAATCGCTTCCAAATACTACAGGAATTGCTGTAGGCAGTGAAGACAGGTCAATCCCAAGCTGTTAATGAGAGAACATTGTGAAGGGAACTGCATGAAATGAATTTTTGGAGTCACTCAACTTGCAAGACGTCATTGCTCACACAGGCACATAAAGACGGCCGCAGCAAAGACCATCTGGCTGGAAAAACTGGAAGAATATTTGATTTACTGACCATTCTCCCCCCCCCCCCCCCCCCCCCTCCCTATTACATCTCAGTAGGCCTGCAATATCACCAGACTTGAACCCCATAGAAAATCTGTGCGACATGTTGGAGACAGTGAGTAAAATGCTGACACCAGCATCCCCACAATTTGGTGGATTTGCTTGATCAAATCTGCGAGTGGCTTAACCTGGATGCAATGTACCAGCACAACCATGTGGATTCACTTCCTAGCTGAATCCATGTGGTTATCAAGCCCAGGGGGGAATTACACAATATTAAATGAAGGAGCATATTTGCCAGTGCACAAACAAATCAGATGTGCATAAGGTGATTTAAACCAATATCAATGTTTTTTTTCCGTTCTGACATAAAATATTCTTGCAATCAGTTTCTGCTATATTCTGTTCATCTGTTACAGAGTGCCCTGCTGTATTTAGATATATGGAATTAACTTATGCAAGTTGTGGGCCATAGTATTAAATAAAGCAGACAGGCATAGCTTGTCTACCACATGAGCTCCAATGCCCACATTTCTGAAAGTCAGCAAAAATTGATAATGTTTTGGTTACTGACATGATGTAACGAGCTCAGTTTGTGATGAAATGATAAATTTGTCATATACTGGGAAAAAATGATATATTACATATGGTTTCCATTTCTGAAGTAAGCTGTTTGGCTTCAGCATTGCTTATACAGCAGATACAATGTGTAGCATAATTTGGTCTGTAGCAAACATAACAGATGTATCCAGAATGAATTTTCCACTCTGCAGTGGAATATGCTGTGTTGTCAAATTTCCAGGCAGCTTAAAACAGTGCTGGACTGAGACTCAAACCCAGAACCTTTTGTAGGCAATTTTCTTACCAACTTAGCTATTGAGTCATGACTCAAATCCTTCCCTCGCAGATTTACTCCCCTACCTTCCAAACTTCATAGCAGCTCTTCCGTGAAATGCATCAAACCCCATCTTTACAATAGTCACTTATTTAAATAAATACTTTCAGCCAATTTTCTCTGTATGTAAACTCCCCCATGTGCACGTGCACGCACGCACGCACAGAGAGAGAGAGAGAGAGAGAGAGAGAGAGAGAGAGAGAGAGAGAGAGAGAGAACACTTCTGTATAGCTGCTTGAAAGATGGGGAAAGATACTGGCAGAAGTAAATCTGTGTGGGCAGTTGGAGAGTTGTAACTGTTAGCTTATTTGTTCAACTAAGGTCCAGCTCCCAGTATTAATCTGCCAGGAAGTTTCGTATCAGATGTATATTTTATTGGTTGCTTTAGTTAGCCCCATGTTGGATGCCAGATATAGTGACTTTCCTGTCCTATCAGACTTTTAAATGATTACAGGGTACCAGATTGCTGAGGATAGACCAACAGTGATCAAATTTATAAAATTAAGATCATCTTACCTAAAAGAATTGGCTAATAAGGAACCACATGTGGTTAAACAAATTAATGTATTATTAATTTGTAAATTCAACCAAACAAAGAAATTATCTTTTTTTGCCCTCTCTGTTGGCTTGGCGTTAATGGAGAATTAATCATATATTGTTATTCGATGTGAGTCCTTGAATGCAGATGCATGTGTACTTAGTAAATATTTGCCAGTTGAGTGAGTGAGGTGTGCCCCCCTCCCCGCCTCCCATAGAAGAGGAATGTAGCTTTTTTTTTTTTTATCTGCCTGTCCACCTCAGCTGGAGCATCTCTGGGAATGAAACGAAAGACCCTCAAGTCATAAACGTATCACACAATTGTTATCACGCCACTCGGCATATCCGTGTCATACTTGTCCACATCTTGGAGAATTGTGCAGTAGAAGACTTGACAGTCAGTGATGACAGACAACAGAATTATTGTATTGTAATTCTCTTAAATATGCAGCCTTTTTAAACTGTTCACTGCTCCTCTGTATCTTCTGAGTCATCAGCAATCTTCAGTTCTGAGCTACTGGTCAGAAGTAGAACATTTTTCCACCAGTTGTGGGAGCTGATACTGGTTATTCAAATTGCTTCCTCCTAGTTTATTAGTGGGTCTCCTCCACTACTTACGGTGTAATGCTTCGAAAGGAAAATTACTGTAAAACAGTGGCAGAGAACTGTAAACTACAAGATCAGCACTTCTTTTCTGATGTGGACAACTCATTATGTTTTTAAATTCTGCAGGTCTGGACACTCAGATTCAGGAAATAAAGGAGTCTGTGGAACTTCCACTTACTCATCCAGAGTATTATGAAGAAATGGGCATAAAACCACCTAAAGGTGTCATTTTATATGGTCCTCCTGGCACAGGAAAGACACTCTTAGCAAAGGCTGTGGCAAATCAGACATCGGCTACCTTCTTACGTGTTGTAGGTTCTGAACTAATCCAGAAATATTTGGTAAGTATTCTAGCACAAATATTTTTCAAAATATTCATTTTATCTTTGAACAAAATTTTTGAAGCTTTGACTGTTAGAATACTGATACTAATAAGCAATTTACTTGTGCATTGTTGGATTTTTATATATGGAACCAGCATAATGAAAAATTGTGTAGATGTAGTGTTTGAGCCCTAATTGATTTAAAAGAAAACACATTGTTCTGCAGAGAAGTTAATGTGCAAAGATGTTAATGACTCATATGGGGTCATCATTCGATGATATCTTTGAAGCATACTGAAGTAATTTATTTTACTTTGAAACTGTTAATGGTGGAGAAGGGTTTTCATATTCTTATTGATCATGGAGACCATAAATCCATGGCAATAAAAAGAAAACAATACCAATAGATTTTGTTTCCAGATGCTAATTCTTCAGCCCATGTCTGCAAGTTTGCTAAGCATCAGTGCTGTTGCATTTGTAAAACATTTCGTATCATTAAAATTTAACTGGTATGAGACGGGATGGAATGTCATTAAATACTGCTTCAGTACGAATTAAGTTTTTATTGGCAGAAAATTCAGCAAGTACTGAAAGGGAACATATGCCACACTAGTCAAAAGTGACATTGCAACAGACTTGAGAAGCTGTTGCATATATTATTAGCATTAATCTCCTTTGGTAATTTAAAATGGTTAAGGTTTTTCAGTACTTACACCTCATTTTTAAAACATATGAATTTAGTTTTCAGCTACAGTTAAACTTAATTGTAGAGAAGAGGAACTTGATGCATTGAGCTGACCGGACCTCAAAAAAGATTTCTATTATTTATTTATTTATTTATTTATTCCTTGTTGTAACTAACAAATACAATGACCACCTGTTTTATTCAAAGTAGCTTTCATGTTTATGTTGTAATGTAAACTAATTTCTTAATTTTAGGGTGATGGCCCAAAACTGGTTAGAGAATTATTCAGGGTTGCGGAAGAACATGCACCCTCCATAGTTTTCATTGACGAAATTGATGCTGTTGGGACTAAACGATATGATTCTAATTCTGGTGGTGAAAGAGAAATCCAGAGAACAATGTTAGAGTTGTTGAATCAATTGGATGGCTTTGATTCAAGGGGAGATGTGAAGGTAGTAAATACAAAAATAAAATTTATTAAGCTCAAAATTCTTTTACTACACACTAATAAGCCACAATTTCCATAAGTTTTGAAACATTTAACATTTTTGACATATTGATCAATATATGATTCATATCTGGTCTTAGGATAGGTTATTATTACATAATATTTTACTTGCAGGTTGTTATGGCAACAAATCGCATAGAAACACTAGACCCTGCTCTAATTCGGCCTGGAAGGATAGATAGAAAAATAGAATTTCCATTGCCAGATGAAAAAACCAAGAGAAGGATATTTAACATACATACATCAAGAATGACTCTTGCTGAAGATGTTAATCTCACAGAACTTATAATGGCTAAGGATGACCTCTCTGGTGCTGATATTAAGGTAACCATTTTCCACAAAATATTGAACTCTGGTGCCTGAAATCGGATGCAACTGCTGTTCTTACGATTCAACACTCAACAACAAAATAAAGAACAATATAATTAGAAGTAGTAAAGATTTGGGATAAGACCATTGCTACTTTAGCTTATATTAAATATAAATGAGTTATTGAACTCATCTCCCCCCCCCCCCCCCCCCCTCTCGGGAGTGTGTTTGAGCTACCAGTGATATAACCATTTGGCAAAATCTGTTTTAAAACTTGGGATAACATTTCATAGTAATTTATGCAACTAACAGTTGAATCTAAACATTTGTTGGGGGAGGAATGATTATCTAAGAAAAGGGAGGCTAAACTGGAGAAGTGAGTTACTTGAAAGAGGGAACAATCGAAATTTGCCATAGATACTGTGTAGCTTGAATTCAAATTCACGTTTATAATAAAGCATGCATCACTACTGCCTCAAGTTTGTGATTCTGTGTGTTGTAATGGTTCTGTTCAATAGACTTCATATGTGACATTACAGTTGTCTGGTTTACTAGCAAAGGAAATAATCATAATTTCAAATTTCAGGCCATCTGTACAGAAGCAGGTCTTATGGCATTACGGGAAAGAAGAATGAAGGTTACAAATGAAGATTTCAGAAAATCGAAAGAAAATGTTTTGTATAGGAAGAAGGAAGGTACACCTGAAGGTTTATACCTGTAATAAGAACATCATTTGTTATGTGAAGTCAAGAGTTCTCACCATGATTGTTAATAAAACATACACACTATCCATTTTGATAACCTGTACATTATTTCAGACCGTCATTAATATTCTTAGATCAGTGTTTTTCCGTTAGAGTAAACTGAACTAATTCAGCAATATAAAACAGTCCAACTTGTCTGGAATTTTATACTTTTACTTTACATCTGTTTTTTTAGAAGAAAATTACAAAAAAGAGTGGATACTTTCACTGATACAATAAAGAAATTATTTGTTTTATACATTATAGGGTTTGTAAACAATTTTATTTATGGCCAATGATTGTGATATGATGTTCTGAGAACAGTGACCTGTTGCAGCTGCACTTTTGGTCATTCCTGCAAACAGAACTTATGGTATTACGAAAAGGATAGATTATAACAATGAAAATAATAAATTTTTGACAACATAATGTAATTGGATAGTTAAAACATCTGCTCATCAAACGGCAGCAGGAGAAGAAAAAAAGGTTTTTGAGACCTGGTAATCAAGGAAGGCAGGATTAGGTTAAGATTGTGGACGGGGCCGTAATCAGTTACAATTGGTTCCCTTTTGCACTTACACACATTTATTTTAAAACAATAATTCCAGACTCAGCAATAAATAAAGATATCACACATTATTAATGAAAGAATAAACAATTGAGTAATTAATAGTGCTTTCAGTCCATTACACTTTACCAAATGGGCACAAAATACGGACACAGCAAATAATGTTTTAAAGACAAGCCAATGTGATCCCAATTAGAATTTTAAGGCAAGTAATGACAGTCACTGCTGAAGGCCTTTAACGCCAAGAATGGCAGTTATAAAAAGAAAAATTTAACAAGAACACTGTAAGACAGTAATGCAATAGCATAGGTTAATTTGAGACAGCAACTGATCACCAAACGGGTAAGACAAAATGGTGGTAAACTTGGTAGCACAACCATTTAAACCTGCTGTAACGCTAAGAGTGGCAATTATATAAAAAATTTAAAAAAACATACAGTAAAACAGCAAATGCAACAGAAAAGGTTAATTTAAAATGACAAAAAACTGATCACCAAACAGGTGAAACAAAATGATGGTAAAATTGGTTGTTGTTGTTGTTGTTGTTGTTGTTGTTGTTGTTGTGGTCTTCAGTCCTGAGAATGGTTTGATGCAGCCCTCCATGCTACTCTATCCTGTGCTAGCTTCTTCATCTCCCAGTACCTACTGCAACCTACATCCTTCTGAATCTGCTTAGTGTATTCATCTCTTGGTCTCCCCCTACGATTTTTACCCTCCGTGCTGCCCGCCAATATTAAATTGGTGATCCCTTGATGCCTCAGAACATGTCCTATGAACCGATCCCTTCTTCTGGTCAAGTTGTGCCACAAACTTCTCTTCTCCCCAATCCTATTCAATACTTCCTCATTAGTTATGTGATCTACCCATCTAATCTTCAGCATTTTTCTGTAGCACCACATTTCCAAAGCTTCTATTCTCTTCTTGTCCAAACTATTTACCGTCCATGTTTCACTTCCATACATGGCTACACTCCATACAAATACTTTCAGAAACGACTTCCTGACACTTAAATCAATACTCTATGTTAACAAATTTTTGTTCTTCAAAAAAGCTTTCCTTGCCATTGCCAGTCTACATTTTATATCCTCTCTACTTCGAACATCATCAGTTATTTTGCTCCCCAAATAGCAAAACTCCTTTACTACTTTAAGTGTCTCATTTCCTAATCTAATTCCCTCAGCATCACCCGACTTAATTCGACTACATTCCATTATCCTCGTTTTGCTTTTGTTGATGTTCATCTTATATCCTCCTTTCAGGACACTGTCCATTCCGTTCAACTGCTCTTCCAGGTCCTTTGCTGTCTCTGACAGAATTACAATGTCATCGGCAAACCTCAAGGTTTTTATTTCTTCTCCATGGATTTTAATACCAACTCCGAATTTTTCTTTTGTTTCCTTTACTGCTTGCTCAATATACAGATTGAATAACATCGGGGAGAGGCTACAACCCTGTCTTACTCCCTTCCCAACCATTGCTTCCCTTTCATGTCCCTCGACTCTTATAACTGCCATCTGGTTTCTGTACAAATTGTAAATAGCCTTTTGCTCCCTGTATTTTACCCCTGCCACCTTTAGAATTTGAAAGAGAGTATTCCAGTCAACATTGTCAAAAGCTTTCTCTAAGTCTACAAATGCTAGAAACGTAGGTTTGCCTTTCCTTAATCTTTCTTCTAAGATAAGTCGTAAGGTCAGTATTGCCTCACGTGTTCCAGTATTTCTACGGAATCCAAACTGATCTTCCCCGAGGTCGGCTTCGACTAGTTTTTCCATTCGTCTGTAAAGAATTCGTGTTAGTATTTTGCAGCTGTGGCTTATTAAACTGATTGTTCGGTAATTTTCACATCTGTCAACACCTGCTTTCTTTGGGATTGGAATTATTATATTCTTCTTGAAGTCTGAGGGTATTTCGCCTGTTTCATACATCTTGCTCACCAGATGGTAGAGTTTTGTCAGGACTGGCTCTCCCAAGGCCGTCAGTAGTTCCAATGGAATGTTGTCTACTCCGGGGGCCTTGTTTCGACTCAGGTCTTTCAGTGCTCTGTCAAACTCTTCACGCAGTATCGTATCTCCCATTTCATCTTCATCTACATCCTCTTCCATTTTCATAATATTGTCCTCGAGTACATCGCCCTTGTATAGACCCTCTATATACTCCTTCCACCTTTCTGCTTTCCCTTCTTTGCTTAGAACTGGGTTTCCATCTGAGCTCTTGATGTTCATACAAGTGGTTCTCTTATCTCCAAAGGTCTCTTTAATTTTCCTGTAGGCAGTATCTATCTTACCCCTAGTGAGATAAGCCTCTACATCCTTACATTTGTCCTCTAGCCATCCCTGCTTAGCCATTTTGCACTTCCTGTCGATCTTATTTTTGAGACGTTTGTATTCCTTTTTGCCTGCTTCATTAACTGCATTTTTATATTTTCTCCTTTCATCAATTAAATTCAATATTTCTTCTGTTACCCAAGGATTTCTACTAGCCCTCGTCTTTTTACCTACTTGATCCTCTGCTGCCTTCACTACTTCATCCCTCAAAGCTACCCATTCTTCTTCTACTGTATTTCTTTCCCCCATTCCTGTCAATTGTTCCCTTATGCTCTCCCTAAAACTCTGTACAACCTCTGGTTCTTTCAGTTTATCCAGGTCCCATCTCATTATATTCCCACCTTTTTGCAGTTTCTTCAGTTTTAATCTACAGGTCATAACCAATAGATTGTGGTCAGAGTCCACATCTGCCCCTGGAAATGTCTTACAATTTAAAACCTGGTTCCTAAATCTCTGTCTTACCATCATATAATCTATCTGATACCTTTTAGTATCTCCAGGGTTCTTCCATATATACAACCTTCTATGATGATTCTTAAACCAAGTGTTAGCTATAATTAAGTTGTGCTCTGTGCAAAATTCTACCAGACGACTTCCTCTTTCATTTCTTAGCCCCAATCCATATTCACCTACTACGTTTCCTTCTCTCCCTTTTCCTACACTCGAATTCCAGTCACCCATGACTATTAAATTTTCGTCTCCCTTCACTATCTGAATAATTTCTTTTATATCATCATACATTTCTTCAATTTCTTTGTCATCTGCAGAGCTAGTTGGCATATAAACTTGTACTACTGTAGTAGGCGTGGGCTTCGTGTCTATCTTGGCCACAATAATGCGTTCACTATGCTATTTGTAGTAGCTTACCAGCATTCCTATTTTCCTATTCATTATTAAACGTACTCCTGCATTACCCCTATTTGACTTTGTGTTTATAACCCTGTAGTCACCTGACCAGAAGTCTTGTTCCTCCTGCCACCGAACTTCACTAATTCCCACTATATCTAACTTTAACCTATCCATTTCCCTTTTTAAATTTTCTAACCTACCTGCCCGATTAAGGGATCTGACATTCCACGCTCCGATCCGTAGGACGCCAGTTTTCTTTCTTCTGATAACGACATCCTCTTGAGTAGTCCCCGCCCGGAGATCCGAATGGGGGACTATTTTACCTCCGGAATATTTTACCCAAGTGTTCGCCATCATGATTTAATCATACAGTAAAGCTGCATGCCCTCGGGAAAAATTACGGCCGTAGTTTCCCCTTGCTTTCAGCCGTTCGCAGTACCAGCACAGCAATGCCGTTTTGGTTATTGTTACAAGGCCAGATCAGTCAATCATCGAGACTGTTGCCCTTGCAACTACTGAAAAGGCTGCTGCCCCTCTTCAGGAACCACACGTTTGTCTGGCCTCTCAGCAGATACCCCTCCGTTGTGGTTGTACCTACGGTACGGCCATCTGTATCACTGAGGCACGCAAGCCTCCCCACCAACGGCAAGGTCCATGGTTCATGGGGGGGGGGGGGTAAAATTGGTAGCACTATCATTTAAACCTGCTGTAACGCTAAGAATGGCAGTTATATAAAAAAAATTTAGAAACATACAATAAAACAGCAAATACAATAATAAAACACAAGGGCTAGTCACAGACAGTGCACCAGGAAACGGCCTCTTAGTAGGTCTGGCAAAAACATTTTCAAGAACAATGAGATAAGTAGCCAAGAGTTGCATTCACTTCACAAGATGGTAACTCAAACTAATGACAGTCTAACGAATGACAAATGATAATCTTGCTGAGGCTACCTGATGTCTAATAAACCAAATGCAAAGATGTAAAAATACGCCAAAGCCGGAACCGCCGGTCTGGACTCCGTCAGCAGAATACTGTGCTTAGAGCACCCAGAACAAGAAAGGAATCACTACCCTGGAGTAGAAGAATCGCCAACCAACCTACTATCAAGAAAGCTGTCATAACTACACGCCTCACCAAACAGCAGCAGCAAGGCGAGGAAACGTACACTAAAGTTACATATGCTAACTCCCAGGGCAGGTAACTTGGGTGTTAGCAGCCATGAGGCAGGGAAATACAACTGGTTGAATTTAACCAACTGAACGCGATAAATAGTAATTAGAAGTCCAGGAAAGCTAATCAGATCTGCCTTCTCCAAGCACTCCACTCGCTGCTCTTCGCCTCAGCAGCACTATGAGCAGCAACATGAACCCATGTCACTGGAGAATCGCAAGAACTCACAATGGTGGAGGTTTCTCTACTTGAATCCAAATGCAGTCAACTCAAAGCTTGCAGGATCCAGTTTACGACGAGGTCGTGCACCCTCGTGACCACAGGCCTTTGCTCTGGCAGTCCATGCGCACCGCCAGCAGTCGCGGCATGTTCTCGCACTGTGTGGACCAGGCTCCTCCTGATTCCCCAACAGACTGCACACTGACTCGACCCGGAAGAACCACGACGTCGCCCCAAAGATAGGGCCACAGTTACTGGATGTCGATAACTGCCGCTGCCGCCACTAGTGGACAGGTAACGCTTGCGAAACCAAGAGGCGCTTGTCAACATGAGAAGAAGAGAAACAACCGCAGCCATGTCAACTAAATGATACGGTCTGGCCTCCAACATAGGACGGAAACCTAAAACGGCACCAATGCAAGCCGCAGCACGGCACAACCTCCTCCTCTCAAGGAGAAACTCAAGGGGGGGGAGGGGATGTTAGGAGACCCAACTAGCAAGATAACCAAACTTATTTTGATTAAGGTTGACCCGGTATTGCTTGCCGGTACAGTTGTCCTTAACCAGAGGATTAACTGGGCCTAAAATCCGCATAATTATACACTGACCCAGACAACGGGGAGGAAACTTACCAAGGTTGCCAACACGCATCTATCTCCCGGCTTACCCCTGAAGGCTCGCCAGTTACGGTTATAATAACCAGCTTGTTTGTTGTAAGCCCTGAAAATATTGTACCTTGCACGATTTCAGTTTTCCTTGACAACTTGAGGAGTAATCTACACAGGAATTAGGTTTGAATCCCCCATAAGTTCAAAAAGGGGTTATTAACAGGATAAGCAAACATTAAGGAAACCGGAGTAGCCTTCAACACCTCATGGCTGGTGGTATTGAAGGCAAAGCTAAGCCAAGGGGGACTAGAATCCCACTTACTGGGAGACCTCATATGAAAGATAATCAGTGTGGATTTAAGGTTACAATTGACCCTGTCCGCAAAGGACCCTGCGGATTATACGGAGTGGTAGTTACATGCTTAACAGCACTTCGAAAACAGAAGGCCTTGAAGGGAGCCGAAAGAAAGGCCCTGGCATTATCACTAATGATTTGCTTAGGGGGTCTAAAAACACTAATTACATTAGTTAAATGCGCAATGGTGGTGGCAGCAGTCACATTACGACTTGGAAGAAACCAGGTAAAACGCGTCAATAATAACTAAAACTACCAATGGTCTCTTTTTGGTGTGAGGTAAGGGCCCCACATAATCAATATAGAGTTTGTCCATGGAGCAAGATTCACACTCAGAACTAAGGAACCGCTGATGTAGACTGTTGTTCGGTTTGGCCAAACGATACAATTGATACCAAGAAACCACTTCTCTAACGTCTCAGTCAATAGACGGCCAAGTCAGATGCTCCTTAATCTTCTGCAAGATCTTATTGGTTCCTAAATGCCAACTAATCAACGAGTTGTGAAAATAATGGAAAACTGGTTGTATTAGGGTGCTTGGTAGACAGATGTTAATCTCCTTGGGTATGTCCCACCCTTTTACATAAAATGCCTTTCCTGATAATGTATTCATCCAGATGCTTGCCTGCTGAAAGCCGTTTCTTAACAGGTCCCCAGGTGGGGTCCTGATCCTGTGGTCAGCAATGACACTAAACAAATGAGGAATACCGCCTAACACGACACAACTAAAATTGCCTTCTGCAGCTTCTTGGGTGCCCTCACTAAATGGTTGTGCAGTAAACATACGGCTGAGGACATCTGCGAGCGCATTCTCAGTCCCTCTAATGTGCTTAACCCTGAACTGAAACGCCAGAATGAGTACCACCCACCTCGCGATATTGCCAGTTTTACGCAGCCTGGCTAGCACCCAGGTTAAGGCTTGAGTGTCAGTCTCTAGCTGAAATACTCTATGTTTGAGATAAAACTGGTATTTATTCAGTGCGAACAAGACGGCCATTGCCTCACATCCGTAAACAGAATATTTAAGCTCAGCACTGGTTAACTGACGAGATGCGTGTGCTAATGGCTGCCTTTGACCTTCAAACTCCTGGAGGACTGCCAAAATTCCCACATTAGATGCGTCGGTTTGGACAATAAATTTCTTATTAGAGTCAGGCACTCCGAGAATGGGAGGATTGGCTATAGCTGCCTTAATATGCTCAAATGCTGCCTCTAGTACAGGCTGCCCCACCTAAAACGCTCCCCTTTTCAGAGCAGTGCATTTAGAGTAGCCGCCAACTGAGCAAAATTAGGGACAAAACGCCTAAAATAATTCGCCAACCCTATGCACTTGGCAATCCCTTGCTTATCAGTGGGCGGCAGAAGAGCTCTCAAGGCTTTAGTCCGCTCCTAATCAATGCGAATGCTCTCGACTGATACTAGGTGACCTGAGGAGGATACCTGATGCCTGGCTAATGTCACCTTATTGTGTTTAACAGTCAAACTGGCCACCTGCAACCTAGCAAAAACTTGCTGGATATGTTCCAAATGCTCTTGAAACGAACGACTGTAAATTACCAAATCGTCCAGGTAATTGTTAACACAGACTAATTTCAAGTCTCCAAGAATATTATCCAGCAAATGAGTAAGGACGGCTGTGTCAGTAGCCAAACCAAAGGGGACCCTATTAAATTCAAACAAATTCCAATCAGTACAAAACACAGTAATGTGTTTACATTCTTTGGTTAAGGGAATCTGATAATAAGCTTGATTCAGGTTGAGCACATTAAACCTATTAGGCCCGGCAAACCAAGTAAAAGAGTTATAAAGATCAGGTAACAATTCAAGGACAACCTTTTTATTTAGGCGGCGGTAGTCAGCATCAGTCTGAAAGTCCCACCCCTGATCCGTAGGGGTGAGGAATATAGGGGAGGCATAGGAGGCATAAGTAGATGTAGAAGGCCTAATAACTCCCTGCTCAAGCATTTTGGAGATCTTTTCCCTTAGTATCTTCATCTTAGGCAGTGAGAGGCGATATGGGGACTGCGTGACAGGAATATGGTCAGATAAAGAATATGGTAGTCAAGAACATTAGTAACCCCAAGCGTATCGCAGAGGAGCTCTAGAAACATCTCCAACAAACCTCTTTGTACAGAGGCCTACTGGGCAGAAAGATGAGTGAGATCTAACTCACTAACCTTAGCATCAACAGCCAGCATTCCTGCATCTCGATGCACCTTACATTTAGTACACTCACAGAACCCAAATTTCTGACCAGAAGCAAAATTTCAGAAAAAGGTGTACGCAGAATAATCCAAGACAAGACAAGTTTTACTGATAAAATCACATCCCGGCAGCTCCTTAACTTAGGCCAAAGACAAGGGCCATGAGAAATCCCCAACCGAGATACTCCCTCGGACCCAACCATGCAGAGGCAACACCTGCCTTTTGGCAACCCAACATCTCTGTACCGAAGAGGGGATCGACCTAAGTCTCGCAAGATGACCATATTCAAGAAACCATTCCAAGCTCAACAACGAAAAGGAGCTGCCAAAATCCAAAAGGGCACAAATAGGTTCACCACCTACTTAAGAACAAATATAAGGCAGTGGGGGTGATGATCAAGCAGTGACACGGGCACACCAGGGTTTAAAACCTCGACCCCAGGGTCGCTGCCCATCCAGGTGTCATTTATTGACTCTGAGTGTCCGTGGCTGAGTGCAAGCACGAACTGAATACCCTGTTCGACCGCACCTGAAACAACGCCACGAATCCCCTTTAGCAGACTCAGCTGATGTCGGTAATCCGGAGTTCTCCTTGGTGGTGCCCACGGTCTGAACTTTAACCTCATGGTGTCTGTTGTCCAAGAGCGGCAACGCAGATATCGCTACTACAGTGGCACAAAGTTCTTCCCAAGTGGAGGAACAACCATGAAAAACAAAATGTGACCTATGCGCCGCTCGCATTCCCCTCAGGACAATTGAAACTAACTGTTGTTCTGGCCTGGTGACTAACAAGGCCAAACAGGCCGTCTCGACCCTTTCCACATACTGGTGCAACTCCTCCCTACCTTGCTGCATCTGCCAAATATAGCGGCACTCGAGCTGTTTATGAACTCCTGTGGTCAATCTTTCGCTGATCGCAAGCTCCCTCAACTGCTGCAATGATTCTTCTGCCATAGCTCTGGATACCAAGGTCCTCAATTCACCTCTAGTTAAAGGATACAATAGAGACAAAATTACCTGATGCAAAGCACCAAACGCATCAGCATGTTGCTTGCTCAAGACGATTCAACAACCATAACAACCTTTCAATTTGCTCGAGTCGGTCTATAGCTAATTCTGTTACGTCTCAAAACAGATGCACCAGGGGATTAGGTAATTTAGCAAACGCTCTAACCCCTCAGAGGACATACGGACGTTATTCCCGGCCTCACTAGTGCACTGCCCGGAAGGTAACAAATCCTTCTCCCCGGTCCTCTTTCCATCAAGCTCTAAGCATGTGACCTTAAACTGCAATTCGTTAACAAAGAACCCCAATTCAGCGGTTGATTCCTTATTGCGATCCTCTAATTTTAATGCCCTTAAGTCAGATATCCGGTTGGCTAAATGTATCAACTGTGCCTGCACCCTGTCTGACTTACTGCCACTAGGTTGAGTGCCCTCCAAAAAGCCGATATTTTCCTCAAGACTCCTAACAGCTTTAATCAAAAACTCAATGGCTGCCTTTGTCTCACCCACAACATCTGGCATGATGTCAACCGGCTGAAGAGCAGTAGCATGCAAGCGGGCTGCTAACTCAGGAACACTACTCTCAATAGGCTGGTGCCTTATCGCCAGATCATAAATGAGGTGGTCCTTCCTGAATAGGCCGATCCCGGGGCACTGCCTGACCGCCATTACAGAGTTGATCACCTAAAACAGAACAAAATACCAAAGGCAGAAATCATACAACAGTAACAGAGTTTACCAAATCAACCATCAGTAACTGTAATGGCGATATTACAATCGTAACCACGCTCTGCTACCAATTGAGACCTAGTAGTCAAGGAAGGCTGGATTTGGTTAAGATTGTGGATGGGGCCGTAATCAGTTACTATTGGTTCCCTTTTGCAATTACACACATTTATTTTAAAACGGTAATTTCAGACTCAGCAATAAAGATATCACACATTATTAATGAAAGAATAAACTGTGTAATTAATAGTGCTTTCAGTGCGTTCGGCGAACATGCCAGTGTGATCCCAATTAGAATTTTAAGGCAAGTAAGTAACCACAGCCATGGCTGAAGGTCTTTAATGCCAAGAACGGCAATTATAAAAAAAATTTAACAAAAACACTGTAAAACAGCAATGCAATAGCAAAGCTTAATTTATAAGATGGGCAACTGATCACCAAACGGGTGAGACAAAATGATGGTAAACTGGGTAGAACAATCATTTAGACCTGCTGTAATGCCAAGAATGGCAATGATATAAAAAATTTTAGAAACATACAATAAAACAGCATATACAATAATAAAACACAATGGCCAGGCACAGACGTTGCACCAGGAATCGACCTCTGAGTAGGTCCGCCAAAAAACACTTTCGCGAGCAATGCGACAGGCAGCCAAGAGTTGCATTAACTTTACAAGATGGTAAACCAGACTAGTGACAGTCTAACGAATGACTAATGATAATCTTGCTGAGGCTACCTGATGCCCAATAAACCAAATGCAAAGATTTAAAAATACGCCAAAGCCGGAACCGGCAGTGTGGACTCCATCTGCAGAATACTGTGCTTAGAGCATCCAGAACGAGAAATGAATCACTACCACCAGAGCAGAAGAATCGCCAACCAACCCACTATCAAGAAAGTTGTCAAAACTACACGCCTCACTGGACAGCAGCTGCAAGGTGAGGAAACATACACTGCCATTACATACGCTAACCCCCAGGGCAGGTAACTGGGGCATTAGCGCCCATGAGGCAGGAAAATACCTATGGTTGAACTTAACAAAGAGTAACAAACTGAATGCAATAAATAGTAATTAGAAGTCCAGGACAGCTACTGAGATCCACCTTCCCAAAGCACTCCACTCGCTGCTCTTCGCCTCGGCAACACTACAAGTAGCGTCAGGGACCTAAGTCACTGGAGAATCGCAAGAGCCCACAACGGTGAAGGGTCTCTTCTTGAATCCAAATGCACTCAACTCAAAGCTTGCAGGATCCGGTTTATGATGAGGCCGTGCACCCTCGTGACCACAGGCCTTTGATCCAGCAGTCCATATGCGCCACCAGCGGTCCCGGCTCCTCCTGAGTCCCCAACCGACTGCACACTGACTCGACCCGGAAGAACCATGTCATCGCCCCAAAGATAGGGCCACAGTTACTACATATCAATAACCGCCGCTGCTGCCACTAGCAGACAGGCAATGCATGCAAAACCAAGTGGCACCAGTTTACACGAGAAGAAGAGAAACAACCACAACCATGTCAACTAAATGATGCGGTCTGACCTCCAACAGAGGATGGAAACCTAGAAACAACACCAACTTGAGATGCAGCATAGCTCAGTTTTACATATCCAAGCTTTTGAAAACAGTGGCTCCTCCTCCTGGTAGAAGGGTTGAAGGGGAAGGAAGGGGGGGGGGGGGGGCAAAATACAATACCCTGTTGCAGAGCGTGCTCCACAACATGACAGTCGCGACCTTGGTGCCTGTTTCACCACACGCACCATTTGGAGTCTTCTCCCAGTCACCAGTTTCTCAGAACTCTGTAGGTAGGAACTAGTGCTACAATATGTCCTTGGTTCTTGCTACCTACCTGGCCGTAATTTATGTTAATTTCTTCTGTCTCAGCTTTTCTTCACATTAAGTACTCCTTTCTACACTCTGTTTTAGTTTTCTACATCTTTTATATTCTGGCTTGTCTATTTTTCACCATCCCTCTCCCAGCTATGTTATACACAATGCACTTAGGAGTGGAAAGCTATTAACTCATGCACGATGTTTTAGCAGTAATCTCTGGCTTGCATATTACCCTGTGTTCCAGTTTTTAAGTCCCAGGTATTCTTATCTCTTCCAGTGCAGTCCGCAACAATCAGCCTTTCCTTCTCATCCCGTCTGATAAGTCTCTCATGACCTGGGATTCTGGGAGACTTTTCCAAACTCTACATCTTTTCCTACACCTCTCCAGTCCTTTTCCTTCACCGCTCTTCTTTCCCCTTCAACCCTTCTGCTGGAAGGAGCCACTGGCTCTGAAAGCTTGCATACGTAAAACCTTTTTTATATGTGTGTTCTCCTGCCGCCGCTTGGTGATTAGAAAAGGACAGATTGCTACTCATCATGTAGAGGAGACCTGGGTCACAGGCAGGCACAACAAAAAGACTGCTGTACATTTGAGCTTTCGGCCAGGTCTTCCTGTAAATTGAAAACACACATGCACAACCAGAGAGAGAGAGAGAGAGAGAGAGAGAGAGAGAGAGAGAGAGAGAAACGAGCACTTTCTCTGTGGTCATGTCTGTGCTGCTTGTTGCCCTTGTGTGAATATACAGGGTGTCTCACCTAAATCTGCCACCTCAAGTATCTCTAGAACAAAAATAGATATTCAAAAATTGTTTTCACCAGCATGAACATACGACAGGGGCTTGGGAAACCAAGTACTATGTGAAATTTTAAAATGTAAACAAATACTGTCTTCAACACAAACTTGTGTATTTTTAAATGGACACCCCCTGTTATTTCATACGCAATCAATAGCATGAAAAATCACAAAAATAGTGGTGTTGGTTGCATCGCAATACATCAATTGCATCCCGAGAAATTGGGAAGCAAAGTTGATGCTTGAGATAAATGAAGTGCATAGCTAGCGTATGTCCCGAGACTCAAGCGTGCACCTCACTCTGTCGGTAATCATGATGTGATTGACGTACTATATTAGTGGAGTGTTAATGTATGATGTATGGTATGACAACACATCATTGGCCCATATTTCATTGATGGCACTCCTAAAGGGGGATAGTTTAGCCCCTTCTTGAGCTGTACCTTACTTGAACCGGACCACCTCTTATAATGTGTCAAATAATGCGGTGTAAGAATGATGGATATTCTGCACATAATGTTTATTGTTGCAAAACAACAACTAGAGGTACAATTAGTGGTAACACACTTGGTTTCACGTTTCTAAACCTCATAAGTTCTGAAATATTGGGCTTGTAAAGAATAGCAATGGCGTCACAGTTTCTGATGTAATGCATCGCATATAGTACTGTGCTCAGAGCACCGGTTGCCTGAACTGGTGCCTGTATCCTGGCGTAAACATACCAATATCACCACGGCACGCTCTAACTTCAGTGTACAAGTGTCTCCTAATCTGGTCTGCTGAACTGCTCTCGTACTATAACGTAATTCACATGCATTGCCACATTAAAATTTGTTTTCTCGTGGCTTGTTACATTTGCCGTCATCTAGTCGATATGACGGCCTTCAGTAATGAAGAGAAACTAGATATTATTTTAATTTATGTCACAGAAATGCAACCGCAGCTGTGACACTGTATGCTGAATGCTACCCAGATTGTGTCATGTGTAACCATTGGCAACATGTGCAAGACACTCACGGAAACAGGAAGCTGGGCTCCCACAAAACGTCAACATATGATGCCAGCGACTAACAATGGAAATAAAATTGCCGTTCTGGCTGCTGTAGTGCACAATCCTCAGGTGGGTGTATGAGAAATTGCATGAGGTGTAGGAATAAGCCACAATAGTGTGTGCAGAATCTTGCATCGGCATCGGTTTCATCCATTCTATATCTCACTGCGCCAAGAACTGTACGAGAATGACTTTGCAATCTGTCGTTTTGCACTTCAGCAATTGCAAGGTAATCCAATGTTCCTGAGTAATATGTTGTTTACAGACGAGGCTTCATTTACAAATCATGGTAATGTGAATCTGCAGAACATGCACTACTGGTCCGTGCAAAATCCCCACTGAATTCGCTAAGTTGCTCATCAATGACAGTGGAGTGTCAATGTTTGGTGCGGTATCATTGCTAACTGTATTATAGGCCCTTATTTTTACCGTGGAACATGCAATTAACAGCAATATGCATCATTTCTTCAACACACACACTAGCGCTCCTCATGTAGGATCTAGGATTGGAAACTCGTCTAACAATGTGGTTCCAACATGATGGATGTCCCGCACACAATGCAAAAGTTGCAAGAGACATTCTACATGTGACATTTCCAAATAGGTGGGTGGGGCAGGGAGGCACTGTGTGATGGCCAGCACGGTCCCCCGACTTGACGCCATTAGACTTCTTTCTCTAGGGCGCAGTGAGAGAGAGAGAGAGAGAGAGAGTGTATCAAGAACCCCCAACAACAATAGAGGATATGCAACATTGTAGTACTGCGGTGTGTGCGGCAGTATCTGTAGAAACTCTACATTCTGTGCAATGCTCTCTTGTTTTCCATCTGCAAATGTGTACTGATGCAACCAAAGGGCACTTCGAACATAGATTGACGTGGCACAGTTTCATTGGCCAAGATGTGGATGTAATGCACAACAATACAGTTCCTGTGGGCGACAGGACAGTAGTATATGTGTTTAGCAAAGTGAATTCAAGTGTGTTATCTCTAATTGTAGCTCTAGTTGTCATTTCGCTAGAATAAACATACATTTACAATTTGAAAAATGTAACTTTACATTGGACATGTTACTTGTTTATTTTTGTGGATTGTGCAAACCTTCCCATTGTGTGAGCCCCTGACACAGGCAGCATGATGTGCACGCTTGAGTCTCAGGACGTGCTCTAGCTGTGCGCTTCATTTTTTCAAGCGTCAACTTTGCTCCACAATTTTTCGGGATGTAATTGACATATTGCAATGCAACCAACGCCATGATTTTTGTGATTTTTCATGCTATTGGTTGCATACAAAATAATAGGGGGTGTCCATTTAAAAATACACAAGTTTGTGTTGAAAATAGTATTTGTTTACATTGTAACATTTTGCATAGTACTTGGTTTCCTCAAAAACGTTCTTATTTGAATAAGGTAGAATATCTGCTGCTGAAGTTAGTCTTTGGCAAACATTTTAGTTTCTGCACCGAAATATTGAGAATAAAAATGTCAGATTCACAGTCTTTCACAAATAAAGTATTTGGATAAAAGTTTCAATTCTTTCTCATATCGTAGCTTGCCTTTAGTGGTCGTTGTTGTTGTTGTTGTGGTGGTCTTCAATCCTGAGACTGGTTTCATGCAGCTCTCCATGCTACTCTATCCTGTGCAAGCTTCTTCATCTCCCAGTGCCTACTGCAGCCTACATCCTTCTGAACCTGCTTAGTGTATTCATCTCTTGGTCTCCCTCTACGATTTTTACCCTCCACGCTGCCCTCCAATACTATATTGGTGATCCCTCAATGTCTCAGAACATGTCCTACCAACTGATCCCTTCTTCTACTCAAGTTATGCCACAAGCTCCTCTTCTCCCCAATTCTATTCAATACCTCCTCATTAGTTACGTGATCTACCCATCTAATCTTCAGCATTCTTCTGTAGCACCACATTTCGAAAGCTGCTATTCTCTTATTGTCCAAACTATTTATCGTCCATGTTTCACTTCCATACATGGCTACACTCCATACAAATACTTTCAGAAAAGACTTCCTGACATTTAAATCTATACTCAATGTTAACAAATTTTTCTTCTTCGGAAACGCTTTCCTTGCCATTGCCAGTCTACATTTTATATCCTCTCTACTCCGACCATCAGTTACTTGGCTCCCCAAATAGCAAAACTCCTTTACTACTTTAAGTGTCTCATTTCCTAATCTAATTCCCTCAGCATCACCCGACTTAATTCGACTACATTCCATTATCCTCGTTTTGCTTTTGTTGATGTTCATCTTACACCCTCCTTTCAAGACAGTGTCCATTCCGTACAACCGCTCTTCCAAGTCCTTTGCTGTCTCTGACAGAATTACAATGTCATCGGCGAACCTCAAAGTTTTTATTTCTTCTCCATGGATTTTAATACTACTCCAAACTTTTCTTTTGTTTCCTTTATTGCTTGCTCAATATATAAATTGAATAACATCGGGGATAGGCTACAACCCTGTCTCACTCCCTTCCCAACCACTGCTTGCCTTTCATACCCCTTGACTCTTATAACTGCCATGTGGTTTCTGTACAAATTGTAAATAGCCTTTTGCTCCCTGTATTTTACCCCTGCCACCTTCAGAATTTGAAAGAGGGTATTCCAATCAACATTGTCAAAAGCTTTCTCTAAGTCTACAAATGCTAGAAACGGAGGTTTGCCTTTCCTTAATCTTTCTTCTAAGATAAGTCGTAGGGTCAGTATTGCCTCACGTGTTCCAACATTTCTACGGAATCCAAACTGAATTGTTATTATGACAATTTGAAATTAAGAAACCTGTAGCACTTATATGAGAGCTTGTGAAAAATGTGGCTGCTTTTTGTCCTGTGGACTTCAGTTCATATGTTACTGTACACAAAATGCAGCCATCACACTGAAATTGTTTTTAAGGGTGAAAGGAGAGCCGTATCTCACTACGATGTGAAGTAAATATAATTTATATACTCGCAGTAGGCCGCTGTGCGCCACAGTCAAAATGCACTGTGCTCTATGAAGAACTCGTGTTTTATTTTCTGTTTCTTATGTAGTATATCACATCAATCATCTCCACCGTCTAAGTTGGCATTACAGTTACAGTGTAATGTAACAACATTAAGCAAAGCGAAATTGTCTGTCTGGCACATTACCAGAAAAGCAAAGCACTGGACTGTTAATGGAAATGTGAATTCGAACACTTATTCAACCTGTGCTTAAGTGTACTGTCATTTTTCTCTAAGAAAATTATGTTCTTGTAGTAATGTGATCATGACATTAGCAACTCTCATTTTAATTAGTATAATACTTTCATCAGTGTAATAAACTGATTTGTTATTTTATTCCCAGATCCATTAACCTTAAAGCGGAGAATTTATATAAACCATTACTCCTTTGTTTTAGTTGTTAATCAATCTATTAAGATACTATGGAGATTTATCTTGGCTATTTGTGTACAGAATTGGAATCTGGAAATTGTTCTGTAGCTGTTGTTGATATCAAAAAGCCATCAAAAACTTGAGCGGACCTTCTGTAGTAGTTATGGACTTAGCAGCATATCATTTGACTATAACTAGTAAGGTGCCTACAATAACTTTCAGAAAACAAGACATTATCAACTGGCTCCAACAAAAACACTTTCCCAAACTGGACAATTGTAGGAAGGGTGAATTACTGGATCTTGTGGCTCAGAATAAACTGTCGGTATCTGTTTTGTTGCAGATGAACTTGCTAAAAGCTATTACCATAATGTCCTCAGATTGCCATCATACCACTGGCATTTCAGTTCCATTGAACTCGAATGGGCTCAAGTTAGGGTTATGTGGCGAGGAACAACAAAAGATCTATGATGGCAGAAGTGAAAAGACTGACAAAGGATACTGTGAACCAAACTTTGTGAGATTGGCATAATGTTGTAAGACACATGTAGGAAGTAATAACAAAAGCCTGGGCAAATTAATCTAGTGGAAAATAACATAGAACTTAATTAATAAAATTCTCAGAGCAGTTCTTGCAGCTATACAGATAATAATGAAAGAGATTCAGATATAACTGGCATGCATCTGGTAGTTGTATAGTGTCTTACCAAAACTTCAGTTGTGTTCACCCCTTACAGTTTCTCCACATATTTAGGTAATTTGTTATTTTGTGTCATTTGTATGACTGAATGCATGCCTTACTCACTTGTAACTTGTGATTATGGAATTGTAGGCATTGCCATACCTACAGTAGCAGCAGCCCACACCACTGCCCTCCCCACCATTTACAAGAATGTTGGCAGCAGCTGGTAAATAGATGACTTTCTTTTTTGCACATGCAACTGTAGACTGCATGAGCGCACAGCAAGTTGTCCGTGTACTGGCAACTCTGTTCCTCGTCACTGCCATCTGTCAGTCACAAAGTAATTTTAGTCAGAGTATAGTCTAGTGTGATATTGGTTTGTTTTTCTTTTTTTAAATATTTATTAACAGGGACACAAAGAATAACCGATACTCGAACAGAGACTGAGCAGTGCAGTGGCCTGCCATGACTGCTGCCATCATGTGACAGTGCTACTCAGCTAATGTTGGAGCACTGGGTATTCTTTGTGTTCTACTGCCCTTGTTAATACATATCAAAACAAAGAATATTGTTTTAGAGTAATTTGGGACCACTCTGTTAAATTTGTAATTTCGCCTAAAAAATCTTGTTTGTAACGGGAAAACAAACTGACACTTTCTGTCAACACTGGATTTCATATGAAAAACATCATGTACAGTATTTTTTTGGGCTGAAATGTGCCTGACAACTCTTAGGAGAGACACCTGGTGTGTGTGTGTGTGTGTGTGTGTGTGTGTAAATCTTTTTTGGAGACTGTTATATATTTATTTCAAGACATACTTGTGCTTTGTATGTGGAGAAAGTTTACAATTTCGTTGACACGCACTTTCAACAAGTTATCAAGTCTACTGGCACTAAAAGAAAACAGGGCACAAGGATAAAGTTTATTCCCTCTGAGAAGTGTACAAATACTAAAATAAATTTACAGCAGTCTTCCAAAAATTACAAAAATTAATGTTATACTACAGCATCCACTATTAGTTTGCAAGTTATTGACAAAAGGAATACTGTGGACTTTACTTACTAGTTTATATTAGTGGTCTTTTTCCATTAATGTTGTACATAGAATTCTACCTTGTGCAGTCATAAAGAATGCTTTAAAATGCCTGTTCCTAGTCATGTGGGTTAAACACCACCCCAGTGTCATTTAACAATGCTTAGGAATACTTTGACACACTTCATTGTCGAGGGAATTGCAAATAATTTCCAGAGAGATGATGGTCTGACACATAGGTGTTTCTAAGAGAACACTGAGAAGGGCATTATATTTAAATAACATTGTAATAGAATACTACTTCAATGTCTGAGTAGTACTGGGAACAGTATGAAATGGATCATTATTACTGTGAACCAATAAAATAGCGTCCACAACGTTAGGGTCCAGACAACTGTGGACTCATGGTAACAACCAAGCCCGCAGCACTGAAGTTCCTTTCACAAGATCCGCTTCCTTTCACAAGATCTGCTTAAGGCTGGAATACACAGTATGCTCTTAGCAATGCATGCCAGAGAAGGTACTGTATTTTCATGTTCTTTCCACCAACCAAGAATGTCAGTTTCCACCTCTGCATCTTTCACAGTAGCAGTGATTGAGAGAGACAACAATACTTTGTGGCATCCACATAGTCTGCATTTCTCACATACATCTGGATCAACAGATGTGGCAGTTTCAATGGGCCTGATGTATTTTAGTGTAAACCACAAGTAACTAAAACAGAGATCGTAATTTGTAGCAACATTCACTAGTAATAATGATTCAAAATCAATATATAATAGAGGGAAACATTCCACATGTTTGTGTTTGTTTGTGTGTCTATCGACCTGCCAGCGCTTTTGTTTGGTAAGTCTCATCATCTGCTTGTGTCTGTGTATATGCGGATGGATATGTGTGTGTGTGCGCGCGAGTGTATACCTGTCCTTTTTCCCCCTAAGGTAAGTCTTTCCGTTCCCGGGATTGGAATGACTCCTTACCCTCTCCCTTAAAACCCACATCCTTTCGTCTTTCCCTCTCCTTCCCTCTTTCCTGATGAAGCAACCGTTTGTTGCGAAAGCTTGAATTTTGTGTGTATGTTTGTGTTTGTTTGTGTGTCTATCGACCTGCCAGCGCTTTTGTTTGGTAAGTCTCATCATCTTTCGTTTTAGATATATATAGTTTTTCACTCACCTGAAGTGTTTACACACTGTGTGCTATTCTCTTTGAAAACATTCTCTGCCTTCAGTGCTCAGCATCCAAAGATCAAAATATGGGACAGGGAGTGGGGGACAAAAATGTTGCAATCTTGTGCTACAGTTTCAGTTTAATCTTATCACTCCTTCTATCCATGTAACTTCTTCATCTTAGTTTAAGTATTGCCATGGCCTCACTACTTAATTCAGTAGGGCTCAAGTGATCATCCAGAAGTTTACACTGGTAGAGAAATACCAGTTGGAGAGTTGGATAGTTGTCTTGTTCTAGATTATTACTATTTTCTTTAAACAGCTTGAGGGACATGAGCTCATTTAGGGTCTGCTCCTTTATATGCTGAAATCTCCTTAGCTACTTTTGTGGATGCAACTCCTGAACCTTGATCAGAGGATCATGTACTGAAACCAGCTTGTCCAACAAAAGTGTTCCGTTGGACTTGAACCTCTCGTTTGAGTGACTTTGCAAGTGTGTTTGAAAGTTCACCTCTTTTAAAAAATACCGCGAGCTTTTTACACAAGTTTATTGTCCCTCCCACACAAATTAGTTCTGGCTGCAATGCTAAGAAGTCCATGTTGAAAGTACTTTCGAGCAAAATGCTAAGACACTGACAGGTGCAAAATAGTCCAGTGAAGTCAAGCTGCCACTATATCAGAACCTTGATCTCTTATGAAAAGAGCTGACTTCATTAAGTCCTCATAAATTTGCCAGAACTGGAAATGGCAAACAGGCTCTGATAAAACTTTTAACTACTGCTTTTTCCTCATCAGTAAATGATTTGGTAAATGGTACTCTGTTCCCCATATGCCATGTTTCACTAAGTGGATACAGTCACTGTAATGTAGTTTATTTTAAGTGCATCATCACATCCACATATCAGTTTGGAAAGAAGCGCTTTTATTGGTGATAACAGAAGTAACTCATGGTACCAGCACCTTTTTTTTAATAGTGTCTGCAATGGAAATTTTACGATCTTTAACTGTAGACAGATAAGGTAATATAGTTTCCATATAAGCTTCACAACCAACTTCTCCTCCTACAGATATGAGTGCTTGGGCTACCATTTTGAAACATGAGCCATAAACCATACTGGATAGTATTCAGCAGCACATGAGTGCCACTGAATCACAAATAATGCGCTTTTTGGTTGGAGGACATGACAATGACATTGTTCTGTGCCCTGATTTTGTTCGATAGCTTGTATATTTTTTCATGGCGTAGGTAGAAAAACAAGAATACATCCATTTTGTTTGCAGTGGACAAACTTTGTATGTTTTGCAGCTGTTGTGAGGACTGTGGCATCAAACTTTTTCTGGATGTCACTCTTTCTCTTTGAGAGCACATTTGCAATTATGTACACTGAATCACATATTCTTTTGATTAACATCCTCCACAGTCTCACCAAAAATAGCTTCATTAGAGGCCATCTGAACCCTAGAGTCCATCATTTTCACCATATCAGCACTACACTACAAATGGAAGATTATGCACCCTGTTTCCCTGCTATGTCATGGTATATAATGGGGCAGCATAGGCTGATGGTAATGGACATGCACCTGGTGGCCATTAGGGCCAAAACGCGTGAAACATTTTCTTCCTCCTTCATCACAGCAGATGCCCAACTCGCCATAGTCGTAATGGCAGTGCAATCAGTCAAACAATTTTAAAGAAACTGTTCAGATAAACAGTTTAATTCTTTTGCATTTTATAGTGTCATTCATCAGTATCACAGCCAAGTCTATATTTTTGTTAATAATTGAAGTTATTGTGAAATCTTGTACTAAGTAATGCACCACACAAAATTTGAATATTTGCAATGAAAATTACAAGTTGCTATGAGTTTACCTTTGATGCATGTGAAGTAACACATTACTGACATCCTGATATTTTCTTGAAACTTAGGGCGACTCTCCCTATCCCGAGAAAATGGATTGGATGTTGTTCTCTCATTTCTACCCAGTGTGTGCAAACAATACAGTGGGAATAACTATAAATAACATTCTTTGTATCTCAGTAATGATTCAAGATACTGAAATGGAAATAGTATTTTTCCATACGGTTAATATACAAAACTTCATCTTCTGCAATGGAATAATGTTAATTTTTAAGGGCCATCAGTAGCTGATGAAATGGGAGTCGAGGCAGGTTTGCAACAAGGAACTTTTTCATAAGCTATTGACCTGTCATGCCCTTGGTTGCTTGTTTAGTAAAATACTGTTTCAAGATTCTGTCACAATTACAACTGCATTAGCATATAAGTGAGATGAATATATATAAACTGTGCTGGTCTTTGGCAGAGGTCACAAATTTCAACATGGTAACAAGAGAAGTGTAGATGTTACTGAAAACTTGCCACTGATGCTTTAGTAAGGGAACAAGTTGAGAAGTAGGAAGTGATCTCAGCACCACCATTATCAGACTCATCATACTCATGGAACTGTAGGCGGAAGGAGTTTTGTAAACCCTTGTTGCCAGTTTTGTAAAAGCCTCGTTGCTACTCTGTTGAGGCCGAGCTGCCACTGTTGTTACAGTAGGTAGAGTTTGTGAAACGTCTTCTTGTTCAGTACACCAGTAAGTCAATTTCCCCCTGCCACTATTACACAGGTATGTGCCAAAATAAGTAACAGAATAGGAGAATGGAGGTTCTACAACATTCCAACAAATTAGTATCAGTCACACAAATGAGTTAAAAAGGTTTACTTATCTTTGTGACTTGTTGAATATTGAAGCCTGCAATACTGCTTGTAATATAGCACAAGAAAAGTCCCTGAATGGCTAAGTGCAAATAATCATAGGTAAACTTCACAGTACACAGCAAATGCAATTTATAACTACCGTCTGTTCACTTCTAAGAGTTCATTAAATGATGTTCCCTGTCTAAGTCAGACCAAGTGGGTCAAGTGCGTGAGAGCTGCTCTTCTGTCTTCCGAGTAGGCTTCTGTCCTTTGTTATCTGGTCATTGGCAGATTGTACTCGGCCAGCAATTGGCTGCAGCAAAGTTGGTATCTTCATCCTCAGTGCCGCACGTGGCACTGGTGGATCTTGTGCAAATGACGAGTGTCTATGGCACTAACACCAGCTCGCATCTTTGTGCCTGTGGTGCTTTTGTCCTCACTGTGTCTTGTTCAGATGATACAGCATGGACAGAAGCTAGTATTGGAGTGGAATAACAGCATTCTCTTGATTTTAATATATACAACCTTCAACATTGGACTCATACTCGCTCCATTTCTGAGCTCAACTGTATACTGTGGAAAGTAACAAAGTGTGGGATCCTCCACATAAGTACTTAAAAATGGTTAAATTTCGGTTACATCATAAATCACACTAATTTCAAGGCTTTCAATTCAACTATGCATCTAGGTATTACAATTACAAACAGTTTAAATTGGTACCATCATACCGTGAAGTTGTAGAATTTTGGAACACGTATTATGTTCAAGTATAATGACTTTTCTGGAGACTAGAAATCTACTCTATAGGAATCAGCGTGGGTTTCGAAAAAGACGATCGTGTGAAACCCAGCTCGCGCTATTTGTCCACAAGACTCAGAGGGTCATAGACATGGGTTCCCAGGTAGATGCCGTGTTTCTTGACTTCTGCAAGGCGTTCGATACAGTTCCCCCACACTCGTTTAATGAACAAAGTAAGAGCCTATGGACTATCAGACCAATTGCGTGACTGAGTTCCTAGATAACAGAACACAGCATGTCATTCTCAATGGAGAGAAGTCTTCCGAAGTGAGAGTGATTTCACGTGTGCTGCAGGGGAGTGTTGTAGGACCATTGCTGTTCACAATATACATAAATGACCTTGTGGATGACATCGGAAGTTCACTGAGGCTTTTTGCAGATGATGCTGTGGTATATCGAGAGGTTGTAACAATGGAAAATTGTATTGAAATGCAGGAGGATCTGCAACAAATTGACGCATGGTGCAGGGAATGGCAATTGAATCTCAATGTAGACAAGTGTAAGGTGCTGCGAATACATAGAAAGAAAGATCCTTTATCATTTAGCTACAATATAGCACGTCAGCAACTGGAAGCAGTTAATTCCATAAATTATCTGGGAGTAGGCATTAGGAGTGATTTAAAATGGAATGATCATATAAAGTTGATCATTGGTAAATCAGATGCCAGACTGAGATGCATTGGAAGAATCCTAAGGAAATGCAACCCAAAAACAAAGGAAGTGGGTTACAGTACACTTGTTCGCCCACTGTTTGAATATTGCTCACCAGTGTGGGATCCGTATCAGATAGGGTTGATGGAAGAGATAGAGAAGATCCAATGAAGAGCAGTGCGCTTCGTTACACGATCATTTAGTGATCGTGAAAGCGTTACGGAGATGATAGATAAACTCTAGTGGAAGACTCTGCAAGAGAGGGGCTCAGTAGCTCGGTACGGGCTTTTGTTGAAGTTTCGAGAACATACTATCATCGAGGAGTTAAGCAGTATATTGCTCCCTCATACGTATATCTTGTGAAGAGGCCATGAGAATATAATCAGAGAGATTAGAGCCCACACAGAGGCATACCAACAATCTTTCTTTCCACGAACAATACGAGACTGGAATAGAAGGGAGAACCTATAGAGGTACTCAAAGTACCCTCCATGAATCACTGTTGGGTGGCTTGCGGAGTATGGATGTAGATGTAGATGTAGAAATTGTTGTGGGGAAGGTGAACCAAAGACAGCACATTATTGGCAGAACACTTAGAAGATGCAAGAAATCAACACTGAAGCAGTTGTGAAATAGTCTGAAAGTTGTTCTATGAATTCTCTACCAACAACTTACTGATGAACTTCAGTGGTAACATAGACATAGATTCAGATTACTTATTGTCTGAAAATGGTGAAAAGTCTAGATTCAAGTGAAAAGTAATAATTGCTGTGATATTCCTTGTATTACTTTCAATGGTGTGTTGTTATGGATGTTTCTTCTACAGATGCATCAGGAAATGAATGAGAACACATTTCAGTGTCTACCTGGTTTATTCATTTGGTTTGATGCTGCTTTCCACTGTAGTCTATCACCCCCCCCCCCTCTCTCTCTCTCTCTCTCTCTCTCTCTCTCTCTCTCTCTCTCTCTCTTGTCCATTACCAATTTGACAATTCCTTGATGTTACTGGATGTGTCCAATCCCTTCTTTTGGTCAGTGAACTGTAAATTTCTTTTCTCACACTAGTTTGATTCAATGTGTGTCTGCATTCTTCTGTAGTATCAAATTTCAAAAGCTTCTATTCTCTTCTTGCCTGCCTGTTTAACATTCACATTTCACTTACATATACCTATACTCCTGACCAATACCTCCAGAAAAGACGTACTGAATTCCTTCAGCTCGTCTGTTTTACATCCCATAATACCTGTCTTACTTTTGTTGATGACCATCTTAGAACTCTTTTTCAAGATATTATCCATTCTGTTCAACTAATCTTGCTGGGCCTTTTGCAACTGTGGCCAAATTACAATGTCATCTGCAGTCCTAAAAGATTTTATTTCTTGATTCTGAACTTTAATTCACTTTTCAAATTTCTCCTTGGTTTGTTTCACTGCTTTTTCAATGTACAGATTAAATAACATCTAGGAGAGGCTGCAACCCTGATTTACTGCCTTTTTAACTACTACTTCCCTTTCATGTCCTTCATCTCCTGTAGCTAGAGTCTAGTGTCTATACAAGTTGAAAATCGCCTTTTGCTCTGTGTATTTTATCACTGCTACATTAAAAATTTCAAAAGCTTTCTCTAAATCCACACATATATTTGTTTTTCTTCAGTCTATCTTCTCGGATAAGTCATAGGGTCAGTATTGCCTCTTCTTTTCCAGAATTCTCCAGAACCCATACTGATCCCTGAGGTCAGCTTCTACCACTTTCTCAATTATTGTTTCATAATCAATATTCTGCAACAATGACTTATTAAACTGATGGTTCGGTAATATCCACACCTGCCTTCCTTGGTATAGGAATTACAACATTTTTCTTGAAGTCGGAGGGCATTTGTATCTCATATCATGTACACTAGGTGGAATAGCTTTTTCATGGCCGCCGCTCCCAAGGGTGTCATTCATTCTGAGGGAATGTTTAGTTTAGGGATATTGTTTCCACTTAGATCTTTCAGTGCTCTGTTAAATTCTAGATGTTAAATTTTTTAGTTACATTATATTAATTTTTTTCATTTACAGCTTCAGTAATATTAGCATATTTGTACTTAGGAGATAACACACTATAGTTAAAAAATTGCAGTGTCATTATTCATCAAAGCCAAGTTATAATTAGGGTTTGAGGGTTTTAACCTTATAGAAACTTAAAAAGGGCTAAATCATATTTAAAGACCTAAGATGTGCTAAATACGATTTTCACAGAAAAAGAAGGGGCTGAACATCGTTTGTAAATAGATTTTCTGAATTAATACTAAGGAAAATCAATAATATGGACTTACACATTTTAAGAAAATACATAATAAATAAATTTATACATCACACTGAAATCAAGAGTGAGTGTAGCTCAGTGTTTCTTGTCTATATAACTGTATAATGTGTCAATGCACTGCTGCATTGGTGACCCTTGAGACTACTTATTTTTGTAGATCTGAAGGTATAAGAAGTATAGCCTGCATTGAAATAAACACTATGTGTGATGCCTTCTTGGTATGAGGCTATGTCCACACACTGCTGTGCTATGACAAATACAGCCAGCCTTTACTTAAATGCTGTCTGACAATAGAGAGCTATATTAAAGGACCAAATTGGAGACACTTGAGTCTATTTATTTTTGTAGTTATAAAGTGAAGTTGTGTGGTGTGCTGACTTGCATTGAGAGTGCACTTAAAGTTAATTTTGTCATACCTAAATATAAATCATCAAAAATTGGTCTTTTCTGGCAGTGGATTGAGGAAAGGCTCCAATTTCACAACTGACAACTAAGTAATTTTTTTATAAGCCTGTCAGAAACACGTTAATAAAAACAGATTATTTTTATCATTCCTTTTATCTACTCTTCTAGTCTTCCTCCCTCAGATTTTCAAATCAAAATTTAAAATTGGTGTACAGTGATACATATATGATTCAATTTAAGTTGACATTTTACATGATCACATACTTCTGTTTAACTACCATTTTTAGTGTTAATTTGTTGTAATTTTAGGTAAGCCATGATAACAATTCTCATTTTTTTTCAACACACAAATTCCATAGCTCACATTATGTCACTAGGAAGAATAACAAACAACAGATTCTGTCATTAATTTCCTCTTTGGCAAATAGTACTGTGGACAGCTTTAATCTAGACTGTGAGGCTTTAGTGTCAATGAAAACACCATGGAATGTGCTAAAGAACCCTACTTTCAAGGGCTTCCTGGACAGTTACAGTGGTTACAGTGTACCAAATGAGTCCATATTGTGCGAAAATTACTTCAAACAGGCGAAGGTAAAGGATATTGTGGATATTAAAACAAACATTGGTGACTACCCTACTTGGTTTCAGTTGACAAAGCCATTGACAGTTATGGCAGATTTGTAGCTTCTGTCGTGGTGGTGAAATTAGATACCTTGGCACCAGAAAAAGCCCACCTCCTCCTGTGCAAAGTTGAATCGCAGTTATGTAGCCCATACTGTCATACACACCCTATGTACCATAAGGGGAGGAGATGATAGGAACGAGAAATTTTTACTGATTGTGACAGGTTGTGCTGCCTATTTGTTGCAAGCAGGAGCAACACTGAAATAATTCTATCCCAGTATGATCTGTTGTACCTGTGTTGCTCATGGCCTACACCATCTAGCAAAGGAAGTCAGAAATAATTTTCCTGAGGTTAACAGTATCATTTCCTCTGTTAAGCAAATATTTCTCAGAGCTTCCACCTGCATTCAGTCCTTTAAGGAAATAGCTACAAATATTCCACTCCCTCCTGAACCAATACTTACACATTGTGCTCCTTGCCCTTGGCAGATTTATACAGGATGATTCTGTGATGATGTTAAAAACTTACAGGGATGCTGGAGAAGGGTAGATTTATCAATCTGAGGTAAGTGCCCTGATCCAGAAATGACTAGAGCTGGAAGTTCAAAGTGAAAATCGTTCTGATATCTCAGGAAATGGATCAATTCAACTTCAAGTTCTTAGCTTTCTATATTTTTGGAGGAGGTAGTGTGCAACAAAATAAGAAAACATTGTCTAGTAAACTTGGGCTCTTAAATGGACAAAAACAAGAAAACATTGTCATGGGCTCTAAAATGCATACCTTAAGAGCTAAGAGCACTTGTTCAGTACAAAAGGTGTGCTCTTAAGGTATGCACTTTAATGCCATTCTTTACTGGACAATGTATTCTTATTTTGGTCCATACTACTACTTCCTAATAAAAGGAGAGCAAAGAGCTAGCAATAGAAGAAGTCCACTGTCAGAGGCATCATAACAATTTTCGATTATAACTTTTGACTTGATTTTCTGGACCAGGGCCCCTTACCTCAAATTTACCCTTCTATATCATCCCTGAAAATTTGTAATGTCATGACAGAATGCCGAACACTACCAACAAATAAAAGTGATAGTAGACATTTTTGACTACAGTGGATCAGCTTCTATTGAACAGGCCAAGATAATCCTGTAATAAGAATGTTGCATCTTTGGCCCTTTTAATAGCTCACCTCCAACATGTGCCTGTCACATTTCAGTGTTTACAGTCCACATCTCTACTGCAGAAAGATGTTGTAGAAATGATATCCAAGGTGTGGATGTATCTGTAGGAAATAACTGGTTTAATAAGTACAGCATGTGTCAAAATCAAGGAATATTTTTTTGTGGAGTCCCAGGTATGAAGACAGGAAGAAAGTGTCTGCCCTTATTCAGGGGGTGAAGATCGAAACTGGATTGTATTGGGGCTACAAGCATTTGTGTCAATGAAATATGCACCATTGACCTCCAAAGCTGTAAAGAGATATTTCTCACCCTACAAACAGTATACAGTATAAAAAAAGCTTCACTTTACACATACAAATTTGGCTGAGTGTGTAATGTAATCTATAATTTCTTATCAATTGTACTGTTAGACCATGAATTGTGCTCATCCATAGGTACAATCTCAAGTGCTTTTTCTTATGTGGATGGCATATAAAAAGAATTTTTCGGTAAAGATTTTACACTGAAGTGTTATAAAATAATTGTAGCACGGTTAAGTATCTCAATATAAGGAATAGTTAATTTTTTGTTTTCCACACACAACTAGAATAACTGTGTCAAAATTTTGATAAAATGTGCTATATTAACACGAGTATTCATGATATTTTTCATTAAAAGACACCAAAAAGGATAATAGTTTCTTTAAACTAAAAAAGTAGTATTACAAGAAAATAAAGGGTTAAAATCCATTTCATAAACATCTAAAAACCTGGGCACTAGTTACAATATTTAGTTTTACAACAAACTTGTAAATTACTGCAGTTACTAGTTTTGAAAACCATGGTATTTCACAAAAATTATCTTACTGACAAGTTCTGATGGTTTATCTTGATTGTATAGCAGCTGTGAACTAATGTAACCTCCATTTACATGATGGAAATGTTTGCATCTGTCTTAAAATATTTACCAATCTACACTTGTGATCAAGTGTCCGCCCCCGGTAGCTGAGTGGTCAGCGCGACAGAATATCAATCCTAAGGGCCCAGGTTCAATTCCTGGCTGGCTCGGAGATTTTCTCCACTCAGGGACTGGGTGTTGTGCTGTCCTACTCATAATCATTTCATCCCCATCGACACACAAGTCGCCAAAGTGGCATCAAATCGAAAGACTTGCACCCAATGAACAGTCTACCCGATGAGAGGCCCTAGTCATGACATTTACCTTTATTTTTACTTGTGATCAATTATATTGCTCATACAGATGATGTGCACACAATATTTTGTAAATAATTTTAACTTTTTTCATAAATAATGTTATTTTTTGTGACTGATTTTAATTTTCTTTCATAAGTAAACTTTATTACGCAAAGTATGTAAAGTTCCTTTTAAACTGCATAAACAAATTGTTTCTAAGTATCAGGTGTATTTTTAAGTAAATAATAAAAATAAAACAAATATTCTTTTCTTAGTATTTTTATTTTTACATGAAAGCATGTGCTTCAATTTACTTTTCCACATAATTCCCACCAATATTTTGTGTGTTTACATTTGTTTATGAGTATTTGATATGCCTCCTCTGAGAATTCCATGGAGTATGAAACACGCACTGTAATTTATTTTCTTGGTGTTAAAGGTAAGAAAGCGACTGACTTGATCACCAGATCAGTGAAGTGAATGGAAAAAACATTATGACCGATGGAATGGTACCAAAGTGACTTTTAAAGGTGGCTGTACAAATGTGCACAATGAGGAACATAATGGGTGACCTTTAGTAATTACTGAGTATTTGATGCAGAAAGTTGGTGAAAAAGTGAGAGAGAACAGATGCTTCACAATTGCAACCTCGGAAAATCCAGGACGGAATGTAACAATATAATGAAAAGGGTAGTTGCTACCCACCATAAAGCAGAGGTGCTGAATCTCAGAAAGGCACAAAAAAAGACTACTGGAATTCAGCCAACAAGGCCTTAGTTGGGGTAGATGTATCAATTTCAGCTTTATATTATGAGTTTCCCCAAGCATCATGATTTCTTACAAATTAAACGCAAAACTTTCTTTTGTATTTTTCAAATGTTATTGACATGGGGAGAACATCCCAATATAATAAGGCCATATGATATATGCGATTGGAAAAGTCAAAAGTATGTCATCCGAAGTAATCCATGTTTACCATGTCCCTTACTTTCAAAAAGAGGTTTGATACCCGAGATATCTTTTTGCAGACATAATTGATATGTTCTTGCCAATTAAGCTTGGAGTCAATGTGAACATCTACAAGTTTTACTGAGATAGTTTCTATATCCTTTATCATGCCTAGTATGAGCTGTTGTGTTTTATCGGGATTACGTAAGAGTTTATTAGCAGTAAACCAGGCTAAAGCTATGTCAAGAGATTCTTTTGTTATGTGATTGAGTTCAGAGATGTTGTGATGAGAGGTAAACAGTGTAGTATCATCTGTGTAACATATGACAGGTGGTATGTTGTAAGCCAGGTCATTGATTGCAACAATGAAAAAGAAGGATCCGAGGATAGATGCTTGGGGGACACCTGTGTCTATCTCGAGCAAGGAAGAACGCATATTCCTGACTGAAATGAACTGTTTCCTGTTGTTCAAGTAAGAAGTGATGATGGCTAAAGTGTTCTCTTGCAACCCATAATATTCCAATTTCTTTAGTACGATGTCAACAGGAATGCAATCAAATGCCTTGCTTAAGTCACATAATACAAGTGATACTTTATTTTTGTTTTCAATGGCAGATAATGTTCGATCAATGATTTCTAAAACAGCAGCAGTTGTGTTTTTTCCCTTGCGAAATCCAAACTGAAAGTTACAAAGTAAGCCATGATCTTCAAAGTAGGTATTTAGCTGGTTGTGCATTAGTGCCTCATATATTTTTGATAATATAGGCACAATTGAAATTGGTTGATAGCTTTCAGGCAGTTTTTTATTCCTCCTTTTATAAATTGGGATGACTTTAGATATCTTGAGTGTATTAGGAAAAACTCCAAATTCTAAGCATTTATTGAAAATACTGGCTAATGGTGAGCATATGAAGGGTATTGTTTTTTTTAATAATGTAACTGGACAACCAGTAGCAATCCATACTTTTTGAATTTGAAAATTTGGCAACAGTTTTTAAAGTGTCAGTGGGTGTGATAGGATTCCAGTGAAATACATGTTCATTGGGCAGAGGGGTAGCCAGCAGGTCCATTGCAGAAGAACTTGTTTCTTTAATATTGTTTGTTACTTCCTTAACTGAATTTAAAAATACATATATATATATTTAGTACCTCAGGATCCATAAAAGGCACTTGAGTGTGTTTGAGAGTAAGACATTGATTTACAATTTGCCATGCTGCCTTGCATTTATTGGGAGCACTTTCTATGTACTTTTCAGAAGCTAGGTTTTCTTGAGGAGGAGCTTAGTTATGTAGAATTTTTTGGATTTAGTATACGAGTTATAAATTCTCTCTCTCTGCTCATTCCTGTGAATACAGACCTGCTTGTAAATCCTGTGTCATGTATGCAAGTTTTCCCTAATTTCAGAAAGTTCTTGGGTAAACCAGTTAATCATTTTATTTTTAGGTTTCCTTGTAGTTCTAGCTTTTGTTAATGGAGAGCAAGAATACCATAGTTCTATAAATTTCTCAAAAAAGTTATCAAAGGCTATTTCTGTACCCAATTTCCCTGGCTGACATTTGTATACCCAGTCCCACTTTTCCTTCCGTAACTTATCAGTAAACAGTGTAATGTACTCCTCTTTTTGTCCTCTCACCAATACAGAGTTAGGTTCGGTAGTTTTAATTGGCAGCCTCTTATAAAGTGTCAGGAGCAAAGGATCATGATCGGCAAAGTATCCTCCTGCAAATGTGACTCTAAAATCTTCCTCAATGAAATTAACTATAATGTTGTCCAAGCATGCATCAATACGAGTAGGACACTTATTTGTATGGTATAAGTTTAATTATCTTAGTGCATTCAAAAATATTTTTGTGATTTGTTTGTCTGTGTTAGCCATTTCAATGTTGAAATCTCCACAGACACCAATTCTTGTCTTAAATTTCAAAATTTTTTAAATTAATAATTCAAATCTCTCAATAAATAGGTTAATGTCACCATCTGGGGATCTGTATAGGCTAACTACTATTATGTTTTCATCCAGCGGCTTAACACAACTGAACTCTGCATGTAGTTCTGAGCTATAAGTTGTTACATCAATTTTAGAAAATTTCACTCCTTCTCTTACAAAAATACCTGCACCACCATTCTTTCTCTGGTTTCTACACATGATATAAGCCACAACATACCCGTGAGGGACAAATATGTCTACTTGCTCAATTGTTAGCCAGTGTTCAGATATACATATAATGTCCACAAACAAATCATTACAAAGATGTTCTACTTCTAAAATCTTATTTCTAATGCAACATATGTTGATTTGTAATAAAAAGTTAATATTTTGTCTTTAACTGTATTTATTTGGGGATTCTTTGTCCTCACACAGTTGCTTGGAGTATTAGGCCTGGTCACTTTCTTTAATCCACTGACACTGTCCCATTTGTTGCTTGTTAACATGTAAGAAGATGATGTAGTACTTGCCTGAGCATTGATCTTCACTGTCTACAACTTGGTAAAAGCCAAAGATATTAAAGAAAATAAAAACATTGGAAGCATCATATATAAAAAGAATGAACTCACACTCACTCAAGAAAATGGAAGGATAGATGGAGTTTCAGCAGACATGTGTATATCAGAACATAGCTTAGAAGTCACTGAAACTGTGCAGGTTAATCTTAACAGATACAAGATAATATCATACCAATAAGAAGAAATGGGAAGTGAGTATATAAAAAGAAAAAAAATGAAGTCCCAGGCCCTTCAGGGTAATTAATGTTGAGTTGAACAGCTTTTAAATGCTGTGTCACAATAGTGGATCAAGAAACACACACGTTGGTTGTGGTACCGACAGTTTGCAGCCTACCAGCAGGAAGTATCTTAAGCTTCATAAAGCAGATAGAAACAGTTTTAATTATATTATGCACACTTAATTTGAGAATCATTGTGGACATTTTAATGTTGATTTTGCCAGATGGCTCTGACTGAGGCCACCTAGAGTTGTTGATGTCCAGGCTTTCGTTTATTTTCCAAATTCCCTACAAATTTGGAAGACTTAGTGCAATAGCTATTGACAGTTTGTTTTTAGTGCAGTGATGTAGCTGTAAAACACTGGTTAATGGTTTCTGTCTATGATGGTACAATGTTAACAATAAAATGTACTGGCCAGTTAGCTATCAATCATACAAGATAAGTATTGTATCAATCACAGTACCTAGAGAGCAGTTATGGTAAAGTGGCTTGCAGAGCATAGATGTAGATGCTGTGAGAAATTTATAAATGAGACAGTTTTGATGAAGAATTTCATTATTTTTTAAACATATTCCTAGAGCAGTTTGAGTTTTTCCTTCCTGTGAAACAAAGAAGGGTAAAACTGAACAGAAGCAAGGATGATGGATGGATAACACTTGGGATTAAAGCTGCTTATGTTAGGAAGAGAACTTAATTCAAATACCAAAATTTAGCAAAGATTTGAAACTCCTTTATCACCAGTCATGTTGAATCCTGTACCCTGTTATTAAAAAAGCAAAATTTGTGCACTGTGCTCAAAAAATAACACACTCCAAGAATAAGGCTAAAACTGTTATGGGACATTGTTAAACAAAAAACAAACAAAAAAGTGAGCCAAATTAAGATGAATCCTCAAGAAAATAGGTCTGTCAGAAATTTATTTTGTTTACTTATTTAACCTGACTGGATTAGGGTCTTCAGGCCCTCTCTTACATCAGACCAGGATTTCACACATACGGTACCCTTTTTTACATATTAGTTACCTGATGATGATGATAATAACAGTAATCATAGTAGCAGGTATGAAAGAATTTATAGGTGTACAAAATAGATATTCTCTGATATAGTGAGCTCTGGGGGAGAAAAATTTAAGAAGACTGCACTGGTAGAACAGTGGGAAATGCGGAAAATGTGGCTGGAAAGAAGGACGTAATGGGGTGATGAGTGTGTAATGGACAAAGGTAATCATTATTGTCACTTCACTAGATATGTCACTAACTGCCTTGAAACTGTTCTGTTATCACTTCCGTAATACAATGAGAGAGGTTAATCCAGAGTCTGGTTCCTGCTACTGGAAAGGACTTCGAGAAGGGGTCCAGACCTCTGCTATTGTTGGGTCTGAACCAAGCAGAGTGTGGTGAAAAGGATCTGTTCATGTTCGAGAGCATCAAGAAAATATTATTCACACAAAACATTTATTAACCAGAATGACAGGATTGTCTTCCCCATGCGCTGGCAGCTGTGTTGAGCCAGTGCAGTGCAGACCCAGTCAGCAGTAGCGAGCACACATCATTGGCAGTTCTGCTGCATCACAGAAGCCTCATGTGGTGGCCTTTACATGACAGCTTGATTGATGACCCCACCAGTAGCACTTGCTGTACAGCAGTGGACAGCATCTTCTGTGGGTCAATCAGCAAAGCACTCTTGTTGATGACATGCACCAAGGAGACTTGCCTTTCAGTCCATCTTGAAGTACATGTCATGCACAGCCTGACCTGCAGTTTCCAATTAGGACACAGAAACTGGCAGCATCAGTGTTGCCTGCAGGAACAAGCCAAGCAGCAGCAGTGGCACCCCCTCACGATGGTGAATGGTGTACAACTTCCTGGCCCTACTGGTCAAGCCTCCAATAGGTTAGCAGACTGAAAGCAGTCTCTGCACCCAGTCAATGATGACTTGGAAGCTGATGCTGCATCTCACAATGGAAAAGCCTCTCCAGCGAGACTTGTGACTCCATAGATGATTAGGTGCACAGACGGTCAGCCGACATAGGCCCTCCTGTACCATGGGTCTGCTGCAACTGAGAGCGAAATTAAGAAAGATGTAGTATTTATGTTGGCACTCTCTGTGAGCTCTGTTGGGGTTGGGGTAGGAGGATATCATGTGTACTAGTTTTCTCATGTGGTCAGCTCTCTTAGTGGCTTCAGGCTTTGATGACTTCCTCGTTCAGACACTTTTTTCTCCTGAATCGTTGGCTGAATAGTTACGGCTGTGTTGTAGCTGGGCTTTCTTGTGACATACTGCTCTGTTTCCAGTATGCTCATATTTGTCTGTTGCCATGATGTCATTGTGCCTCACTTCCTGAGTAGGACACCTGGTTGGTCCCATATGTTGCATTTGCTTCTGCTTTCACCTCAGCCTGTCTAGCATTTTCTCCTAGCTGGCAGTTTGCCAATCATTGACTCAGGCAGCTCGACTTCTGGTGTCACCAGTAAAGAACTTCAACAAATTTTCAGTGTCAGCCTGCAAAGCTATTTCAGGGTGCAAATTCTCCCCCTCCCTTCAAAAAATACGCCTTGGATTTTGTGATTTGGAGTATCTCTGTTACAGTCTCATTATCCACATTTCACTGTAAGTCTTAGACATTGCTCAATTTAAGTATCCTTCTATACTCACAAAACTGAATCACATGATTTCTTGGATTAAGCTTTATTTCTTAAATGTCATACATTTCATCCAACTCATCAAGTTATCAAAGTTATTCCTTACTTGCTAAAACAAATTCCACATAATTACAAGTTTATTTAATAGTTTACATGTAATCTGTTACTTGTCCCTGGCTGTATTTGCAAACCAATTAATATATATTTGGTTCACAGGTAACTCAGACTGCTGTACTGACTTTTGTTTGAAACAGAAGCAGATTACACAAATCACAATCAGAACCACTATAACATTGGTCAATATAAGCTTGTAGCTGTGATGATGCTTATTGCAGTATTCCTGTACGAGCTGAAACATTTGCTGTACTGTAAATCTCCCTTTCTATGTTTCTACTAGTTCACTGAGTGAGCACACAATGTCAAGGTTTGGGGTATTATTTAGGAAAGTTAAGTTCTGAGTAGGCAGCACTTCTAGCAAATTCTTGAGCCAGTGCAACATAGGCTAAGTGTGGCTCTACCAGTGACTTTAGCTGGTAGATGAAATGTAGTACCTACTGGGTCACAAGCCGTCCATTTATTAGTATCCCACTGTTCCACAACTCCTTTCTGGTCATTCTCTTAGGTTTTTCATGTTCATAACAATTTACAATTACTATTTCTGGCCAAAAAAAAAGAAAAACTGAGTGGATGCAGTGTGTGCCCACTCTCTTGAAATGTGAATGTGGCGTTAACATTTCCCATTGACATATGCAATAGTTCACTTTCTCAGGGAATCTTCCCAGAAAGGCTAAAAATAGCTAAAGTGAAGCCATTGTTCACAAAGGGTGAAAAAACAGATATAACAAATTATAGGCCAGTCTATCTACTATCTGTTCTTTCTAAAATAATTGAAAAAATCTTTTATAAAAGACTCGTAGATTTCATTGAAAAAAATAAACTTTTCTCAGCTACACAGCATGGTTTCCGAAAATGTAAATCCACTGAGACAGCTATTATCGATTTCTTAAATGAAGCTTTAAATGCATTAGATAAAAAAGAACACATAGCAGCAATATTCCTAGATCTTTCAAAAGCGTTTGACATCATTAACCATGGTCTTTTGCTTAGAAAGCTAGAAAATGTTGGTGTCAGAGGCCCAGCCTATGAATGGGTAATGTCATATCTACAAAACAGGACGCCAAATATTTGAAGTCTTGTACAAAGAAGGAAAAAATTTAACCTCCTATCAATCAGAAAAACAGTGTGTTAAATACGGTGTGCCGCAGGGTTCTGTACTGGGACCAATCCTGTTTGTAAATGACCTGGAACCATCCAGCCCTAACTATAAGTACATTAAATATGCCGATGATACAAATATACTTATGAAAGGTAAGACCCAAGAAGAGCTCCAAAATGAAATAAAAAAGAGCACTACACATGTATGAAAATGGTTCGCAATGAACAACTTAATAATAAACACACATAAAACAAACACTATGCATCTACATACAGTGCAGAATAAACAGCCTGTAACTGCAACCATAGAACTGTTAGGCAAAAGACTTGAAATTGTAAATAGCACCAAATTTTTGGGAGTCTGGATCCAAGATGACCTAAGATGGCGGAAACACACACAACACCTATGTAGTAAATTAAATACCATTTGTTATAGTATAAAAATTCTTGCTGGATGCACATCTATGCAAGCCATAAAAAATGTGTACTATGCCCAAGCAGAATCATTACTAAGATATGGTTTAATTTGCTGGGGAAATTCACCACCCAACAAAAGCTGTTTTATTGCACAAAAAAGAATTATAAGGGCCATGGAAGGCTTAACACCTCTATCTTCATGCAAACCCTCATTTAAAAAGCTACATATTCTTCCATTACCCTGCCTATATATCCTAGAAACAATAATGTTTATAAGGAAAATTGTAGATGAAAATAAAAAGATTGCTCCAAAAAACCAAAATATCCATTCATACAACACAAGAAATAATCAAGATTTACATATGCAGTTTTCACATACAACACTAAAACAAAAAGGACCCTTACAAACAAGAAAAAAACTGTATAACAAACTACCTAAAGAAATTAAGGCAATAACTGGCATGCATAAATTCAAAACTGCAGTGAGTGACTACTTGCTACAGAATTGTTACTATAGTGTTGATGAATTTTTATCTACAATGTAAATATGTGAAAAATTTAAATAGTTTAAACAATTAAGGCCAAAATAAGAAATGTGTACATTAGATTTATCTGTGTATTATATGTGGTCTATTACATATATGTGTGTGTCTGTATAATCAAGGCCAAAAGTATGAAATGTGTGCGTGTAAAATTTATTTGTGAAATGTTATTCCCATATGTTAGAGTTATATTGCTATATACTGAAAACCATACAACAGCTTTTTTCTGTTAAACTTTATTGCAAATTATTTGACTTGTCCTATATCAGTATGTACCCCTGTACAATGTATGATTCACAGGACCAATAAATATACAATACAATACAATACATTCACTCACTTCAGATTGTCTCAGGAATAACTGTACCTCACATATCTGTATTCCAGTCTGTATCACCCTGCTCAGGCAGATGTTAAGACATTCCTTCTGATCCTCTATAAGTCTTCAATCAGCATCAGAGCACAGTTCTCCTGTCACTCCAAAATTATTAGTACTTCCTTGGTTTGTAGCTGTTCCCCTTTCCCTGCAGTTTCCCACTTCATTGGGTGGGGGTGCACCTCACCTTCAAGCCTGCTACTGTGCCTCAAATTAATGCTTATAATCTTTCACTGACAGTACTCATTTCTACTGTGGACATGTGTTGTGGTTGGTCCCAGTACTGTGAATTCCATTTGCACTTCAACAGTCCCCTCAAGAATTGCTGGGGCTGGCAACGATGTAGAAACTGAGTAGTATCTCATGTTCTGTGTACTAGTTTGGAAGTTAATTATTGCACTGGGCTGGTATTGTTCAGCACATTCTGCTCCATGTCTGATTATTGAATAGTACGCCACTCTAACATGGATGCAGTAGCACCTGCTGCTCCCTTTATCTGTTCTATTGTGCCATTGAAATTCTGGATGTCTACACTGTTGAGTGTACCAAACACAGTTTTCAATAGGTTCCCAACAGCATCTAACCAACCCCTCTTTTTAGGTATTATGGTTGTTGGTACCAGGTCCATAACTTGGGACTGCTGTTCTCTTAGTTTTCTGTATGAAAATTGCAAACCCCTGTATTCCCTTATACTTTGGTTACTACATCTTCCTTCTGTGCCTCTTGATGCATCTTGCGATATACACCCTTCATTCCTAACTTCCCATTCATTGAAAGTTAGTCTGAGTACCCAGTGGTGATTTGTCAGTAGAACATCCAGTTGCCTGGAGGACAGTACTCCCGACTCCAAGGACTGGGTCTGCAGTGCAGTTGCTACTCTCCTACCGGTGAGGTTCAGGATAAGCTGGGCCTACATTTTGTTATTCCACCTGAGAGAAAGGAACCTTTACCACTTCTCCTCCCTCCAGAAAAAGGTGAGGTTAATTGGAAAAACTATAGAACCCTCAAATACAAAAGTAGTATCGAATCTATCCCTTAAGATACAATATAAACAAACACCCCAAACATACTACAAATAATACTACATCAAAAACTGCAGTACTTCCCAATATCCTGGGTAAAAACAGAGGCAGTAAAATATAACCAAATGGTAATCTCAAACCCTATCTATCAAAGCAGTTGAGGGCATAAGTCAGATCGGACGTATTTCATTCAAAAGTTGTCTGTTCCTTCTTCACTTTCATAGATTTTGTATTCTGTAGTTCAGACATGATTGTACTTGTGGAAATGCATCCATGGCTCCCTTAAATAGCTTAATTCACTGCACATGGATAATCAAATTTTCTTTTGGCATCTGTATCTTAACATTGATGGTTGATGTCATTTTCACCACTTGGTAAGGTCTGTGGTATTGAGTCATGAATTTCTTTGTTCTGCCCTTAGGCATGAACAAGGTTGTGACTAACAGCCACTGGCCAACCCTATATTGTGGCAACTTCCCTACACATTGTCTTATCCACTCCTGGTGCTCTAAAGATGGGCCGTTTCACTTGTTGCCAAAGTCTTGTAAGCTTTTTGCAAATTTTTTCACCTAGTCAGTTCCAAGTCCTGGTTTCTTCACTTTGAAAAGTGAATGTATTTTTCTCCCATATATTACCCCTTATGGCAAAAGGCCATATGAATTTTGGAATTGTATGCAGTGGTTACATAACTTAGGTACACATACCAATTGTTGCGGTTACTGTTAACATAACAACTCAATATCTTCAAACTCATGCGATGCACTCTTTCTGTTCTTCCATGACTTGAAGGTGAAAAGGATTTGTCCACAACTTGTGAAAGTGGAGTTGTCTACATAATTGTGTCATCAGATCACATGTAAAATTAGTGACCCGATCGTGATTATAATCCGGAATGCCAAATGTGAGCAACCAATTGTTAATCATTGCTGCGGCAACTGTACTCACTTGTTGGTCAGTGATTACAATCATCATGATATATTGTGAGAAATTGTCTATTATGCTCAGTAGGTACCTATTTACTGCTGGGGTCTTATTAAAATAGCCTAAAATACCTACACCTAGCATTGGAAATGGTTGAGACACTTCTGGTAGCCTTTTTATTGGAACTTGTCAATGCCTGAGATCTGCCTGCTGTGCACATGGTTCACAGTTCCAGACATTTTGTTTCCTGGCCCTCCACCAAAAGTTCTCGGCAAGCTGTCTGTCAGTTACTTTCTGCTCACCGTGGCCTGCTAACAGGTGGTTATGTGCTGTTTCAAAATTTTGCTCCAAAATGCCACAGGTACCACCACTCTTAGTCCACACTTTGTTGTTTTGCACAATAAGTAATCATGCATGACAAACTGCAGTTACAACTTGAATATATGACAGTCTACGTCAGCTGCCTGGGTTGGTCATATAAATAGCACTGAAAGTAAGAGCTACCATAGATAACTGCCAACATTTCCTTCTCAGTTATGGAATAATTTCGTTCTGCTTTGTTCAGCTGCTGGGATGCATGTGTTACAAGATGTTCTCTGTTATTCTGTTATCTATACTCCGGCTAAGGACACAACCAACTGTTATATTGTTCATTTCACAAGATGGAATTAATTATTTTTTAAGTTTGGAAATATCAAAACTGGACCTGATGTTAATTCCTGCTTCAGAGTATTGAACTCTGTTTGACACATGATAGACAATTCAAATTTTGCTCCTTTTCAGAACAAATGATTCAAAGGTTGAGAAGTTTCAGCGAAGTTCTTCATAAATTTATAACAACAATTACAGAGATGAAAAAAAGATTTCAGTTGTTTAACTGTTTGTGGTGGCAAGAAGTTCTGAACTTCTGAGCATAATATAGGATCCTTTCTCACTCCTTCCTGTATTATTACATGCCCAAGACAATTTACTTCTGTTGCTGTGAAATCACATTTATGTATGCTCAGTGTTAGTTGTTTTGTCCTTAGCCTTTGAACACTTCCTCCAGCTGTCATACATGCTCTTCCATGTCCTCTGAAAGGACGATGATGTCATCGAGATACAGCATACAGTGTTCCAGCTTTAGTTTTCTAAGTACCATTTTCAATCATCTTTGAAAAGTGGCAGGTGTAATCTTGAGCCCAAATGGCATTCGACAGTACTGAAAACGACCCCATGGACGGTAAAAGCTGTCTGCAGCCAATCTTCCAGCGCTACCTCCAATTGATGATAACTACTCTTCAGATCCATGGTGGAGAAGTATTTACACTGACCAAAGTTCTCCAGAGACTTTGTTTTTCAGTATGGGATATGCTTTGATGGTGGTTCATGCATTAAGGTATCAGTAGTCACAGCAAAATCTGTACTTCCTAGTACCATCTGGTGATTTCTTTGAGACCAAAATGATAGGTGCTCCCCCCCCCCCCCCCCCAGACTATCACTATATTCAATAATACCATATGCTAGTTATTGGTCCATAAATTCTTCCATTATTGGTTGCATACATTTCAGACTTCTGTATGGTTTCTTAAAAACTGGAGCTTTATTCCCTGTTTTTATCTTGTGCTGCATGATTGTCATTGCTGGTGATGGATGAGTGATGGATGACTCGAATTACATAAATAGTATACTGCAGTAGCAAAGTTTCCATTACTTTCCTATCGTTCCCTTTTAAATCTTTTTCTGTTTTTGTAACGTAGAAGTGTTGACAGTTGTTTGTGGCAGAGGTCCTCAGTTGACCTTTCTACATCATCTTCCTGAAAAACATTCAAACAGTGTTCCATCTCTGCATATATTTTTGCAGTCTTGTGTTCTGCTGGGAATGCTGGCCGATGGATGAGGCACTCCCACTCCTGTTTAGCTACCAGTTATTTGGATGTTGCCTGTCTCGCACTGTCTTCCAGCAACAGCACCCTGTGGCCCCCTTCCCCACATTCATAACATTTCAGCTGATGACATTGCTTCCGGATGAGGCCCAAATGCCCATATCTATAACACTTCACCAAAGAGGAGAAAGCACAGCAGTCACACTGCCTCCATGTAGCAATGTCAGTTTCCTCTATTTGCGTGGCAACCCCAATGATGGTGGATAAATCAGTTGGGTTCTCCTTTCTGATACTCCCTGACATGTCAATAGAAATATCACTGATAAACACTGACAAATCCTGAGCCATATTCTCTACCTCACAGAGGATGACTCTGTCGACCTCCATATTGTGCATTAACTTGTATGTTTGTGAATTCAATTTTCTAATTTTGTTGGAGAACGACTCCACTGATTCACTGTGTTCTGCGACAGTCTACTGAGTTTCTCTCCAAATAACCTTGCACTGTTCTTTTTCCAATTGTGCTGGATGAGACCATTTGCCAATTCAAATGTTGAAGCCTTACTAAGAGTCCTGTGCCACATAACGTATGTTTTCATGTTACCTACTAAGCACAATTTATCCATATTCAAAGCTGTTTCCTGCCCACCAGTGGCTTCCCATTCCTCTAACCTCTTACACAATCCCTCATTGTCCTGTTCCTGTAGGGCTGTAGTCTCTAACAATGGGCTGTTTCCCCTTCAGGGCTTCCACCTTTTTGTTCAATGCCACTGATATGCAAGTGTCTTTCTTTGACAGTATTGCAAGTAACCTGCTTTACATAGCATTTTTCATGGCTTCAGTTGTCTATACCCATGAAGTAATGAATCTCTGTTTCATTTGTGGTTCAGTTTTGGTTGTAGGTAATGTGAAGTATCGACTCAGGTTTGGCTGGGATAGTGGGATCAGCTGCTGCTTTTAATTTACATATACCAAAACCACATAGGTTTTTCTATTGGACTGCTGGCCTGTGTTTGTTGTCATTTAATACATTGGAATGCCTGAGTTTAGCGTTTCTCACAGCTTGACTGACTCTGTTCCACTTCTGTTTGTAAACAATATGATTTTCACCTGTAGGGTGTAGTTTGCATGTTCAATGTGCAGCATCTCTGAGATTCGTGGTCTATTTTAGTCCATCAGTAAGCCAAAATGCAGGTTTCCTTTTTACTTTTCCAGGTTATGAATAGACATGCCAGGTGCAGATTTTTGAGAGGTACGATTTACTCTCTTTGGGGATTTGGTTCCAAATGTATTTGACAGTGTGACTAATGGTTATGTGAGGGGTAAGAATAAGCTTAAGTAGCATTACATTTGAAGAAAAATGCATCCACTTAAATTTAACACTAGAAGGACTGTTGAACAGAAAATTTATGTTAGTCTCACCAGCTATAATTATGTGCTTGATGTTGATCCACGACTTGAGAGAGCAGTTTCAAAGCAGCAAGGCTGCCTGTTTCAGAAGGTTTGTGGAGGACACATATTAGGCATTTACTGTTAAAGAGATTTGATCTCTATGAACATATGTTCCACTTGTTTATCTTTATTATTGTTGAATGTGTGCATCAATGGTGATAAATCAGAACATATGTACGCCCCTGTTCCACCCCCTCATCTGTTACAACTGTCATGTCTTAGAAAGATGTAGCCATTTAGATTTACCGAACTTGCGAAAATACTTGGTTTGAGTGAGGTCTCTGACAGAAGTATTACAGGGATGTCTGTATCCTGAAAAGTGTGACTGAACTCATTGAGATGAGGTGGCATAGATTGGACATTTGTGCGTGTGAAATGGAGCTTGTTGTGTTTAGGTGCAGAATATGCAAGGATGCCACTGATGGATACATCTGACTCTAGGTCAGTGCTATCAAGGGAACAAAGCATAAGGAATGCACTTGGGCAGGACAGGGCATGTTCCAGGAAGTGAAAGACTAAGGTAATACAGTAACTGGGAAAGTAAATAAGAAACAGTAGGAAAGAAGCAGGATTTAGTAATGAAACGAAACAAAACAGTTAACACATTACTTACCTTATGTGTAACTGTAGTCTACAATAACAATATAAACGCACAAACAAGTGGTGGCAAGAGTTGATATGTTCTTAGCTCCTAAAGCATAATCTTTTGGGTTAATTTGCATTGTAAGCTGATCTTTTTCCATTTTCAGCCTTCAACCTCATCCTCCCAGCATTTGTCCATACATTTTGTAGCCCAAATCTTTAAATGGCATTGTTAAAAATGTTTAGTCTCTCCAAGGTGAGATCCTCTCATATTGTCTTTGCATGTTTCTTCTTCACTCAAATGATTTCAGATCTTTACCTGTATGACACAAACTTCACAATTATTGCTCTAGGTTTTGTGAATCCTGCTGTCCTACATTCAACTCTGTGACTTCTGTTAATGCCATTGTCACTTCCAGGCCTGACTTGTCACAGGCAACATTCATTACTAATTCGTCTGTATTCTCTTTGCTGGTCTCTGAAATCCTGAACAGTCTAAGATTATTGCATCTCTGATATTGTTCAAGCTCATCAGACTTCTCAACCAGTTTCTGTTTGAGCAATTGTGTCCTGTGCTCAGTTTCTTTTAATGATTTGTTCAGTGCACATATCTAGTGACTGCATCAGTGAAGGTCTGGACAATGAGCCCGAGCATGTCCAGTGCTTGTTGCATGGCACTAACCTCAGCCTTGATGAGTGTGGTGTCGTCAGTGATGTTACGCAATGTGGCTGCAGCTCCCGGTGTTGGGTCAACCCTAGTGTTCTTGCCGGCCTGACCATTGATAGTTCTCCACATTGATCAGTGGTTTTCCATTTTAAGAGCAGATTCATGTAACAGAGACTCAAATTGAAATGGTGATGTGACACTAGACACATTGCAGCCCATGTTTACTACATTCTGTTGTCACATTTTAATGCACAGTATAGGAAGATTTTGTTACAGGAAACTAGTGAATAGGTAGGATCACAAGGCAGACTCGTCAAATGATGTGCCAGATGGTCATATAGTGTGAGAATGGATGGGTGAGCAAGAGCCATATCATACTGAAGTAGAGAGAGACAGTGGGAATTCAACTACCATGCTAGACCCAAGAAGTGAATTTTATAAATATACACTCCTGGAAATTGAAATAAGAACACCGTGAATTCATTGTCCCAGGAAGGGGAAACTTTATTGACACATTCCTGGGGTCAGATACATCATATGATCACACTGACAGAACCACAGGCACATAGACACAGGCAACAGAGCATGCACAATGTCGGCACTAGTACAGTGTATATCCACCTTTCGCAGCAATGCAGGCTGCTTTTCTCCCATGGAGACGATCGTAGAGATGCTGGATGTAGTCCTGTGGAACGGCTTGCCATGCCATTTCCACCTGGCGCCTCAGTTGGACCAGCGTTCGTGCTGGACGTGCAGACCGCGTGAGACGACGCTTCATCCAGTCCCAAACATGCTCAATGGGGGACAGATCCGGAGATCTTGCTGGCCAGGGTAGTTGACTTACACCTTCTAGAGCACGTTGGGTGGCACGGGATACATGCGGACGTGCATTGTCCTGTTGGAACAGCAAGTTCCCTTGCCGGTCTAGGAATGGTAGAACGATGGGTTCGATGACGGTTTGGATGTACCGTGCACTATTCAGTGTCCCCTCGACGATCACCAGTGGTGTACGGCCAGTGTAGGAGATCGCTCCCCACACCATGATGCCGGGTGTTGGCCCTGTGTGCCTCGGTAGTATGCAGTCCTGATTGTGGCGCTCACCTGCACGGCGCCAAACACGCATACGACCATCATTGGCACCAAGGCAGAAGCGACTCTCATCGCTGAAGACGACACGTCTCCATTCGTCCCTCCATTCACGCCTGTCGTACACCACTGGAGGCGGGCTGCATGATGTTGGGGCATGAGCGGAAGACGGCCTAACGGTGTGCGGGACTGTAGCCCAGCTTCATGGAGACGGTTGCGAATGGTCCTCGCCGATACCCCAGGAGCAACAGTGTCCCTAATTTGCTGGGAAGTGGCGGTGCGGTCCCCTACGGCACTGCGTAGGATCCTACGGTCTTGGCGTGCATCCATGCGTCGCTGCGGTCCGGTCCCAGGTCAATGGGCACGTGCACCTTCCGCCGACCACTGGCGACAACATCGATGTACTGTGGAGACCTCACGCCCCACGTGTTGAGCAATTCGGCGGTACGTCCACCCGGCCTCCCGCATGCCCACTATAAGCCCTCGCTCAAAGTCCGTCAACTGCACATACGGTTCACGTCCACGCTGTCGCGGCATGCTACCAGTGTTAAAGACTGCGATGGAGCTCCGTATGCCACGGCAAACTGGCTGACACTGATGGCGGCGGTGCACAAATGCTGCGCAGCTAGCGCCATTCGACGGCCAACACCGCGGTTCCTGGTGTGTCCGCTGTGCCGTGCGTGTGATCATTGCTTGTACAGCCCTCTCGCAGTGTCCGGGGCAAGTATGGTGGGTCTGACACACCGGTCTCAATGTGTTCTTTTTTCCATTTCCAGGAGTGTATATTTACTGTTTAAAAATTAAGATACAGCTCCAACAATGCTGATTATATTACTTGCAATGAGAACTTGTTAATAATAATTTTAATATTACTCAATTCATCAGGAAATGCTAATTACAAATTTTATTTACTGCCAGTGTTTATTGATGGAAATGATGGACCAATTACGGTACAAATGTGCCCTGAGGACAGATACCAAACTGCTAAGAAGGCTCACGACCAATCTGTGATCAGTTTCTGAGGAGGTAATACGTGAACCTGTGTACAAAATCTGATCCCTTGTAAAGATGGAATAGTTTGTTGAAAAACTGCCTTGGATGATGTACTTGGGTAATGTTGTGTTAATCCAAGTCAGTTTATGATCAGTTTTCAAGGTGGCAACTAGTGCGTGAACTGCAACTCTGCATAAAGATGGAATTAATTATTAAAGTTGCCTCAGAAAACATATTTGTGTGATCTCATGTTGATTCTAAGATCATGTGAATCATTTCTGTGACCTCCACAGTGCTCAGGAACTGATGGTTAATGACCAGGAATCTTTTTATGAATATTAACAATAGACTGGCACTAGATATTATTTTACTATTTTTGCAATCAATGAAATACAACAAAATTAGTTGTTATTCTAACATTTTATGATTCTTATTGTATTTAGCATTTAAATGTACCCACTTGTCACATTTCGTGCAATCTTAAAGGCACAAGCATTAGAGCTCGCGACTGATGGAGAAGAAACTAAGAGGGACAACAGCTATGGGACATCTTTAGAAGACATGGGGTAAACAAGTTGCCTCCAGTAATGCTAGGGAAAGTGATCACAGACATTTCTTGCTAAAATCCACTATTTGTTAATACCAGCAATCTTTAAGTGTGAAGTTTCATTTACTGTAATCCACTGTGCAGCTTATTGGGGTCAAATCTGCACTTACTGCAAGACTACATTTTACCATTGACCCTAATACGCATTACAACTCATCACTTCATCATATGAATGTTGAGTGTTTAGAACAGCCTGCTTAAGAATATCTTCAAATTTCATGTAAACTTGGAAGCTGAACTACTGCAAATCACTCACTTGTTACCATTTTTGGAACAGGAAATGGTAACACTTTCAAATCATTGCCCACCAAATTTAGTGATCACTTCCCGCAAACACTACACCTAATAATAAACAACCAAAAATATATATATATATATATATAATAGAGGGAAACATTCCACGTGGGAAAAATATATCTAAAAAGAAATATGATGAAACTTACCAAACAAAAGCGCTGGCAGGTCGATAGACACACAAACATACACGCAAAATTCTAGCTTTCGCAACCAACGGTTGCCTCGTCAGGAAAGAGGGAAGGAGAGGGAAAGACAAAAGGATTTGGGTTTTAAGGGAGAGGGTAAGGAGTCATTCCAATCCCGGGAGCGGAAAGACTTACCTTAGGGGGAAAAAAGGACAGGTATACACTCGCACACACACACATATCCATCCGCATATACACAGACACAAACAGACATTTGTAAAGGCAAAGAGTTTGGGCAGAGATGTCAGTCGGGGCGGATGTACAGAGGCAAAGATGATGTTGAAAGACAGGAGAGGTATGAGCGGCGGCAAATTGAAATTAGAAATTAGCGGAGATTGAGGCCTGGCGGATAGCGAGAAGAGAGGATATGCTGAAGGGCAAGTTCCCATCTCCAGAGTTCTGACAGGTTGGTGTTAGTGGGAAGTATCCAGATAACCCGGACGGTGTAACACTGTGCCAAGATGTGCTGGCCGTGCACCAAGGCATGTTTAGCCACAGGGTGATCCTCATTACCAACAAACACTGTCTGGCTGTGTCCATTCATGTGAATGGACAGTTTGTTGCTGGTCATTCCCACATAGAACGCTTCACAGTGTAGGCAGGTCAGTTGGTAAATCACGTGGGTGCTTTCACACGTGGTTCTGCCTTTGATCGTGTACACCTTCCGGGTTACAGAACTGGAATAAGTGGTGGTGGGAGGGTGCATGGGACAGGTTTTACACCGACGGAAGGTGGTCTGGGGATTTCATAGGGATGAACTAAGAGGTTGCGAAGGTTAGGTGGACAGCGGAGAGACACTCTTGGTGGAGTGGGGAGGATTTCATGAAGGATGGATCTCATTTCAGGGCAGGATTTGAGGAAGTCGTATCCCTGCTGGAGAGCCACATTCAGAATCTGATTCAGTCCCGGAAAGTATCCTGTCACAAGTGGGGCACTTTTGGGGTTCTTCTGTGGAAGGTTCCGGGTTTGAGGAGATGAGGAAGTGGCTCTGGTTATTTGCTTTTGTACCAGGTCGGGAGGGTAGTTACGGGATGCAAAAGCTGTTTTCAGGTTGTTGGTGTAATGGTTCAAGGATTCCGGACTGGAGCAGATTCGTTTGCCACGAAGACCTAGGCTGTAGGGAAGGGACCGTTTGATGTGGAATGGGTGGCAGCTGTCATAATGGAGGTACTGTTGCTTGTTGGTGGGTTTGATGTGGACGGACGTGTGAAGCTGGCCATTGGACAGGTGGAGGTCAACGTCAAGGAAAGTGGCATGGGATTTGGAGTAGGACCAGGTGAATCTGATGGAACCAAAGGAGTTGAGGTTGGAGAGGAAATTCTGGAGTTCTTCTTCACTGTGAGTCCAGATCATGAAAATGTCATCAATAAATCTGTACCAAACTTCGGGTTGGCAGGCCTGGGTAACCAAGAAGGCTTCCTCTAAGCGACCCATCAATAGGTTGGCGTACGAGGGGGCCATCCTGGTACCCATGGCTGTTCCCTTTAATTGTTGGTATGTCTGGCCTTCAAAAGTGAAGAAGTTGTGGGTCAGGATGAAGCTGGCTAAGGTAATGAGGAAAGAGGTTTTAGGTAGGGCGGCAGGTGATCGGCGTGAAAGGAAGTGCTCCATCGCAGCGAGGCCCTGGACATGTGGAATATTTGTGTATAAGGAAGTGGTATCAATGGTTACAAGGATGGTTTCCGGGGGTAACAGACTGGGTAGGGATTCCAGGCAGGGAGCACTTAAATATGTCTGCTTGTGTCTGTATATGTGTGGATGGATATGTGTGTGTGTGCGAGTGTATACCCGTCCTTTTTTCCCCCTAAGGTAAGTCTTTCCGCTCCCGGGACTGGAATGACTCCTTACCCTCTCCCTTAAAACCCACATCCTTTCGTCTTTCCCTCTCCTTCCCTCTTTCCTGATGAGGCAACAGTTTGTTGCGAAAGCTTGAATTTTGTGTGTATGTTTGTGTTCGTTTGTGTGTCTGTCGACCTGCCAGCACTTTCATTTGGTAAGTCACATCATCTTTGTTTTTAGGTATATATATATATATATATATATATATATATATATATATATATATATGAATATAATAGAGGGAAACATTCCACGTGGGAAAAATATATTTAAAAAGAAAGATGATGAGACTTACCAAAACAAACATACACACAAAAATCTAGCTTTCGCAACCAACGGTTGCCTCGTCAGGAAAGAGGGAAGGAGAAGGAAAGACAAAAGGATATGGGTTTTAAGGGAGAGGGTAAGGAGTCATTCCAATCCCGGGAGCGGAAAGACTTACCTTAGGGGGAAAAAAGGACAGGTATACATTCGCGCACACACACACATATCCATCCGCATACAAGCATACAAATTTGTAACTGTTGTTGAAGTGGGAATGTGTGGTATCTCCGCTTACAGTCACTCACGTGCAGTGACCCGGCTTTATCGCTGCACCCATGCACTATGCTCAAGGGAGAGGCTTGGTGACAAAAAACGACTAAAGAAGTTTTGGGACAGGACACATTTATTCTTCCTACTGTTACAATAAATGACAAACAACATTCGTAGCTGATGTCTGTCCATACAGGTGCGTTGCACTGGCGGCACGGCTCGATCACCGATCCCGGAGGGTATACACTCCAGTGATGAGCCGTGGCACGACTGCGTGGACCAAGCAAGACAAAAGGCTGCGTCACAGAATGTTCTGCTCCTGGTGCGACTGGAGGTGCCATAACGTCCGCGAAGGAGTGAAAGACACTTTAACGGCGACTGCGTTTACGACCACGCGTATGCATTTACAGCGGAGTCACGTTGATTCGACGCACGTGGTCCGCGGTGGGAGAACTGAGAGACATGTGTCACGTTGCGTCGACTAGCTCGCACTGTCCGCCTTCTTTTGTACTCGTGCGGTCTGGTGTGCCACGCACCGTTGCCGGAATTCGGCGTAACGGTACAGCTGCCCCTACTTGTGTTGGCAGTGCCATGGTTCAGCCCTAAGCATGCGTTGGACGGTGCTGCCGCCACACAGATCCCCCCATGGAGAGCGGAGCTCCGTAGCAGCAAAAACGCGGCGATCGTTCAGTGGCGCGCATGTGTTTAAAGTTCGCGCGCTGCATGATGGCAGTGTGGCAGCATTGGTGGGGGTCAGTCGGCATTGGAATGGCGGCGGCCCGTGACGAGAGCACGCCGGACCGGTGATCGTGCGGCAGGCGTGTCCTTGCACCATCGGCTAGTGACAGTGGCAGCAGGCACTGGCTGCAACTGTCTGTAGCAATGCGCGTGAATGCACGCGTTGCAGGTCATTGGTGGTGATGTCTCGAAGGCACTTGCGCAAGTGCGGTACCGTCGGAACTCGAACGCGGGATCTGGGAGTTGCTACGGACAAGCCGGGCAGTGTGGAGCACGATGTCCGGAGCTCGATGGCGAAGCGAATGCGGCAAACTGGCGTGGATGCCGATACGGCCTCAACACCCGATGCGGCGGAGGCAAAGCAACGTGAACGCGGGTCCAGGAGCTGTGACGAACGCAGGAGACAGTGTCCGGGGCTCGACTGGAGTTACCGGCCAAAGGCACTTGCAGCTGGAGGCCAGGTCTCTACAGCGGACGGCAGCTCGTGGGCGGCAGATTCTGACGGCGTTCGATGGCTCGGGCGCGAGATTGCTGGTTTGGGTGGCGTGGCGCACTGGCGACGCAGCACGGCCGTTTGAATCGGATGCGGCAACCGGCGCGCGTAACGTAGTCCGCTGGCGGCTGCGGTGGGGGCGACCGGTGCACCTGTGGTGGGCGCGGTCTGGGCGGCTGTGCCAACTGCCTGGGCGTGGTGGTGGGAGGTGCGGGTGGCGGCACGATGACAGCAGGCTGCAGCTGTGTGCCACCGGCAGCTCCGGGTGCGGGTTCCATCAGACCGCTGGCAGAGGGAGTGTCGTCCGTGATCAGATCTTCTGCCGGGTCGAAGAAATGTGTGGCTGATGGAGCGGGCAAGACGTAGGCTGGTTTGACGCGGTCGACTGTCACTGTCGACGGCTTCCCGTTGTACTCGATGACCAGCGTTTTGTCTCCTCGGGCGATCACACAGTGCGGTCCACTGTAGGGCGGTCGGAGAGGTGGCTGTACTGCGTCGGTACGCAACATGACGTGCGTGCAGTGCTGCGGGTCAGCGTGGACGAATATCTTCCCACTGCCGTGCCGCATTGGGGCGTGCACTCGGAGGCTGGCCATGTAAATGTGCAGATGTTCTGCCAGAGTGGGTGCCACGGCATCGCATGGGAGTCTTACATCTTCGACAAAATTGCCCGGGATTGTTAGAGATTGCCCGTAAACGAGGTCAGCAGGTGACGCGCCGATCTCCTCCTTCGGCGTGACTCGCAGGCCGAGCAGCACCAGTGGGAGCGCCTCTGGCCATGAGGTGTCGTGGCAGGTTAGAGCGGCTTTGAGAGTCCTGTGGAACCGTTTGACCATGCCATTCAATGCCGGATGGTAGCTGGTTGTCCTGTGTAACCGGGTGCCACACAGTCTGGCGACGTGCGTAAATAATGCGCAGTCAAACTGGCGGCTGCGGTCAGTTGTCACGTGACTGGGACATCCGAAGCGTGCCACCCAGATGTCGACGAATGCGGTGGCTACGGTCTTGGCTGTGATGTCTGCGATGGGCGTTGCTTCCAGCCAGCGAGTGAAGCGGTCCACCATAGCTAGGAGGTACCGGTTGCCTTGTGAGAGAGGAAGTGGGCCGACGAGGTCCACGTGAACGTGCGAAAATCGGCGTGTCACGTCCGGGAAGGTGCCCACGGGTGCGTGGGTGTGCCTCCCGACTTTGGTGCGCTGACATGCAGTGCAAGTCGCAACAGTCCTTCCGAAACCCGGGCCAGACGAAACGCGCAGCCACGAGCGTCGTAATGGTGTTGGTGCCGGGGTGTGACAGTCCGTGGACTCGGTCGAAGGCACTGCGTCGGAATTTCTCCAGGAGGAACGGTCGGTGCATGCTGGTTGAGATGTCACACCACATCTTCCGTGCAGAGCTGGGGACAGGCACCAGCTCCAGTTGCAGGCCGCTGGAAGGGTCGTGACGGAAGCGGTGCAGTTCTTCGTCACTCTCCTGTACTTGGGCCACGTCCTCAAAGTTCACAGGGGGTGAAATAACGGCACACGCTCTGGACAAACAATCGGTGACGATATTGTCTATCCCCGAAATGTGTCGGATGTCTGTCGTGAATTGCGACACCTACTCTAACTGCTGGAGTTGGCGCGGTGAACACTTAGTGTGGTTGTTCTCGAACGCGTGGGTAATGGGTTTGTGCTCGGTGAAAATGACGAATTGTCGGGCTTCCATGGACGGTCGGAAGTATTTCACCGCCGCGTACACCACAAGCAACTGTCGGTCAAAAGCGCTCCAAGCACGTTGTGAATCGGAAATTTTTTTAGAGAAAAAACCGAGAGGCTGCCAACTCCCGCCGACGCGCTGTTGGAACGGCGCGCCGATGGCGGCCTGGCTGGCGTCCACGACTACAGCTAAGTATGCGTCTGTACCGGGTGCGTGAGCAGCGTCGCTTCCATGAGATTCCTTTTTGAGTCCGTGAAGCTCTGCTAATTTGCATCTGTCCAATTCACGAGGGTCTTTCCTTTTGAGGTAGGACCTTGCAACGCCCTAGTCAGCGGCTCACGGCTGCGGCGTTGGGCAGGTGTCGACGATAAAAGTTCAACATGCCGAGGTAACGTCGTAATTCTTTGTGCGTCTGTGGACGCGGCATGTTCAGTATTGCTTTGACTTTCTCCGGTAGCGGTGTCGATCCGGTGGGCGTAATTAAATGGCCGAGGAACTCGATTTCCGTCACACCGAACTCGCATTTAGCGGGGTTAATAACGATGTTAGCTTCACTCAGGCGCTGAAAGACGGTCGTTAAGTGGCGGTGGTGGAGTTCGGGCAACTTGGAATACACCAGGATGTCGTCGAGGTACGCGAAACAAAATGGCAAACCTCGAAAGACGCCGTCCAGGAACCGCTGCCAAGTCTGGGCAGCATTCCGAAGACCGAAAGTCATAAACAGGCTTTCGAAAAGCCCAAAGGGCGTTATGATGGCTGTTTTTTCAGTGTCTTCAGGCGCCACCGGAATTTGGGTGTACGCCTTTGCGCAATCTATCTTGCTGAACACCGCGCAGCCCGCCAAGACGTAGCTGAAGTCTTGAAGGTGTGGGACTGGGTATCGGTCCGGCACCGTTCGTGAATTAAGGGCGCGATAGTCTCCACACGGGCGCCACGAATTGTCTTTTTTGGGCACTAAATGCAACGCCGATGACCATGGGCTGCTTGATGGTCGCACGATGCCTTGTCGCAGCATGGCTTCAAACTCTGCCTTTGCTGCTGCAAGTCTGTCAGGCGCGAGTCGACGTGGGCGACACGATGTGGGGGTCCGGGTGTGGTTATTATGTGGTGCACCGTCGAATGTTTGATGTCTCTCGGTGCACTGGCTGGGCGGGTGAGGTCGGGGAATTGTTCAAGGATGTCAGCGTACGGTCCGGGGCACTTCACGGGTTTAACACTGTAGTATGCAGCCTGCCGGCACTGTCCTGCTACCTTTAAATTCATTGTCGCATCGATGAGCTGGCTGTTTGCGATGTTGGCTAGCAGCCCGTAGTGGCCTAGAAAGTCTGTGCCCAAGATCGGCTCATTGACGTCGGCCACAGTAAAAGTCCACGAGAACGTACGACGTAGGCCTAGATCTATATTGCCGCTGTGTGTGCCGTAAGTTTTAATAATGGAATTGTTCGCTGCTGTAAGGCAGTGCCTCGGCCCACCTGCGGTCTTGTAACATAGAACGGGGGAATATCGAGAGGTCCGAACCCGTGTCGACGAGGTACCTTACGCCTGCCCCACGTTCCGCAACAAACAGACGCTTCGATATCACACTGCAGCTGGGTGCGCCTAGGTTCAGTCGCAGCTGGCATCTGGGTGCGAGCAAGGAGCACGGCACCTGGTTGCGTCATTGCCGAAGTGGGCATGGTACCAGCAGTAGCCGCTTTGTGCGTGCTCTGACGTCTGCGGGGTACCGTTGGAGTGGCTGTTGCTGCATTGCTGGCTGCACGAGCCGCGTCGCCTGTCGCCCGGTCTGCTGCCACTGTGGCGCGTGCTGCCCTCTTGCTGCGAGTGCGCCAACCAGTCAACTTGCGTGGAGAGAGCTGCCACCTGTGCGGTCAAGTTTTGCACTAGCTGGTGGAGGTCGGCATCCGATGCGGGTGCGGGAGGCGCGTGCCACCACGGAGGTGGGGGGACGGAATTGTAAGCTGCCGCAGCTAGGCGCCATTGTCAGTGCATCGTGCACCCTGTCGGCCAAGTTAGCAACGAGTCCAGCTGCATCTCCGTCTATGCGGCTATCACTTGCTCCGCAAGTGGCGCAGGAACTGCGAGGGCCTCCAATCACCGCATTTCTCTTGCCGCAGTAGTTGGTGCACTCGTTGTTCCTCAGACGACGAAATCCGCCAGATCAGCTCTTCCTTGAGCTGTTTGTAGTGGCGGGGCAGTGATTATATCCCGCACTTCGGCCGCATAGTTCTGGTCCAGCTGGCTCTCTACGTGCCCAAATTTTGCCAGGTCGCAGGTCACGTGGTTGCTCATAAATACCACCTCAACTTGGCTGAACCACATTACAGGGTCGCGCGGCCAAAAGGGAGGCAGCCTGATCAATGCCCGTCCAGCGCTTGTCGGCATTCCGGCGGTCGTAGGAGGCGTTGGTGTGGCGGGGATTTGCGCGCCAACATTGTCCTGAGCTGTATGTGGCTGCACAGCATCTGCGCTTGTAGTCCGTGCCTGTAGCTCACTCTCTGGCCTTGTGTTGCATGCGAGCAGTTCTTCAATGGTCTTTTGTGACTCCCCTAATGTCGCCATCTTAGTTCAGAGTCGAATCCTTGTACAAGAGGAAAGTACACAGTGAAAATAGCACGACAAGGGAAACACACAAAAAAAGAATAACACTAAGCAGTCCACGATCAAAACATATGTGCACAAAAACAATACAAAAAAAAGTTAGTTAAAAAAAATTTACTACGGAGCACTGTTCGGCGCGGGCGTATACACGCAAGCCTACTCGTGGTTCCGCATCTTCTCTTGTACCGACGAACGTTTGTCACCATGTGTTTTGAGCCGTGGCGCGACCGCATGGACCGAGTGTCACAGAATGTTCTGCTCCTGGCGCGACCGAAGGTGCCGTAACATCTGTGAAGGAGCGAAAGACACTTTAACGGTGACTGCGTTTACGACTGCGTGTATGCATTTACGGCGGAGTCACGTTGACTCGACGCACGTGGTCCGCGGCGGGAGAACTGAGAGACGTGTGTCGCATTGCGCCGACTAGCTCGCACTGTCCGCCTGCTTTTGTCCCCGTGCAGTCCGGGGTGCCACGCAGCGTTGCCGGAATTCAGCGTAACGGTACAGCTGCCCCTACTTGTGTCGGCAGTGCCGTGGTTCAGCCCTAAGCGTGCGTTGGACGGTGCTGCCGCCACAGTGTAATGAATGTCAGTTAGCTCTAAATGTAGAAAAATGTAATTTAAATACAGATGAGTAGAAAAAACAATCCTGTAATGATCAAATGTAGCATTGGTAGTATGCTGCTTGACACAGTAAGGTCAATTAAATATCTAGGTGTAACACTGCACAGTGATATGAAATGGAATGAGCATGTAAGGATTGTAGTGGGGAAGGCGAATGGTAATTGGGAAAATTTTAGGAAAGTGTGGTTCATCTGCAAAGGAGACTGCACATAGAACTAGTGCGACCCATTCCTGAGTACTGCTTGAGTGTTTTGGATCACCACAAGGTCAGATTAAGGGAAAGCAGCAAAGTAATTTAGAGGCCGGCTGCTAGATTTGTTACTGGTAGGTTCAATCACCACACAAATATTACAGAGATGCTTTGGGAACTCAAATGTGAAATCCTTCTGCAAAGGCGGCATTCTTTTCGAAAAATGCTATTGACAAAATTAAGGGAACTGCATCTGAAGCTGTCTGTAGAATGATCCAACTGCCGTCAATGAACAATTCATGTAAGGACCATGAACATAAGACAAGAGAAATTAGGATTCATGTGGAGCCATAGAGACAGTCAGTTTTTACCTCACTATTTGCAAGTGGAGCCAAAAGGGAAATGACTGATATGTTGGCTTATGGAGTATGTGTGTGGATGTAGAGCATACAAAAATGTGTAGTTATACAGCTTGGCCAATGAGTGCCCATTGATTTTTACTTCTGGTACCTGTAAATTAAGATCGTTAAGTGAGAGAAAAATTTAACTGTGACAGAGGACTGGAATTCTATAGCAGGAAAAGGAAAAGAAGGAAAAATATGTATAAATATGTAGTGGGGGAGATGAGAGAAAGAGGAAGCCACCTAGTAGAATTTTGCACAAAGCATAATTTAATCATAGCTAACATTTGGTTTAAGAATCATGAAAGATGGTTTTATACATGGAAGAGACCTGGAAGCACTGGAAGGTTTCAGATTGATTATATAATGGTCCAAGGGCAGATGTGGACTCTGACCACAATTTATTGGTTATCGACCGTAGATTAAAACTAAAGAAACTGTACAATTAAGGAGATAGGACAAGGATACGCTGAAAGAATCAAATGTTGTTGAGAGTTTCAGAGGGAGCATTAGATGACAATTGACTAGATCAGGGGAAAGGAGTACAGCATAAGACAAATGGGTAGCTTTGGGAGATGAAATAAGTGAAGGCAGCAGAGGATCAAGAAGGTAAAGAGACAAGGCCTAATAGAAATCCTTGGCTAACACGTGAAATATTGAATTTAATTGATGAAAGGAGAAAATATAAAATGCAGCAATTGAAGTACGCAAAAGAAATAGAAACATTTAGAAAATGAGTGTGACAGGAAGTGCAAAATGGCTTAGCAGGAATGGCTAGAGGACAAGGGAGATGAACTTGAAGGCAATATTGTGGAAACGGAACAGGACATAGATGGAGATGAGATGGTAGATGATATGCTGTGAGAAGAATTTGACAGAACACTGAAAGGCAAGTAGAAACAAGGCAGTGGAAGTAGATGACATTCCATCAGAACTACTGACAACCTTGGGAGGGCCAGCCATGACAAAACTCTTCCATCTGGTGTGCAAGATGTATGAGACAGGCAAAATACCCTCAAGTGTCAAGAAGATTATAATAATTCCAGTTCCAAAGAAAGCAGGTGCTGACTTACTGTACTATCAGTGTAATAAATCATGGTTGCAATAGAAGAATGGAAAATCTGGCAGAAGCCAACCTCAGGGAAGGTCATTGTGAATTCTAGAGAAATGTAGGAACATGCAAGGCAATACTGACCTTATGACTTATCTTAGCAGATAAGTTAAGGAAAGGTAAACCTACGTTTATAGAATTTGTAGACTTATAGGAAGCTTTTGACAGTGTTGACTGGAATACTCTCTTTGAAATTCTGCAGGTAACAGGGGTAAAATAAAGCGAGCAAAATGCTAGTTACAACTTGTATACTGACAAGGTGGCAGCTGGAAGAGTCAAGGTGCATGAGAGGGAAGCTGTGGTTGAGGAGGGAGTGAGACAGAGTTGTAGCCAATATTATTTAATCAGTACATTAAGAAAGCACAGAAGGAAACAAAAGAAAAATTTAGATTAGGAATTAAAGTTCAGGGAGAAGAAAAAAAAAAAAACTTTGAGGTTTGCTGATGACACTGTAATTCTGTCAGAGACAGCAAAGGACTTGGAAGAGCAGTTGAATGGAACAGACAGTGTCTAGAAAGGAGGACATAAGACGAACATCAACAAATGCAAAATCAGGATATTGAATGTAATCAAATTATTTATTTATTAAATCACATGATGCTGAGGGAATTAAATTAGGAACCGAGGCAGTTGATGAGTTTTGTTATTTGGGCAGCAGAATAACTGATGATGACCAAAGAAGAAAACATATCTGTTAACATTAAAAATAAATTTAAGTCTTAGGAGGTGTTTTCTGAAAGTATTTGTATGGAGCGTAGTCATGTATGGAAGTGAAACACGGGTTATATACAGTTTAGACAAGTAAAGAATAGAACCTTTTGAAGTATGTTGCTACAGAAGAATGCTGAAGATTAGGTGGGTAGATCATGTGACTAATGAGGAGGTACTGAATAGGACAGGCGATAAAAGAAATCTGTGGCACAATCTGACTAGAAGAAGGGGTCAGTTGATGGGACACATTCTGAAATATCAAGGGATCATCAATTTAGCATTTGAGGGAAGTGTGGGGGGTTAAAATTGTAGAGGGAGACCAAGAGAGGAATACAGTAAGCAAGGCTGCATCAAACTAATTTTCAGACTGACTTATAAGTCATTTTATTTGTTTGGAATTGTGTAATATGCGTCTTTATAGGATGAAGGGATATGCTGTTTGCTGTGGACCAGTTGTACCTGTTCCATTGTTCTCCTACCTATGTCTCATATTAATGAATTTGGGCCATTTATCAGTACACTCATGTCATCAGCAGACATCACAGTTTTCAAGAGTTCTCACAAGACCTGCTCAAATTACTTATGTACATCAATAATTGGGGTGGGCCAAGCATTAAACTTTGCTGGAATCCATGTTGTAGCCAGTAACTTTTGTAGAAGTAACAAATTTATGGGGATTCCTGCATACTTATTAAAAATTCTTCAACATATAAGGTAAGACATGATTTAAATTTTATAAATGGTGAGGACATACTTGAAAGATGCTGTGTAAAATTAAAGAGCCAAAATATTCTAATAATTTCAATATACTGCATCCAAGGTGAAGACGTAACAAAAGTATTTCTGTTTAAACTATGGAGTCTGTTACAGAAACAAACAAATGAGAAAAAGAAAAACATAACAAACAAATCCAGTGAATCAAAACAATTTATTAATCTGTTTCAAGCATTTGGTTTCACAAGCTAAGCTTCACAGAATTCACAAGAGAGTAAACAAATTGCAGGCTGTGTATATACCATTCTAAAAAAATGATTCATTTGATGATACAGGGACAGAAAGCTAGTTGAAACCTGAAACTGGTAGCAGTGAGATTTTTGGGGAAAATCTAAGTTTACATCAAAAGGATAGGCAAATGGGAAATGGAAGTGATGTAATTGTCACAGTAGACAAGAGACTCAAATACACCAAGATAGAAATTGAAGCAGCATGTGAAATTGTTTGGGCAAAACTCAGTATCAGCGGTGAGCATAAAATGACAACTGGATCCTTCTATCCTCCACCAGACTCATCTCCTGATGTTACTGAAAACTTTAGAGAATGCTTCAGTTCACTTGTACGTAAGTTCCCAAATCATAGTGTAATCATCAGTGGAGACCTTAATCATCCAACAATTAATTGAGAAAATAACAGTTTTGTTAGTGGTGGGCATGATAAGACATCCTGTGAACCTTTACTAAATGCCTTCTCAGAAAACTATCTAGAACAGATATTTAGGAACCCTATTCATGACGGAAATATTTTGGATCTAATAGACCTGACATTGTTGAGAATGTCCACATCAAAACTATTAGCAGTGACCATGATGCTGTTGTTTCAACAATGATTACCAAAGTACAAATGACAGTTAAAAGAATCAGAAAGATATATGTGTTCAGTAAACTACATAAAATTAGTAGTGTCGTATCTCACTGAGGAACTTGCAACTTTCAGCACAGGGCAGGAGAATATAGAGGAATTCAGGCTCAAGTTTAAAAGAATAGTTGACCATGCACTGGGTAGATATGTACGCAGTAGAAGAGGTTGATAATGTGGGGGAATCTCCACGGTGTACAGTCACTGTAAAGAAACTTCTAAAGAATAGACATGACTGTGTAATAGGTGTGAAACAAAGCATAGTGCTATCGGTAGAGAGATGCTGAATGAAAATGTTTCATTGTCGAGAGAGCAATTTGTGATGACTTCAATGACTACTGCAGCGGAATATTGTCAAATAACATTTCACAGAAACAAAAGAAATTCTGGTCATATATAAAGGTGTTAGGGACACAAAAGTTAGTGTCCAGTCCCTAGCAATTAAGACAGGAACTGAAACTGACGAGAGAAAAGCAAAAATCAAACAATGGAAAATCCAGGATGGAATGTAACAATACCAGAGAAGGAAAGTTGCTACTCACCATATAGCGGAGATGTGGAGTCATGAAAGGCACAACAAAAAGATTCACACAATTATAGCTTTGGGCTATTAAGGCCTTTGTCAGCAGCAGACACACATACACACACGGACACACACACTCACATAAACGCAACTTACACACATGTCTGCAGTCTCAGAGAACTGAAACCACACTGCGAGCAACAGCACCAGTGCATGATGGGAGTGGCGACTGAGTGGTGGTAAGGATGAGGCTGGGGCAGGGAGTGGGAGGGATAGTATGGTGGGAGTGGTGGACAGCGAAGTGTTGCAGTTTAGATGGAGGGCAGGAGAGAAGGTGCAGAGGGGGGGGGGGGGGGGGGGTAAGTAGCGAGAAGGAGAGAAATAAAAAGGAAAAGCAAAAGTTGAAATGCTTAACTCCATTTTCTGTTGTTCCTTAACGGAGGAAAACGTGGAAGAATTGCCCAGTTTAGTCCTTGCCACCACTGAAAAGACGAATGAAATAAGTAGGAGTGTCAATGGTGATGAGAAAGAAGTTGAAATTTTTGAAATTGAACAAAACTCCAGGCAGTGATGGAATCTCTGTATTTTAAGTATGAAGTAATCTATACTGAATTTGCAGCTGAGTTAGGACCTCTTCTAACTATAATTTATCATAGATCTCTCAAACAACAAACCGTGCCGAATTCTTGGAAAAAGGCACAGGTGACACATCCCTACAAGAAGAGTAGTAGAAAAGATCCACAAAACTACCGTCCAGTATTCTTGACATCAATTTGTTGTAGAATCTTAGAACATATTCTCACCTGAAACATAATGAGGTGCCTTGAACAGAATGGCCACCTCGCTGCTAACCAGTATGGATTTCAAAAACATCCATCATGTGAAACCCATCTCACACTTTTCTCACGTGATATACTGAAAGCTTTGGATCAAGGCAACTAGGTAGATGCAGTGTTTCTTGATTTCCAAAATGCATTTGACTCAGTACCACATGTTCACTTATTGTCAAAAGTGTGATCATATGGGACATCAAGTGAAATTTGCAACTGGACTGAGGACTTTTTGGTAGGGAGGACACAGCATGTTATCTTGGGTGGGTGGGTTTAAGGTTGAAAGGGACCAAACTGCATGGTCATCGGTCCCCATGTTATCTTGGATGGAAAATCATCATCAGATGTGGAAGTAACTTCGAGTGTGCCCCAAGGGAGTTTGTTAGGGCCATTGCTGTTCATATTGTATATTAATGACCTTCCAGAAAATATTAGTAGTAAAATCAGGCTTTTGCATATGATGCAGTTATCTATATTGAATTTGAATTGAATTGAATTGAATTTTATTTGATCCTGTAAGATTACATTGTGTACAGTAAATGTATGTGTAATATAGGACATGTCAAAGTATTAACATTCTTTATCACTTATTTTTCTACACCTTTAGCTTACATTTTTACATCACTGATAATGAGTAACAATATATACAAATTTAATGGCATAAGTATTCTGCAACACTGTAAAACTCTTTTTCAATGAGATAGTCTTTAAGTTTCTTTGGAAAGTCATTGTGAAGTACACTATCTTGCAGGGTTTTGGGCAGACTTCTTAGTAGTCTGATACCAGAGTACTGGGGTCATTTTTCTAGCCCTGCCAGTCAGTGGGGTATGCTCTTCTTTCTTGTATTCTGGGTGTGTACACTAGCATTTGTAATCCAGTCTTCACTACCTTTTGTGATGTACATTATTGTTTTGTATATATACAATGATGAAAAAGTTAAGATATCTAAATTCTTGAAACAGTTTCTGCATGTTTCAGAGGTCTTTCTCCTTAAAATGGTCCGAATTGCTTTTTTTGTAATGTGAATACTCGTTTTGTCTCTTGTTTGAGTTTCCCCACACAGTCACTCCATACTGTAAGTATGGTTCGAAAAGTCCATGATACACTGTACACAGAAGGTTCTTGTCTGAATACTGTGATAGCTGCAACATTAAGAATATGACAGAGCTCAGTTTCTTACAGACATTATTAATATGTTTTTTCCATTTCAGTTCATTATCCACAAGAATACCTAAGAATCTAGCAGATTCTACTTCTTCCAGCCTTGTTCCATCAACCTCTAAATCCATGTCTACAGCCTCTTCCTTGTTTTTAAACACTGCATACATAGTCTTTTTTAGATTTATAACCAGTTCATTTTCCAACAGCCATTGAGCTGTGACATTTGCAGATATGTATGCTCTTCTCTCAAGCTGTTCCATATTTTGGTCACTATTTAGTATTGTCATGTCATCAGCATACAATATTTTCTTTTCTTCCTCCTCAACACCTATATCATTAACAAACATGGCGACAGGTTCAAGTGTTCATAATATTCCTGTGCGCGAAAATTACAGTTCCGTAGTGAAAAACATTCCAAAAACTGGAACAAAGCTACGTTTAAAAACAACCAAGCTACGTTTAAAAACAACAAACAAGAAGTGTTAAATCGTGTGAACAATGACCGTAACGTTAATTTCGTGCATGAAAACTCGTTTGAAGTACTCGCAATTGTAGACAGCGAGGGTAAAACGAGATGTTACGAGTCGCTTGGGAAGAAAAACATTCAAGATAGTAGGCCTAAAACCACCAGTGAACAGTCTAAACACATCAAAAAATCTCTAAACAGCGATAAAGTGTCGTATGAACTTCATGAGACAATACTGGTACAAAATGACCTTGAAGTACGTCACAAAATACCGATACAAACAGACACTCAAACGAAAAACATTGTAACAGATAACTCGCATAATAAAATACTCATGCTTTCAGATAGTCATGGCCGTGGACTCGCAAAGAAAATTAAAGAGAAAACTAATAGAAGTTTGTGTAGTATAGTAAAACCGGGAGCCCCACTAGCGGAAATAATAAAAACGACTGAATCTAGAGAGGTTAAAAATCTACACGATAAAGACTGTGTAATACTCATCGGAGGTTCAAACGATGTATATAAAAATGAAACTGCAAATGCTACACGTTATCTGAAACAGTGTCTGAAGAACCTCACGCATACAAACGTGATAATCGTGAATACACCACATCGACACGATCTGGATGACCAATCATGCGTAAATACAGAAATACAAAAAGCCAACTATCAGTTTGCCAAAATCTGTAGACGTTTTAAAAATGTTAAATGTGTTAATATAAATAATATAGGTCGTAGATTCCATACACAACATGGACTACACTTAAACAGTATTGGGAAAGAATATCTGGCGAACATGATAATGAAGGAATTAAAACTACTTCAAAACAGCTTCAACTCAAAAACAACTGTTATACCACTATCAGTAACAGAACATTCCACAGTACAAGAAAAATCAACAAAGGCAGTCATCTCGTCAGCAGCAGAACTGACATCGGCAGAACCTTCACCACCACCACCAACAATAAGAACAGGAGACACAGCAACAGTGGGACAGACAACAGCAAAGCCAACAACAGCAGTAGCACCAGAAACGACAGTACCAATGGAGAAGCCACCAGCTAAACCACACCCCATCAGAAGGAGCCAGAGGACAAGAAAGTACATCACTCCAAAGGAGGATTTTTTATGGTTCAGCACCAAGAGGAGAAAAAAACTGGGACAAACCGGCACAAAGCATCAGTCACTGTCAACAAAATGCAAACAAAAGATACAGGCAAGGTAAGCTGTGCTCGTTTCTCAGTCTTTCATCAAAATATACAATCTATCAGAAACAAAGTGCAACAGTTAGAAGTGGAACTACAAACTTTAAACAGTTCAGTCACATGCATTACTGAACATTGGTGTAGAGGAACTGAAATAACACTAATAAATTTACACTCATATATACTAGCATGTCATTATAGTAGAACCACCATTAGAGGTGGTGGATCATGTATATATGTGAAGCAAGGAATTGCCTATAAAATTAGAAATGATATTAATTCTGTAAGTGAGGAAAAACACATAGAAATATCAGCCATAGAGATAAGCAAGACAGATGAGGCACAAAGGTTAACTATAATATGTATTTACCGTTCACCCAGTGGTGATATAGATACTTTCACTGCAAAACTAATCCAGATTCTAGACATGGCTTCGAATTCTAAAGGGAAGGTTCTCATTTGTGGAGACTTAAATATAAACACACAAAACCCAGATAGATTCTGTAACTCATTCTTGAATATATTGGGCTGTTATAAGTTATCACCATTAGTTAACAGAGCCACGAGGATAGCCAAGAACTCATCATCAACAATTGATCACATCATCACAGACATAGATAAAGAAAGTTGTGAAATTATTGTAGATAACCTTGGCCTTTCTGATCACTCCTGTCAAATCCTAAAATTAAACATAAATATAGACAACACAACTAAAACATACACATACAGAAGGGTTTTCTCCAAACCAAACAGATCAGAATTTGCCAAGCAAATAAACAGTATAACTTGGGAAGAAGTGTATGCTGAAACTAGTGTAAATAAGAAATTTTCTAAATTCATGTCATTATTTAAACTCAGATTTGATGAAGCATTCCCAATGGTGCAAACTGCAGTACACTCACAGAAAAGAAATACCTGGGTGACCAAAGGAATAAGGAAATCCTCTGCAACACTCAAACAACTGAACAGGTTAAAAAACTACCATAGTGATCCTGGTTTCCTAAACTACTACCAAACATACAAAAGAATATACAGAAGAGTATTACGAGACGCAAAGAAAGCCCACAATGACAGTATTATAGAAAAGGCAGAAAATAAAATTAAAGCAGCCTGAACTGTTACCAAACAGGAAACAAACAGTAATAAATTAAAAGCAGTAAACAATCAAATTAAACATAATGGTGCTATTATACATAACCCAAACACACTAGTAAATACCGTAAATGAGTACTTCAGCAGTGTTGCTACCAAGCTACAGCAAAAGTTTGGCAAAAAACAGCCTGAACAAAAATTGAACTATATGGATAACTCAATGTTACTGTTACCAACTTATACAGAAGAAGTAAGGATGGTTGTGAAGAATCTAAAGAATAAAACATCAGCAGGTTTAGATGAAGTGCCAGTGTGCTTACTGAAGGACTGCATTGACAGCATACAACATCCTTTGGCACACATCATAAATGAATCTTTCACTGCAGGCTGCTTCCTAGAGTACTTAAAATGTGCAAAAGTCCTGCCTCTATTTAAGAAAGGCGATCCAGAAAATATAGAAAACTATAGGCCCATCTCATTACTCTCATCCTTTTCCAAGGTAATAGAAAATATAATGAAAAAGAGACTAATGGATTTCCTAAACAAGTACAACCTACTGTGTAAAGAACAGTTTGGTTTCAGGCCAGGAAGAAGCACAGGTTCAGCAGTAGCTCACTTCACAAATTTTGTCTTAGCAGCTCTTGACGAAGGTGAACATGTAACATGCATATTCCTTGACCTTAGCAAAGCATTTGACACGGTAGACCACAAAATACTACTAAACAAAATGGAGGCACTAGGAATAAGGGGAACAGTAAATAATTGGTTTCAATCGTACTTGGAAAATAGGGTACAGTGTGTAGAGATCTCACAAACGAAGTTCAGCAGATTGACAAAACACATTTCCAAACCAGAACATATTAACATAGGAGTCCCTCAGGGAAGCGTGTTAGGGCCAATACTCTTCCTAATATATGTCAATGATTTTCCCCAGTGTGTCAAATACGGGGAAGCAATACTATTTGCAGATGATAGCAGCATCCTTATCAGTGATGAGTCACCAGACAAATTGAGAGACAAAGCTGAAGAAACTCTCGATCATGTATGCAAGTGGGTAGTAAGCAACAAATTAACCCTCAATATTAAAAAAAAAAAAAACAGTATTAATTTCCACATAAATAAAAAACATAATAGCATAGGCCTAAAAGTTAAAGATGAACTTATAGATCGTGTCACAAACACAAAATTCCTATGAATGCATGTTGACTCACAGCTTAACTGGACTGACCATATTGCAGCACTAGAAAAGAAAATTGCTATGCACTCCGGATAATTACGTCAGTATGTAATAGTTCATGTGCTAAGACTACATACTTTGCATATGAGCATTCAATAATTAGTTATGGCATAACCTTCTGGGGTACAAATGTGCAGAACATACAAGCAATTTTCAAGCTGCAAAAGAGAGCTGTACGAATAATAACAAAAAACAGCAAGAGAGCTCACTGTACTGATTTATTCAAAACCATGGGAATCTTGACAGTACCATGTGAATACATCTTTCAGACTGTGATATATATAAAGAAACACATTGACCAGTACACACAAAACAGATCTATACACCAACACTGGACTAGATCCTGCCACCATTTGCATCTCATACGAAAAAACAGAACAAAAACCCAAAATAGTTTATTATTTAATGGAATAAAAATGTATAATAGACTTCCAGAGGAGATCAAAGCTGAAACTGGAATACATGCCTTTAGGAAAGCTGCAAAAAGTTATTTAGCAGATAAATGTTACTATACTGTCAAAGAATACTGTAAATGACATGTGCTCACCTCAATTCATGCAAGAGGTACCTTTGTAAATTTATATTTATCTGTAATTAAGATTCGTGTGTAATTTTTTTTTTTTTTTTTTTTTTTTTGTAATCCATGCAAGAATACATTTGTAAATTTATATTTATTTGTAACTAAGATTGGTGTGTATTTGTTTTGTGTACAAACGATTAAGTTGCACCATAGAAATATGTACTACCAGAAGTACTATTATGTATATACTCATTCCATGTATACAGTTGACGACATCCATACAACACAAGTTGTCTACGGATGAATAAATAAATAAATAAATAAATAAATAAATAACAATGGCCCCATTACCGAACCCTGCAGCACTCCATATTTGATGGATTTGGTTTCTGATTGGTACGAGTTTCCTAATGTTACATACTGCTTGCGGTTTCACAAGTATGATTTTATCCATTCACCTGGTTGCCCCCGAATGCCATAGTTGCTTAATTTTTGTATCAGCATTTCATGGTCAATGGTGTCAAATGCCTTTGAAAGATCCAGAAACATTGCAGAGACAACCTTTTTCTCATCTAAGGACTGTAAAATGTATTCTGTTAGACTGACAATTGCTGATTCTGTAGATTTACCCTTTCTGAAACCATGTTGTGAGGTCATGAGAATGTTATGTTTGTCCAAATAGTTAACTAATCTGGTATACATAAGCATTTCTAGGATTTTTGAGAAACCTGATATCAGTGAAACTGGTCTGTAGTTATTGGGATCATCCTTCCACCCTTTCTTGTACACTGGCACTACCTTCGTTATCTTCAGTTTTTCTGGAAAAATTGCATCTCTGAAAGAACAGTTTGCTATGTTCAGCAGTGGTGTTATTATCTCCTCACATACCAGATTTATTACATGATTTGATATTTCATCATCACCAGCTGATTTCTTGGACTTCAGTTTCTGTATAGTTTTCCGCAATTCATCTTCCGTGACTGGTCTTAAGAACATAGTACTGCATGATCTTTTTGGTACCTTAAGAACCTTCCGTTTCTGACTATTTCTTTCCAATTTTAGGTTTTCTACTAAACTGATAATAGTTATTATTCAGTATGTTTGCTATTTCCATACCATCTGTGACCACTGTGTTGTCTACTTTAATTGACCTAATACCTTCTTCATTGTTTGACCCATCTTTTTCCTTTCTTTCAGCATTGATTGCATTCCAAGCTGCCTTTGCCTTGTTTTTTGAGTTCGCTATAGTGGTGTCAATTGCCCTTGCTTTCGCTTCTCGTATTGTTTTTCTATACTTCTTTTTTAACATTTTACAGTTTTCAGCTTCGCCCATCCGTCTCACGTCCTGAAGCATCCTTCGCTCTTCTAGTATTTCACTGGTAATCCACTGTGTTTGATCTTGCTGCCTTTCTTGTCTCTTTACTTTGGGAAATGCTACATTAAAATGGTACTTAATTGTTGAAATAAATGCATTTACACTCTGGGCCTGTAGGGTTTCATTCCAGGTTTCCTTACTTAACATTGTTCTAAAGATGTTGATATTTTGTACACTGATGATCCTAATTTCTTTGGTTGTTTGATTTGGTTCTGATACTGCGTCATTACTTCTGCAAAAGCTGATTAGTTGTCCATGATGATCAGATATTTCTGTCTGAACTACATGTGACTCATAGTTACACATATTAGTAATTATGTTGTCAATAATTGTCTTACTTTGTGAAGTCACTCTTGTTGGTGCAGTTATTGTCACTTTCATGTTATGCTGTATTAACAATTCTTCAAAATCCTGTCTTATTTTTGTGTCCTTTCCCATGTCAATGTTGAAGTCTCCACATATAATAAGGTTTCTCTTCATATTCATTCTCAATAAGCTAGCAACTTTTTTTAGAAAGATGCTAATATTGCCACATGGTGACCTGTACACACAAAACACTCTAAAATCCTCTGCCACTATACCAGTAACTTCAAAGTCTTTTTCTCTAGCTATGGGAAATGTAGCAGCTTCACTGTTTACATTCTTTGATAGAGTACCTGTTTTAATATATATACAAATGCCACCATCCCTATATTTAGATCTGCAGAAGTAAGTAGCTAGTCCTTTATTGCCACATTATGTATTTTACTTTCAGTTAGTCCATGTTCACTTATGCATAATATGTCTGGTCTTACTTCACTCAGGAGTACTTCTGCTTCTAATTTTTTGTTACCAAAGTATTGAATATTTTGATGAAGTACTTTTATGTAATTTTTCTTTTGTTGGTTTACATGTTGTGAGCTGTATTCTGGGGCAAATTCTTTAGTATCGTCTTTTTTTGTATGGTGCTTATATTTTTCTTTTCCAGCTGGAGTGTATGATCTTTCACCCCCTTCAGGCCATATTAGTTTCCCTTGCATCTAATGATTTTTCAGACATCTGCAAACATCCTGCTGAACGTTACAGACCCCAGTCTATTTAAATGCAAGCCATCCTTCGCCAGTGAGTTTTCACATAGGAATTTGTTTGGGTCTATAAAAATTGCCCCAAGACGATCACATTGTTCTTTAAGAGCACAGTTTATTTTGGCGATATATTTTTCACTCACCGACCTTCTGTTTATGATTCCACCAAGTATCAGACGAGATCCTGCATACATATTTCTTGCAGAACGAATCATGTTTCTAGTTTCGCTTGCCATTTCTTCCTCACTGCTGCTCCTTAACGACTTCGTTCCAACATGTATAAACACCCCATTATAATTATGTTTGGTTTCAGAATCTGGTTCTGTAGTATCTTGTCTTGCATTTACCATATTTTTAAAATGTTTACCGAATTGATGCGTTCTAATACCAGGTCGTAAGTCGATCTTGCAATTGGGGACAGCGATATTCTTCAGCAGCGAATCGCCAATTATTAAAAAGTCATTTTCCTTTTGTTGCGTGTCTGTCGCCTTGTTTTTCCTTTTGCTGTATGTCACCACCTTCCATTTATATTTATCTTCCGGTTTTTGGCTTACTGAGTTTACCGAGACATCAACGGGAACACCTGAAATGTTAATAAAGTACGATCGGTCATTCGTATTTTCGCGATCTTCTTGCTTTTCCGTTTGATGGCTTTTACACACACAGGACTTCTTTTCTTGTATTAATGTAACGTTTTCTTTCTTGATGGTTGAAAGTTCGGTTTTTAATGCCTCAGTGTCACTTCGTAGTAACTTTATAATTTCGTTTTTTGTATCAACTGCACTTACAAGATCGGCCGTTTCGTCACGTAAACAACCGTGACATGTCCACGGAAAATCATCGCTGACGAACTTTAGATTTACTTTCGCGCACTTTTCGTGTAACCAGAAGTTGCATTTGATACACAGAATACCCTTCATCACACGCTTTTTACATTCTCTACACGAAGAACTGTTCATTTTTTGACTTTTTAACGAGAGAGAAGCGTCACTACACTTTCCTATCGGCGCCATCTTACTTTCTGCCGCACCTCGAGGTCTCGCGGTCGTGTTCTCGCTTCCTGAGCACAGGGTCCCGGGTTTGATTCCTGGTGGGGTTAGAGGTTTTCACCTGTCTCAAGATGACTGGGTGTTTGTGTTGTCCTCATAATTTAATCATCATCCTTGCATGTGGCGAGATTGGACTGAGAAAAGGTTAGGAATTTGTACGGGCCCTGATAACCGTGCAGTTGAGTGTCGCACAAACCAATCATCGTCATCATCAACATCATACAATGAAGTACTATCTGAAAGAAGCTGCACAATATTCAGTCAGATCTTGACAATATTTCAAAGTGGTGCAGAGATTGGCAACTTGCTCTAAATCTTCAGAAATGAAAAATTTTGCACTTTACAAAACGAAAAAAACATTATATCCTATGACTACGATAGGAATGAGTTACTAATGAAATCAGCCAACTCATACAAATACCTGGGTGTAACACTTTGTAGGGATTTGAAATGGAATTATCAAACAGGTTCAGTCGTGGATAAAGCGGGTGGAAGACTTCTGTTTATTGGTAGAACACTGGGGAAGTGCAATCAGTGTACAAAAGAGATTGCTTACACATCACTCGTGTGACCCATCCTAGAATATTGCTCAAATGTGTGGGACCCATACTAGATAGGACTAACAGGGGACATTGAACGTATACAGAGAAGGGCAGCATGAATGTTCACAGGTTTTTAATCTGGTACTGAATAAGCAGACTTTTGAAAACAGACATGAACTATCCCGAGGAAGTCTATTGACAAAGTTTCAAGAACTGGTTTTGAATTATTACTGTAGGAATGCACTATAGCCCCCATGTATCACTCAGACACGGATCATGAGGATAAGATTAGAATAATTATTGCACGCACAGAGGCATTCAAACAATTGTTCCCCCCATGCTCCATATGTGGATCAACCATGAAGAAACCCTAATAACTGGTACAATGCAACATACCCTATGCCATGCGCCTCTTTGTGGTTTGCAGAGTATCGATGTAGATGTAGGTACAAGAAAATTCTGCATTCATTCAGCTATTTCTGATCATTCTGCACTGTTTTTGAGGCTACCAAAAATAAATGAACCAGTCATTGGGGAAATGTGCACCAAATGGTACTTCAGTGAGGTGAGGAAGATATAAACTTGTTTTATTGTAGTTTCGAAGAAGTAACCTGGCCAGTGGATCATTGCAATATAAATTCTAAAAATTATGACAGGTTTCTTTAAACCCACCAGGTTAGCCGAGAGAACTAATGCACTGCTTCCTGGACTTGGGTAGGTGCACCGGCCCCGGATTGAATCCACCCGGCGGATCAACGACATGAGCCAGTGTGGTGGCCAGCCTGGATGAGGTTTTTAGGCGGTTTTCCACATGCCACTAGGTGAATACCAGGCTAGTCCCCTTGTACCAACTCAGGTACATGACTCGCAGACATTTGAAAACATTCGCTCTCTTTCATGGCTTACACTAGACGCAGACAGCAGGGGTACACTTCATCCTCCTGGGAGGGGGGGGGGGGGTTATGTGGTGGTGACAGGAAAGGCATCTGGCCACCCTCTGACACTAACATTGCCACATCCATAGTAACAAGGCCAACCCCATGTTGAAGTGGGACAAAGGCCGAAGCAAATGATCAAATGATGATGATAATGATGGAAGGTTTCTTTAAATTTTTTTACATGTTTTTAATGAAGTATTTCCCCCTAAATCTATCATTAAAATGACAAGCAAACTAAAATAAAAAACTGCTGGTATAAAAGTGGCAAGTGCCAAAAAAGGTAGATACATAATGAATTGAAAAATAATACAAATTTAGATTTTATAAACTACCTAAAAAGCATAATACTGTATTGAGAAGGGTGGTAAAGGTGGCAAAAGAAATAGCACACAAAAACTTCATTCTATACCTTACATATAAACCAAAGGCAGTGTGGCCAGTCATAAAATCTGAACTAGATTTCATAGCCAGCAGTCCATAAAACTCCAAAATTAAGACAGGTAATTAAATCCATTGTAAACCCTTCAGAAAATTTCAATGTGATTTTTGCTATATAAGTGTATCAAAATCAGTGATGATCTAGATAATGTCCAAGCTTTCAGTTTCAATCAGGGTTACCCTAAAAAATGAAAATTCAACTGAATGGATGAAATATGCATTAGAGTAATTAAAATGGCTTCTATTTTAATATCAGGACTACTATCTAAAATAGTTAACCAGTCATTTAAAGAAGGATGCTTCCCATATCCTCTAAAGTACAAAGTGGTAAAGCCATTATTCAAGAAAGCTCATAGATAAACTTAGTGAGTCTTCTCCCAGATTCTGATAAGTATTTGAAAATAATTTGCTGCAATCCAGATCCAAACTTTCATAGCAAAATCTAATATCATCACATTAAGTCATTTTGGCTTCTGGAAAGGAAAAGGCACAATATGTGCCATCAACAAATTTGTTGAGAAAATTTGTTTATCTCTGCACAAACCCCAATAAGTCACATGAATTTTCTGTGATCTTACAAAGGCTTTTGACAGAGTAAACCATTCCCTGCTGCTACATAAATTAAAAAGATACAGAATAAATTGTAGTGCTTTGAAGTATTCCAAATCATATTTAACATTAAAATGCACGCACCCATAAACACTCCTAGAATGCACATATGGGCTACGCACAGAGCCCAACAAAAAAACTTCACAATAACCTAGATCAAAAACAAAACAATCTTGCAGTCTTGTTTCATTATTTTTGGCACTCTGAAGACATATAATTTTTATCTGGTACAAACTGTAGGCATATGGACAGACGCAAACAATTTCACAGATTTTCACACTCATGTTGCTTTGTAATCATGACTTATTTAGTTTCATAATCAAAAAAATACTTTCCACACACACGTGTTGATCAAAATATTGTATCACTTTTTCAATCTCTTTATGGAGACATGGAAACTGCACCTGAGGAACCCAGTGTAGGGAGAGTGTTAATTTTAAAGTAATTTGTCTTTAAAACAAGAATTACACTGTAGATCACTCAGTTGCATTTGCTCATGCAAAGGGGCATTTTCAACTGAAATGTTAAGTGGCCTCTAAAACATCTAGAAAACAGATATAAGATTGGCAGTGTTCTGAAAACATGTTGAAAACTATCCTTATAATTCTTTCAAGGCCAAAATAAATTCTTCAAACCTCATGTTTTCTTTAATTCCAGTGAGCTTAGGGAAATTGACCATGTTAGTCAGAATGTGTCTCTCCTACAATGTGATATTCCCTTTAAATGTATCCCCAACAAATCAGAAATAAGTTGTTTCTCTCCTTTCAGTTGCCTCCTGTGGGCAGTGTGCAGTCAAGTCCACTTACAATGTGAGGTCTGCAATCCATTCTGGATATTTTAATTTTCATTCCTGAACTCCTTTTTTCTTCATAAACCCAACAACAGCGAGTTTTAAATCAAAGATTCGTTACAGGTATGCACCTTGACTTGATAAAAGTGTTCTGCAGAAATATATACAGACTCCATACTCTTAGTTTGGTTACATTGAAAACTGATGCAACTGACAGCAGAGTAATATGTGAAACTTCAAAAATTTTAATATTCATATCACCCATTACTTCACATGCTCGATGACTGCTAAATTTAACACAAAGTGCTTCTTGATGTATAGAACAATTAATCCCATCTGTAGATCATTGTAATTATTAGCTCTTTCACTGCCAGTTAAATCTTAAATTCCTCTAGCATATATTGTAATGTAGTTACATAGCAAATTAGTAGTACCCATCACTTAGTGACTGCACAATATATACCGAGAATTCTCATCCCTCTCTTCTATCATTCCCATTCATTTTTAAAAGGCTAGTGATGATAGATCACTACACTACCTTTATTGTGCAAACAGCCATTGGACCTGTGATGTCCTTAATACCACGAACAAATAGTGAAGGGTAAACAGCGCTGACACAACAATTCTGCTGAATTGAAGAGGATTGCATCAATCGAAAATGCCACACAGCAATACTAAATGAAATGTTGCATTTTTGTATGTGTTTCTGAGAAGGACTGAGCAAAGCCAAGACAGGCTGGGCCCTGGCCTATCCATGGCCTGCACACCTTGCACATGTGAAGTTTGGCACACCTCGGCTGGCTCTGCTTTGGATTCTGTTCCCATGTTTTTTAATTTTGTGAATAATACTTATGTGGTTCCAGATTTCATCTAATTGAACCAATAATCAATTTTTCATAGTCAATTTCAGTCTATTCACATCCATTCAGGACACACAACTGCCCAGTGATCGCTACAAATACATCTATATGTCTCATACATCTGATGCATGCTGCAATTGTGAGCACTGCCACAAAAAGAGCAACAGTCAATTCCTCCTCAAAAGGCATACTAGGTTGCAGGGATTGCTCTGGAAGCCCAAGAAGAAGTCTGTCTCTGAGTTTGATACCTCTGGGAATATTTTTCTGTGAAATGCAACACTCAATAAAACGTCTTGCTAATGCAAATCTGACTTCTAGGCAGTAATGACAGCAGATGACTTTCATTTCAGAGTTATTTATATTATACATCATGAGATCTTTTATGCCCACCATATTGACAAAATCATAAAGCACCACTGGAGGCCATCAGACAATGTTTTGAAAACATAATATTATCTGCACATTTTATCAGAAACAAAAACTGGTAGTGAACTAAATAAAGTTGTACAGAGCAACAGGAATGAGCTTTTCATTAACCATTTTTGTGCCATCTTTGAATTGGTTCATCTACATCTATACTCTGCAAACAACCATAAGGTACACGGCAGAGATTACGTCCCATTGTACCAGTTATTAGGGTTTCTTCCTGTTCCATTTATGAATGAAGCATGGGAAGAATAATTGTTTGAATGCTTCTGTGCATGCAGTAATTATTCTAATCTTATCCTCATGATCCCTATGTGAGTGATACATAGGGGGTTGTAGTATATTCCTAGAGTAATAATTTAAAGCCGGTTCTTGATGCTTTGTTAATAGATTTTCTTGGGACAGTTTATGTCTAGCTTCAAGAGTCTTCTAGTTTAGTTCCTTCAGTATTTCTGCGACATTCTCTCATGGATTACACAAACCTGTGATCATTCATAGTACCTTTCTCTGTGTGTGTTCAATATCCCCCGTAAGCCCTGTTTGGTATGGGTCCGGCACACTTGAGCCATGTTCTAGAACCAGTTGCATGAGTGATTTTGAGCAATCCCCTTCATAGATTGATTTCACTTCCCCAGTATTCTACCAATAAACTGAAGTCTACCACCTGCTTCACCCATGACTGGACCTATGTCGTCATCGTCGTCATCTCCGGTTCCCCACTATCCAACATTGGGTCGGGTTGGGGATCAATGGTACTTCAGCTGAAGTACCATTTCATATATATAAGCTATTATTATGATGGAGTTGCCACTCCCAAAGGCATTTGCGCCCCTCCTGGGAAGGATATAGTGTACCCCAACTGACTGCGTCTAGTATAATCCATGGAATGGTGCGAATGTGTTGAGATGCCTGTGAACCACGTAACTGTAGCGGAATGTGGGGACCAGCCTGATATTCACCGAATGGGATGTGGAAAACCGCCTAAAAACCACATCCAGGCTGGCCGGCACACTGGCCCTCATCGTTAATCCATGGGCATATTTGATCCAGGGCCGGCGCACCTATCTGAGTTCAGGAAGCAGCACGTTAGTGCTCTTGGCTACCCTGGTGGATGACTGGACCTATGTGATCATTCCATTTCATATCCCTACAAACTGTTACATCCAGGTATTTGTATGAGTTGGCCAGTTCCAAAAGTGACTCCTTGATATTATAGTCATAGAATACTACGTTTTTTAATTTAGTGAAGTGCAAAATTTTAAATTTCTTAAAGTTTAAAGCAAGTTGCCAATCTCTTCATTACTTTGAAATCTTATCATGATCTGACTGAATATTGTGCAGCTTCTCACAGATACTATTTCATTACAGATAACTGCATCATCTGCAGAAGCCTGATTTTACTATTAATATTGTTTGCAAGGTCATTAATATAAAATATGAACAACAAGGATCCTAACACACTTCCTTGGGACACACCCGAAGCTACTTCTACATCTGATGATGACTCTCCATCCAAGATAAAATGCTGTGTCCTTCCTTCCAAAAAGTCCTCCATCCAGTTGTGAATTCAACTTAATACCCCAATGATCATACTTTTGACAATAACTGTAGGTGTGGTACTGAGCCAAATGCTTTTTGGAAATCAAGAAATACAGCACCTGCCTGAATGCCTTGATCCAAAGCTTTCAGTATTTCAAGTGAGAAAAGTGTTGTTTATACAACCCACATCTAAAAATACAATATCTACAATAAAAATGACTCAGATTGCAAGAATGCATTTAAACAGAAGACAAATACTAAAAAAGTAATATTTATAGCATTATATTATATTATTACAGTAACTGTACCATAGATTACTATTAAACATGACAAAGACCTAACTAACAGCATTTAAAACTAAATGATCAAAATCAGTTATGTTCCAAATTACTGATAAAAACCAGAAACTTAGTGAAGCAGATTCTGTCAAATTCTTGGGGATTTTTCTAGAAAAAAATTATCTTGGCCTTCTCACATGTGGTGTTTGGTGCACAAAGTAAACAGTTTTGCATACATAGTGACAATATTGTCCTGTGCAGTTGACACAGCTATTTTGAATCTGTTGTAAGATATGGAATAATCATTCAGGGGAATGCAAGTAGTCCAACTAGGATACTACTTCTTCAAAAATTATTATTAGAAATAAATGTACTATTAAGCATAGGAACATCAACAAAAGCAAAACGAGTATAATGGAATGTAGTCAAATTAAGTCGGGTGATGCTGAGGGAATTAGATTAGGAAATGAGACACTTAAAGTAGTAAAGGAGTTTTGCTATTTAGGGAGTAAAATAACCGATGATGGTCGAAGTAGAGAGGATATAAAATGTAGACTGGCAATGGCAAGGAAAGCGTTTCTCAAGAAGAGAAATTTGTTAACATCGAATATAGATTTAGGTGTCAGGAAGTCGTTTCTGAAAGTATTTGTATGGAGTGTAGCCATGTATGGAAGTGAGACATGGACGATAACTAGTTTGGACAAGAAGAGAATAGAAGCTTTCGAAATGTGGTGCTACAGAAGAATGCTGAAGATAAGGTGGGTAGATCACGTAACTAATGAGGAGGTATTGAATAGGATTGGGGAGAAGAGAAGTTTGTGGCACAACTTGACTAGAAGAAGGGATCGGTTGGTAGGACATGTTCTGAGGCATCGAGGGGTCACAAATTTAGCATTGGAGGGCAGCGTGGAGGGTAAAAATCGTAGAGGGAGACCAAGAGATCAATACACTAAGCAGATTCAGAAGGATGTAGGTTGCAGTAGGTACTGGGAGATGAAGAAGCTTGCACAGGATAGAGTAGCATGGAGAGCTGCATCAAACCAGTCTCAGGACTGAAGACCACAACAACAAGCATAGGGCTTCATGCTGAACTTTATTCAGGGATCTAATTTTTTCTAAGCAGTCTGTGCATTTATGTTTACTAATTGTTTATCTTTACATGTAACAACCTGGAGTTATTTACAGAAAACCACTTTCAACATACATATGATACAAGAAACAAAGATAGTTTCATGGCACCTTCTCATAGATTAAAGTTCTACTGCCAGACTCCTCAGTACATAGTTGTGAAAATTTATTATAAATTAAAAGTGGAAAACCTTCACAATATGGAACTAGGTTTGCTAAAAAGAAAATTACACACCATCCTAGAATAAGAATGTAACTATTCAGTCACGGAATTTTTAAATGATGACACAGATTTCTTTTTAGAGTAATGTATTCAACATGTACTGATGTTTGTAAATTAAGATTAATTTATTTTTCCTTGACATATTGTATGTATCTTAAATCTATTCAGCTATATAAAGACAAGACATTGTTACCAAGAATGTCTAAAAGTTCTTGAGTGATTTACTTCAAATTTTTACACTACCCTCTAATAAACATTTGGACAGACATAACCCATATATTTTTAAAGCAACAATGTACAATTTCTGTTAAAACTGTCTGCGAGACAGAAACTACTGTGCTATGCTGTGGAAATGTGTGCTTTAGTTTCCTTTCTCACAATCAATTTTAACTATGCAAACAATTTCAAATCATTAGAAAAATTTTCTCTCATATATATTCTTTCTCCGTATAGATAATTGTAAACAAAAACTGTATACACAAAATGTGCAGTTTTGTTTTCTTCCGCACAGTTGGTTTAAAAAAAAAAAGGATTGTTATATTTAAACTTTGTAACCCTACCCATTCGTAAATTAAAATATGTGAAATACTGTCATTGAAGCTACTATCCTTACAGATACAATAGATGGAGAGGTCTCCTCATACCTCATAATGCAATGAGCCTAACTGATTTATCCACTCATTTTAAAAGCAGCTTCACTTCCAACCATGGTTTTGTTTGCAGGAGGAAATGGATTTGGGGGGGGGGGGGGGGGGTCGACACACAGATAGATAGATAGATAGAGAGAGAGAGAGAGAGAGAGAGAGAGAGAGAGAGTTGTGCTGGCAGCACTTTCACAATTGTGGATGGCTATAGAGGCAGCATGGCTCAATATTTCTGCAATGGACTTCCAATGACTTTTTAAGTCCAAGCCATGTCAAGTTGCTGCACTATGCCAGGCAAATGGGTGTTTGACAAGACATTAGGGCATATCCCATGACTTTTTTCAGCTCATTGTATATCCACTTCCTACACACATTTAACAAACTGCAAAGGATTGCCAGGTTTGCTGCTTATGTTGATGAATCTCTTGTACATTAAGTCAATGATTTATAAATGAACATAATGAGATAGCAAAATTCTAATTATGATTCCAAACATAATCCCCCCCCCCCCTCTGAATTCAGTCTTAGTCATATTGCATCATTACTGCTTTCTTCTCTTAATATATAATAATATATAACTCCATCCATACAGAGATGCCTTTCTGGTTGTCAGACCGTAAGGCTAGTGACATTCAGGTTTGTATCCCACTGCTGCCAGAGGCATCCCCAGACAATCTTTGGCTTGGAATCGAATTATGTTTAGTGATGAGTCCACTCAGAACAGAGCCCCAGCGACCAGAGAAGACATGTCTAGAACATGTTTTGAATGCAGTGGGTTGTCTAGACTGTGTTAGGCATGGTATCATGTTGTGTTTTTGGTGTTTCCATATTTTTATCCAGCTACTGTATAAAGTGTCCACTGATTCAGGTTTTCCAGCATTTTTGTGATGCTTTCTTGTGAGTAAAATAAATCCATAACCATTTGTACCATCATTCTTTATATATGTTCAATATCCCCCATTAGTTCTCTTTGGTACTGGTCTCACACACCTGAGTAAAATTGTAAGATGGGATGCCCAAGTGATACGTAAGTAGTCACCTTATTAGATTGACTGCATTTTCCCAATATCCATCCAATGAACTGAAGTCTGCCATCTGCATTACCTAAGACCAAGCCTATGTGATCCATTCCAGATTCCTATAAATTATTACACTCAGGTATTTGCATAAGGTGACTGATTTCAATTGTGATGCATTGATGTAGTCATAGGGTACTACATTTCCAAGTTTTGTGATGTGCATAGTTTTACATTACTGAACATTAAAAACAAGTTCCCAATCTTTGAACCACTTTCAGATCTTATCAAAATCTGCACCACACCTTGTTCATCCCAGAACACTGTGAGCATGACTATGCCTGTTGATGGCAAGGTCTTTAACTTTCTTCTGCAATCGGAGGCATATTTTTTGTGGTTAGAAATTCAATTACAGCACACTGTTTCTTGCATACCAACATAGTTATGTTACACGGTGGCATGTTACATACTACAATTCAGAGTTTACTAGCAGCAGAGGTTTGCAACTTGCATCAGCAAAGCGGGAAAGTCGACTAAGTAGTATACATTACATGTAATACCTCAACCGATATTGAGAACAGAATAAAAAATTCTGAGGTACTACTTTTCAGTATGCCCTCATATGAGGTAAACTTGTTAACAGCCTCTCAGCTTGGTTTCTGTAAGTAGTATCTGATGTAATAAATGACATTCTGGACAAGTTAAACAAGAAAAATTAACATGTTTTCTTTTTGTGTGACCTAGCCAGTGACATAGCGGGGCGAACTGTAATATTCTACTTTGCAAACCTTTGCCTTCCCTCATCATCATATGTGCATCAATCTCAGTCCTGGGCCTGTGAGATTCCCCACTCCCCCCACCTTGTCCTTTTTTCCAGTCGCCCCCAACTAATCCCTTTTTCCTCTATGAAGAACTGTATAGCTCCAAAAATTTCATTATGTTTTTATCAGCAGTATTAGGGAACTGAACTTCCTGAGTGTGAGTACTAGCCAGTAATTCTAACAACTTTGTGTAAAGTTCTCATTTTCAGACGGAAAAAGGTTAAACTAGTGTCAGCACAGTGATAAGGCGATTAAGAAACTCAGTTAAGCATCCTTGATGATCTCAGTTAGGCCATCGTCCTAGGTACAGGGTGGCAATTATTGAACTATATGAAATAAAATCATCATAACTTCTGAACAGTTTACATTAGGACATTCAACCTGCAGGGCTGTCTGTGGGGCACAATGGGAATTAGTATGCACATGCACACACACCTTATTGTTATTGGCCACTTTCATTTGGATGGGTTCATCAATAAGCAAAACTGGGTCATTTGGGGGACTGAGAATCCACATTTCACAATTGAGAAGTCTCTTCACCCTCAATGGGCAACTGTATGGTGTGCAATGTCCAGTCACAGACTAATAAATGCAATATTTATTGATGGCACAGTGACTAATAAATGGTACATAAAGCTTTTGGAAGATGATTTCATCCACATTGTCCAAAGTGACCCCGATTTCAACAAAGTGTGGTTCATGCAAGATGGAGCTTGACCCCATTGAAGCAGGAGAGTGTTTGATGTCCTGGAGGAACACTTTGGGGACTGCATCCCGGCCCTGGGGTACCCAGAGGCCACTGGCATAGGCCTGAATTAGCCACCATTTTCTCAGGATCTGAAAACATGTGACTCCTTTTTGTGGGGCTATATTAAAGAAAAGGTCTACAGCAATAACCCCAAAATCATTTCTGAGCTGAAAATAGCCATTCAGGAGGTCAAAAACAGCATCGATGTTCTGTCACTTCAGCGGTTCATGCAAAATTTTGCTATCACCAATGATGGCAGGCATATCAAACATGTCATAACCTAAATCCGAATGTCAGTTGTGACACTTACATGTTGAATAAAGTATGTGCATGCCATAGTTTGTAACTAATTTATGTTTCTTTTCATATAGTTCAATAATTGTGAACCTGTATATCTATGTGCCCAACTTCTGTCACTTTTATAGCCTCTGAGAATGAATTCAACATTAGAATATGATGAACAATGGGCACAGAAACATAACTTAGACCACAGACTAATGCCCACATAACTATCATTACCAAGGCACAGAAAGATGGTTGTAACCAGATGTTAATAACAATGAAATTCTAAATTCTGATTAGAAAGCATATTGCAATGATAGTTAGAATGCCAGTGGTTGAGGTGTGTTAATGGCCATAAAAAGTTATAATATCCAGTAACATTAGTACAGATTCTGAATTTGAAACAATATGGATGAAGATAAGAATTAAAGGTGGGTCTAGCATTGTCACTGGATGTTTTTGCAGACTCCCTGCCTATGGAGCAGCAGTGACAGAACACTTGAGGGGACACTTGGAGAATATTTCATGGAAATTTCCTGGCCATGTTATATTATTAGGTTCAGATTTCAACTTACCATCTATAGACTGGGAGACACAAGTGATTAAGGTTGATAGTGAGGACAGGGAATCATGTGAAATTATTCTAAATGCCTTATCCAAAAATTGCTTTGAGCAGCTAATCAGAGAAGTGACTCATGACAATAACATATTAAATCTATGATCACCCTACAGGCCAAGACTTTTTGATCAGTTAGCACAGAACAGAGACACAGTGATGACGAGGCTGCTACAGAATCACTGAATACAGCTGTCCATGAGAATATAAAGAAAGGCAAGAAGATATTCCTGCTTTGCAAGAGCAACAAGAAACTGATTTCAAATTACCTGTGCAGTCAATATGAAAATCTTATCTTCAGCACTGACAATATTGAGCATCAATGGACAAAGTTCAAGAGTAGTACAATACACCTCAGACAGGTTTGTACTGAGGAAGGTTATGAGGAATGGGAGAAAACCCACTGTGGTCCAACAGCCATGTCATTGAGCTACTGTGGAAGTAAAGAGGGCTTCACTGCAAATTTAAATGTAGCTAAAGCCATGCAGACAAGCAAAACTAAATGAAGCCAAAATCTGCATAAGGGGACTCATGAGTGAAATGTCCAATGGATTCAAAGTAAAATTATATCTACCAACAGGACAGAAAATCCTACAATATTTTGGCCTGTTAAATCAGTAAATGGATCAAAGCCATTGGTCCAGACTGTTTGTGACCATAATGTTATCAAAACAGAGGATAACAGAGAAAAAGCTGAAATACCAAGCATCTTTTTCCAAAACTGTTTCACAGATAAAGATCACATCTTAGTCCTCCTGTGAATCGTCGCATGAACATCAAAATGACAGATATTGAAATAAACTATCTTGAGATAGTAAAGCAACTGAAGTCACTCAACAGGGGAAAGGCCATTGGACCTGAGGGCATACAAGTATCATTCTCTGTGGAATATGTAAAAGAATTTGCTGTTTCTCTAGCAGCTGTTTATTGTAGGTCATATTGTAGGTCACTGGAGGAGTGAAGCATACCTAGTGATTGGAAAAAGTGCAGCTCATTTCCATTTTTAAGAAGGATCATTGATCAAAGGCAAAAAATTATCTGCAGAAAATTTTGTATTGTGGGCATCCACAGCTGTAGAACTTAACTATGATGAATAAGACCACTTCAGCTGTTTGAGAAATCTTTATTTCTGATCCAATTAGTTTTGCTGCATTAGAGTCACATTTTCAGGGATCTACATTTATAATTTATTCCTAACGATAAGAAGTAGATGACCCAAAACTTTGTCCCATTGAGATAAAACTGTTTAACTGTTGAGGAGCTGCTAGTCCAGTTTAAAATAGAGCAGAATGTAGGGAACATCATCCCGATACAGGACACAAAAGGTTTAACATTGTCATGACAACACAAGGTCCACAGTGACTGCCTAGATGAACAGCAAATAAAGATTTACCAAACAGCTGAAATGGTCTTATTCATCATGATACACAATTACTGACTATATCTTTGCTTTCGGTCTGTTGTACACTAGAGCAGATAGATGCAGCTACCTGATTGCTGGAATAAAAGGGATGAGCCAGCCACTCTGTGACACACTAAAATCTCCAGTCTAAAAGCTTAGGCTGGGGTCCACATACTTCACAAAATTTTAAAATCTTGACCACACTTGTCTCTTCATCAACTAGACTAGAGGGCAAATTCCCACTGAAATTTTCTTCTGCCCTCTCATCACAGTATAAAATGAAGTCAGTTAAAATGTGGCATACAGTGATTTGCACGTCACAGTCATACAGTCATCATATACTGGGGGTATCCTTTCATTGGAGTAAGAAGCCATGTGTTAGGGGACAATGCCCAATTTTGAGGTGGGTCTGGGTCAGTTCATCCCACCTGAATGACAGGCATGAGAAATACCACAGCTGGACTACAGCTAGACAGTTGGCTTTATCAACTGGAGTTCATTGTCCCTCATTGCCAGCCAGTCCTCCTCCCACAATTGCATGAATCTCTGACACCACAGTGAAATGGCAGCCTGCAGTGGAATGGCACATTGTGTCACAGTGTTATTTTCAGGCCTCCTTTTCAACTTGGCCTGCTTGTACATTTCCCAAAATTCCCACAAGTCTGGGTATGCAGGAGACTGATACCTGCTTCCTCCATTGCCGAAGGAAGTACAGTTGGTCATGTATGAGCTGGACTATTTTTTCTGCTGGGCACATGTGTTGCACTGATGGTAGGGCATTGAGGGAATTGAAGAAAATGAGAAAGATGCCTCATCTGCTTCAATGTTGTCGGCATCACGTGAAGTTCTGCACTAAATACAGTACTTCCATGAGGAAGATGAGTTCTGCAAAAAATTTCAGTTTTTGGAAGAGATGGAAGTCTGACAGAGCATATCAGGTGAATAATTTGGGTGTGGCAACAATTCATACCTTAGTTCGTGTAATTTTGCCGTGGTGATGGCACATGTGTGCGACTGCAGATTGTCTTGATGGAAGATGACATTCTTCCTTGCTAAACCTAGCCTTTTCTCACATATCTTTTGTTTCAATTTGTCCAGTCTTGACAGTTAAACAGTTTTATCTTAATGGGACAAAGTGCTGGGTCTCTGTTCTTTTAACATTTTAGAAACGCTTCACAGTTTTGCTGTTGTGTACACTGATGGCTCTAAATAAGGGGATTCCATTGGCGATTTGGTTGTGTTCCCCAACTGTGTCTGAAGCGCAATCCTTTCTATAATTCCTAAAATGTAAAATAATTCTGGGCCTCTGTAGGAGTCAAAGCAGAGATCTGCTCCAATCGTGATTTAATATTTAAAACCAGCCGAACCGAACTATAAAAGGCAATCCATCACGGGAATCTCACACAACCTTGAGGGTCATTGTAGATTTTTAGGAAAAAGTCTTTCTATTGGATGTTGAGCAATGGTATGGAATGCAGATGTGTGTGGTGTAGACATTGTTTAAAAAACCCGTTGCACCATGAGAAGTCATCACTTGATGTGAAGCAGCGGCTCATCACCCTCAGCGCAGAAACTCGGTATGGGACTCGTTTCAGAACCTGCTGACAAGCCTAAGTCCTTCATGGTGCACCACATTCAATATCTTTAAATAAGAGGGTATCACAGATCCATACACTGTGCATGCCTAATTAAGCCAAGACTGTAAAACTGGAACAGAAACATTTGGTTGCTTAAGGGGACTGTCATTTCAGACCCATAAGGTGTGGCAAACACAAAAGTTTAGAGTTAAATATGAGGCCCGGAATTCTTACTGTGTCTTTGAAATTAACAACCTCTCCATTATCCTCAACTTCAGAAAGTTTAAAATAGTATGGTAACAGTAAAAAATAACACACACAGACTTCTCGACTGAGAATTCAAAACATCTCTTCTCCACCCATTCATCCAACCATTGAATAGTCAGTTGCAACTGAAGAGTTGGCATTGAAAGACTCGAGGAGGAAACAAAAGACAGAGAAGTCAGCAACAAACAAAGAACACTGGACAAGACATTTAACAACTATTGTACTTTTAATAGTTATGCCAAATATAGTCACACTTCAAACACTAGCTTGAAAGTCACCAACCCATGCTCAAAGCAATCAGGGAGGATGTCATTGACTTGATACCTAAAATAGGACCTTGTAAAAATGGAAAGGCTTCTTCAAAACTCTATTCATGGAGCTATCTAAGGGTAATATGAATCCAGGTAGAATCACAACCCTTCTCAGTGTCAAAAATGTATGAGGGTGGTTTGGAAAGTTCACGGGATCACCATGAGAGGTCAGCACTAGCGCAACGAGCTGTTGACTTGATATTCATTGGACTGTTGCCTGAAAACATGTCATGTCAGTGCTCTTGGAAGATAGCTGTGGTGGTGACATGGCTCTGTTGTTGTTCCCGTGTAGTGATTTGCGAAGATGGAAAAAATCGAGATTTGAGCAGTGATTAAGTACTTTGTAAAGAAAGTTATGAAAGCAAAGGACATTCATGCCAATTTCGAGAGTACAGTGGGGTACTCTGCTCCTTCATATTCAACTGTTGCCAAGTGTACAAATGAATTTAAGTTTGGTTGTGAGAGCTTAGATGATGATCCCCGCAGTGGTCGGCCAAGATGTGTCACTACTTCAGAAATCATGCTAAAGTGAGCAAAATGGTCATGGAGGATTGCCAATCGAAAGTGCGTGAAATTGCTCACGCTTGCCAGATGTCATCTCAAAGGGTATATCACATTTTAACTGAAGAATTAGAAATGAAAAAATTATCTGCAAGATGGGTACCGCTGGATAAAAAATGCATGAGAATGACATATCAGGACAATGTTTGGTCCGTTTCAGGAGAAACGAATGAGATTTGTTGTGCCAGTTTGTGACCAAAGATGAAATTTGGGTGCACTATTAAACCCTAGAGGCAAAACAACAGTCAAATCAGTTGAAACATGCTGATCCTCTGCCACCAATAAAAGCAAAGACAATTCCTTCGGTGGGAAAGGTGATGGCATCAGTGTTCTGGGATGCGAAGGGGATTCTGTTTGTAGATTATCTCCCTACTGGGCAAAAAATTACTGGAGAATACTGTGCTAACCTCCTGGGCAAATTGCAACAAAAGATTGTGAAAAAAGGCAAGGTTTAGCAAGGAAGAACGTCATCTTCCATCAAGACAATGCGCACTCGCACACGTGCCGTTGCCACGGTTAAATTACATGAACTAAGATATGAATTGTTGTCACACCCACCTTATTCACCTGATAGGTTTCCAACTCTTCCCGAAACTGAAAATTTTTCTTGATGGACGAAGATTCACTTCAAACGAAGAATTGACAACTATTTTCAAGCCTGGAGGAAACTAATTCTCGAGATGGGATCAAGGTGCTGGAACATTGTTGGACCAAGTGCATTAATCTACAAGGAGACTACATTGAAAAATAAAAAAAGTGTCAGTGATGTAAGTACTTCTTTTCTATTCAGTTCTGAGAACTTTTCAAACCACCCTCGTACCTAGGAGGTGATGCCTGTTGTATATCCATTTCCAGGAAGGTCAGGTTACAAAAGGTGGAGGATACCTCCTGAACCCACACTGAAAATGACTAAGGAATTTCCTGGCTTCTAAGATCCAGACAAGGCATCAGCTGACCATCCACTACAAGGTTGTTCCCACACAAATAGTGGGAGTAACATTGTGATAACTACTTAGATATGTGCAGTCCTACCTAGGTTTTAAAAATGTATTTAAAATTACCTCTTGTTGTGACTTAGCATAATGTCCAGATGTTTAAATAAGATTAAAAAGGGAGAGTGAATTTGTTTGCGTCCCCTGTGGGGTGCTATAGCATTCAATAATGGATCCTATCGTAACCAGGTGATATGTCATGAGCTGCACATAGTGCAGAATCCAATTCTCACATGGAGAAGGGGCTGTTGTGTTCTTTTTCAGTGCAGGAACTGAAGTTTCAGCTACTCCTCTCAGCAGCCACTCTGTAGTATCAGACAGCTGAATCCTGACTGGCAGTGGTGGTAACTATGGCAAAAGAAACTGCCACAGAATGGACAATATCTGGTAGGTTGGTCTGGAGACTTCTGTTCCTCATTACAGCATGCATGGGCACCTCCCTCCTCTCCCAGAAATCTCACATACAAACTGCACTTTCAGTGGAATGATTTATGGTGGTCAGTAACTGTTGCCAGGATATCTACTTGCCTCTTCTAATAATTTGGCACATTTCACCCTCATTATCTAAAAGGCTGTTAGGTTCTCTGCAGTTGGCCAGTACTTGAAACTATGCAGAGTCATCTGCCTAATACTGATTGCAGAGTGACACTCGTCACTCCAAGAGACAGGCTGCCTTTCCAGATGGCCTGAAGACTGCAGAATAAATGCTCTAGTGACACGGGGGATTATTTGGGTATTTACTTAATTATTCTTCATGATTACAACCTATTATCTGAAAATCTAAAATGGGTCATACAAATCACATTTGCTTGGATAGTAATAAATTATGTATTAACTATTTATTTCTGATACTTAATTTAAAAAACTATAACTACCTCTACTATGATAAAACTACAATGAAACTTTTAAACAGTTACCCATTTGGGTAACATGATCGATTCATTCCTTAATACTGCCACAGTGTTCAAATACAGCAGGTAGGCTGTGAAGCACCCAGTCTGCCCTTCTTTCTCTTGTAGATGAATTCAGAATGGGAAGAGATCACTTCTGTCCAAGATACTGACGACTTCCCATTGAGGTGTGTGCAAAAGCTAGAGGACATACCAAGAGACCGATAGCAGTGACTGACCCTGTTGCTATGCTGAATTGCAAGCTCCGCCCTACGTTCAACAAATACACATATTAGAAGGCTCTCAATTGCTCTACCTTGAAGCATGTGGTTACAGAGCCCTGAAGCATATTATCTGCATTAAAATCACCACAGAGGGTGAAGGGGTAGGGGAGCTGAGTAAAGGGTTCACAGAAAGCCTCTTTGTCTAGCACCTCATTTGGGGAGAAGGTAGACTGAACGTGTTGTCAGTCAAAAACACACATGTACCAATATAATGATTGCTTGCAGCTGATAGTGAAGGAGGGAACTGAGGTGTGGCAGACACTGTTTACAAAAATAGTCATGCCTCCTTTAGCTTTCTCTCCACTAAGGTATTCTTTTTGTGGAGGATTTAGCCACTTAGCTCAGGGGCATCAGATAATTTAAAATGCATCTCCTGAAGACAGAGAAAAATTCGGCTAATTGTAACTAACAGATGTAGTTCCCCCATGTTTTGGAACTCATTTGTTTCCACTGAAGTATAGAAGGAATCTTAACAGTGAGGTTTTCCTCTGTTTTTCACTGTTGTTACTCCGTAGTGGGGATGTAGGGACAGGGGAGTAAAGGTTACTTGAGGAATTCGTTGGTACCCTCAGACAGATGTCGATGACAATACTGCTGATAGTATGGTCTACATACAATCCAACAGACAGGATAAAAGTCGCATGGTCCGATGGCTTCAGACATGATTGTTTTGGCCTGTCGATTATTGTTCACAGCTTGGATTTTGGGGACAGTTTAACAGGAACTTGTGTTTGGTTTTCTTCTTCACTTTGCTGTAAAGGTCCATTATACTTTATGACATTATGTTCTGTGGGAACCATATTTTCAGTGGTATGAAAACTTGGTTATGGGACTAGTGGTTCAGATTTTCAGCTAATTTACAGATGCTCTGCACAACTGTCAAAATCTGGGTGCCTACATAAGTCTCCTGTATGGGCTGCACCAATACTGAGACAAATGACTTCATGAAAGAGTGTGGCAGTGTGACCGTAAATGTCTTTTTCATGTCAGAGTAAGAGAGGCATTAGGTGACTTTAATTTCCTGGATTTTTTTCTGTTCTCCAAAGACAGGACAGTCTTTGCTCCAAAGAGGATAGACTTGGGAGTAATTGTCACATGTGTGTGGGGCAGTACACTGAACACCAGGTTTGCGAGTGGAAGGGCCACAACTTCCGAACATAGTCTGACTATTTAAACTCATGGTGATGTGGCGAAAGTGTTGACTCTTGAAGCAGTGTGTCAGATTAGGCATACAGGACCTAACTTAAAGGTTGAGTAAGCCCGCCACAATATACTCAGGTGATTTAGGTCAACTGAATGTCAGGATAAAAGGTGCTGACTTCTGGAGCTCACCTGGTATCCATACCCATAATGTTCTTACATATTACAGCCAATTTACAACATATTAGTTAGACACAGTGGAATTAAAGACATTAGCTGCCAATGGGCATTGATTTATATCAATGGGGCAAACTGAACTTTTGTGTCTGGGTTTCCTGCTTACTATGCAGATGTACTGACCACTAAGCCATCTGGATACAGTGGTCACCACGACGATTCAGACTACCCTAGAACACCTCCTGTTCGACCAAAATTCTCATCTTATACCACACACTACTCATGTAGTGCAACTGCTCATTAGTCTCGTTACTCACAGCATCCTACTGATTCCCATAAGAGTTTGATATATGGTGTCTATGATGGCCAATGATCCCAGTACAGCAAAAAATTTCAACTTGCCCCATTGATATACATCAATGCCCACACTGGCAGGTAATGTCTTTAATTCCTTTGTGCTTGATTCATAGTGGCTGCAGTTCAAAATGGTATCTGTTCTTTCAGACCTCTTTTGGGATCTAACTTGATTACTTGGATAGCTTTCAGAGCCTCGATCTGGAGCGTAACATTTCACAGTCTCTTGACAGACTTCAGCTGCCCTGCAAGTCCTTCTAGAGCTTTATGGATGCAGAAAGGGGACAGTTTTTCAAATGAACCTTCTACATGCTTAACAATGGTAAATATATTATTCATGCCATGAAGTGATCCACTACTATCACTGGATGCACAGATATTCACAGGCTTTCCAGGTTAACTAGCCACATGAGGTCTCTTTGTAGCTCAGGTGGTAACACTGCCCAATGAACCAAACAAACTGTTGGGAGTAGAGGGGAGTGATTTAGGCTTCGTTGAAATCCCATGAGCAGCTAGGGAAGTAAGTGTCCACTCAGGCAAAGTCCCACTTGCCTGTATAAGCCTTATACAACTGAGGTGCGGGAAGTTCCCCAGAGGTTGCCCTCTAATGACTGCTCTGCCTCAAAAGCCATGCATCTCATCAGCACACATTATACCTTGCGATTGACATTTTTTAATAGAAGTTTTTACCATCCTCGTAATCCAGTTGGTTAAGCCAAAATCTCCATTTCCTGCAACACACAGTGTTCTAGTACCGTGTCACACTGTGCTCGCTATAACATGCCCAGAGCTTACGGTTACAGAGGATTGGTGGCATTCACTGGTCACCAGCTCAGGAAACGTATTCACAACGACCATACCCAGCAAACAAATGCTAAGCTCTGTGAGGTGCTCGCCATTTAGAATTTACAGCAGAATCACATACAACTACACTAACTGGAGGTAAGGCAGATGCCATACACAGATTCATTGGAAGAATACCCAGGCTATACAGTCCACCCAGAAAGTAGTTAGCTTACAAATTTCTAATTTAATTAGCGTTTGATTATTACTTGTCAGCCAGGGATCCATACCATGGAGGACTGATAGACAAAATACAGTAGATCCAAAGAAGAGCAGCATTTTCATCACAGATTCTTTTATTAAGCATGAAAGCTTTGGAGAGATGCTCAGCCAACTCCAGTGACAGACACTGCAAGAGAGGCATTCTGCACCAAGGGGTAGTTTACTGTTAAATTTCTGAGAATGTACAATTCCTGAAGCGTCAACAAATATATTGCTTTCTCCCACACATATCTCGTGAAAAGACCATGAAGATAAAATTAGAGAGATTCTAGCTCACACAGAGGCTTACCAACCATTGTTCTTCCTACAAACCATTCATGACTGAAAAGCAAAGGGGGGAAGTGACAGTGGTACACAGCGTACCCTGTACCACGCACCATAATGTGGCTTGCGAAGTATACATGTAAATGTCAATACCACGCATTAAAGCCTGTGTGTTATGATCGCTTTGGCATGTTTTTTTCACACAGAAGTGTTACAGACTGTGTTGGCAAAAATCTGCAATAGATAACTCCATATTTTACAGCCTTTCTGAACATATCGGAAGTCTTAAAGTCACTTTCAAATAAATATATTCCTCAAAGGTATGTACAAAAAAAAAATCAGTTTCAGATCAAAAGTGACTCACACAAGCCAAATACAAGAACCAAAAATAATTTGTTGTCTGTAATTCCAAATTTGGTACATTATGGTGCCAAGATCTTTGAGAAGCTTAGTAAAGATGTATGAGAACATGTTAGAATCCCTAAGTCTCTAAAATAAAACTATTAAATACCCGATTATTTAGATTCAGGGATCATGACTCCCCACCAACAGAATTATAAATGACAGTGTTTATGTCCAGAATGGATCTTCCCCTACACTGCAGTGTGTGCACTGTCTGTAAACATTACTGGCAAATTAAAACAGAGACTTGGAACCAAAATCTTGTCTTTTGCAAACAGTGCCCTTATTAACTGAGCTATACAGGCTTGATTCACAATCTACCCTCACAGCTTCAGTTCCGCCAGTACCTCTCTATCACTTTCAAAGATTATTGAGGATCCTCATAATAAAGAGTTTTTTTCCCCCTGGATCATTACCTTCTATCTGAAAACAAAACAGATAATTTACGTTTATGACCATGTCATTTACATATAATATAAATAGGATAAGCCCTGGAATGGAGTCTTGAGACACACCTTGTGATACTGTGGTCCAGTTTAAATAATTTTCTGCATCTGAAGTGACAATTTTCTTCAGTGGATATGATTAAGTCACTGCTGAGTATATCTGCTAATTCTGTATCTTACTTTTAGGCAAGCAAGTTTTTCACCACTGGCAATGATTTGTGTACGTGATAAATGCCAAGATGTAGATCTCTTTATAACTAACTAGCTGGGTAAATTAGTTCGAAGGCTGGAGGAAGACAAGGGTCTATCACCTTCAGCAGGACCACGCCTAGTGAAGTGCTGCAATATTCAGACCAACCTTCGACTTGAAGACAGCTATACTGTGGATAAGCAAGACATGGTGTACAAAGTCAAACATTCTTAGAGCTCTATTGCTCTGATAACATTATTTTCTATTTCTTTCGACAAAACCGGTTCCTTCATCCTCTGTGCTTTTTCCTCGTTGGAATACAAGTTGGGTACATAAAATAATATATTTTGAAATAAAATTCTGCATCTTGATTGTTGTCACTTTATCCAAGACTTTCAATAGGACTGGATAAGCAGAAACAAGACAATAGTGTCCTGTATCTTACCTTGACCCATTTCTGAATGAGAGTATGGCTTCTAAATGCTTCATGTTGAGAAAGCATTCTTGTTCAAAGACTGGATGATTATTAGTTTGTGAGAGGTGCTACTATATGAAATACTGTTTAAGTACTTCAGTGGGTACACCATACCACAGATTTTTTTATTTTAATGATAATAAACAATTTTAAATGTCAGTTTCTGATAATTAATTAGATTCTTAGTTAGGTCCAAGGGGATTTAGTTTGCACTGATAATCTGCTCTGTTAACATCTACCTTCACTTCATTGAAAAGTTCACTCGAATTCTCTGATATCTAGCTGGGTTTACAACAGTGTTATCATCAAACTTAATCCTCTATATTTTACCATTATCAACTACACTTAATTTAGATTTAGCAACTGAGCACGCTGCTTTCTTTACTCTCATGATTTAGCATTTGATCAGAGAGGTACAATGAAATGTGCATTCAAGCTGTCATTGACAGTTAACCATGCCCTAGAATGTAATGGTAATTTTCATACTCCTACATTCAAGTCTGAGCCTCTCAAATGCTAGTCAACAGCCAGAAACATGTTTCTTTCTGACAGTTTTCTGCTTAGGAAATGACATAAGCTAGCAAACTTCACACCAGTGTTGTTGGAGTGGACTAGAGGTACATAAACAGAACTACTACAGTAAAGGAAAGCAAGCTTATTACACACTCCAGTTCAACAAAAATTCAATATCAAAGCACAAATACCTAACATATCTGAGAAAAACACAGTTACATCAAAATCAGTTAGGTGAATTAAGCAAGAACATCACTAGAGCATTTGGTTTAAATAAACATGGGATAAGGTGGAACTTAGTATCTCAATGAGTAGCAATGCAATCACTCTCTAATGAGAAAGACAATATTAAAGATAAATTTAGAAAGTGTTTGAACTTCAAGAAAATGTATAATACTTGGTGACTTCAGTGCAATAATTGGCAATGGTAGTTACAAATGGCCAATCTGTATAGGATCTTGCAGTCTTGGAAACATAGAAGAACCTCTTGGAACACTGAGCTTTGTAGTCACTTGTACCTAGTACAGTAAAAAGTAAACATAATTCATAGATTAGGCCTTAAGCCTGTTCTGAGTGCTGCCTACAAGGCTTTACAAGGAGTCATTTATGATCATTGGACATGTGATCAGCATGTTGCCAATCCTTCCAGCTATTATTGCCAGTAGATGATGCTAATGCTTCGTTATTCAAGCAGCTCATCATCTGGCCTTAAAAGGACTGAGTGCAACCCATACCAGACCTCCCTTCCTTGGAAAAAAATCCAAGATGATACTGGGAATTGAAACTGCCCTGAAGGAAGTGACCTGACCATTCAGTTATGTAGGCAGTCATTCACTTGTACCTATTTCCAGAAATGATATGCACACGAAGTATCATGTAAATATCTGCCATCAAGGTGACTGACACTAGCTTGTGATCTCATAATTACCAGGAGATTTGATTCATGCTACACACTTAACGCCCGGACATATCACAGTGCATGTGACATAGGGCGATCCCCCATTATGGCCAAAACATATCTAAACTAAAAGTGATTCTCTTAGCAAGATGAAAACTATAATATTATAACCAACACCTCAACCATCTTAAATGTGAAATTTTACCAACAATGAAAAAGGCAGGGGCTCAAATTGATTAGTTTTCAGGATATAAAAACACAGTGCAGCCATATATTGCACAGAACTACAAGAGCTCCTCTTAAATGAGTCAGCTGTCCTACAGATCATGCTAAATTTAGTCAAGCACACTTTCAGCATCTTGTTCGATATTATGCACATAAATACTGGACAAAACTCTTCATATCCATCCAACAGTTGTGATCTTGGGGGCTTCAAGCAACTGAGCTTGCAACTGGACCAAGCATCAGGCAGTGAGCGTCCAAGAAGGACCTAAACGCAGAATCCATTACTGAAAGAAAGAGAAAGAGAAAGAGAGAGAGAGAGAGAGAGAGAGATTCACTTTCCCTTAAAGAACTGAAGCTGGGAAAGGTACAGGGATAATACGGCTCAGTTGTGTGGAGATAATATGGAATATATCTGCCTGTGTATCATCTACTGATGCGCTGCTGCGAAAGAGACAATATCATAACACACGAGATAGGCAAACACAATAACACTGTACAAAGGAAACGCAGACAGAGTCAACTACAACAGTTGTAGAGGAGTGTCACAAGTATTGTAGAAAAACTTTCTGCTAAGATAATCCTTAAAAAGGTTGGGGACTCTGCCCATATGAATTATTGTGCACACTTGTACAGGATCCAGCAGAAAGAATTTGAGTAAAGTAGTATGGCATTGCTGTTGCACCTCTGTGAAATGTGTGGGCTGCATTCAGGATGGATTGCCATTTGTAATTATGGCACTGTGGAATTCAGAACATCAAGCATTTGCCATCAAGGTATATCTTAAAAAATAACGAGTCTCCCATAACAGTTCAGCAACTCTTCCATCACCATTTTAAGCTTAAATGACATGATAAATTCTAGGATCATTGGAGGATTCCATCTTACTATTCATTGTGTATTTGTCAACCTAAACTTTCCCTTTAGCGGAGAAGTTATACATAAAACATATTGTCCACCTATGCTACTGTTCATTATTATGGCTTTTAATGATAAGATGTAAGACTTCCTTAATTGGCGGAGAAGTATCTGAATGTTTTTAATGTAAACTGAGAAGTTAAAATGGTTCCAGCTGATCCCAGCACTCTTCAGAGCATTTATCTTTACATTTTAGTGACCTTTAAAGACTACAATGTCAGAGGTAGCTTGTATACAAGTAAAGATCCATGAAAACTACTGAATGAGATGATGATGCATTCACTGAAATCTCTGAATAAGCACTATTAATGAGACTCACTCATGCCTGTGAACTATTCTTAACGGGCATCAACATCACGGTCAGGATGCTTATCAACATACCTACCCCATTCTTGATTATGCTGTCCGCCAAATACCGGTAGTTGATCACTTTTTTTTTTTTGGCTACAATCATCATCATAATAAACAGTTTCCATCCTCAGACTGGGTCTGTTTTTCCTCTTGGTCATTTCATTCACAACTCCATTTGATGCTTCATCTTGTCAACCCTCTTGTTTTCCATTCTCTTTAAGTGCCCATACCATCTTAGTTTTGATGTTTCTGTCCTGCTCTGCAAGGTTTCCTCTTTCACCGTTTCACTTAACCTTTCATTCCTCATCCTGTCCCTCCTTGTTACTCCTATCCTGTCTGAGGAACTTCACTTCACACACCTGTAATCTGCTTACACCTCTTTTCTTCATTACCTGGGTTTCAGATGCATAGGTCAGTATTGGGGTGTCATAACTTCTATACAGTATATTACTTCTTAACTTTTTTGTGGGACGTCTTTGTTCCAAACCAAGCTTTCAACAATTCAGAGAAATGCTTCTGCCTGTTTGCCATTTTCACCAACCTCTTTCTTATTTCTTCCATTTTCCTCTGTCACACTTCACACATACTTGGCACTTTCCACATTCTTCAATTGTTCACCTCCAATCCGTATTCTGCTAGCTGGTCTTTCTTTCTTTCCCATGATCTCACATTTGTTTGCATTAAATTTAATTCCTCACAGTCTCTCAGCCCCACTGAGGTGGTGCACACTGGACTCGCATACAGGAGGATGACAGCACAAACCCACATCCAGCCATCCTGATAAAGGTCTTCTGTGATTCCCTAAATCACTTCAGGCAAATGGTGGGACGTTTCCTTTGAAAGGGAATGGCCAACCTCCTTACCTAATCTGATGGGGCCGATGACCTCGCTGTTTGGTCCCTTCCTCCAAATCTATCAACTGTCTCTTGGTTTCTTCCCTGGCATCTGGCTCTTCCTCTCCTCCTCCTAGTTTCCCCAGATCATCTAGTCATCTGCAAATATCATTGCTTTCATCTTGTCTTCTCCAGTTTTTCTGCCTCCTTAGTCATTATCTCATTGAAGATCACAATGAAGAGGAGAGGTGACAATGCACTTCCCCCATTTCACACCACTTGTTTGCTGGAACCAATCCATCCTTTCATTTCCAACTTCCACACAACTCAGTTTTCCACAGTACACCTCCTCCATTCTGTTTGTTGTCTTCTTTTTTCCAGTCCCTTCTTTTTTAGTGCTTTCCAGGCCTTTCTTCTATAGACACTATCAAATATCTTTTCCATACAGAGAAAGGACATTACAAGGCCTTCCCAAAATTCATAATGATGCTGCTGGGGCTGCCTCACTGCAAATATAATGTCAACAGTTGAGTCCTACCAGGTCCAAAGCCATGTTGTTCTTAAGACTTGTTTGTATTATTATACCTTGGCAAAGTGCGGTATCAGTGCGACCCCTGTAGTTTCTACAGTCCTTCCTGTTCCCTTTCTTGAATACAGTGACAATTAGCTCCCTCTGCCAATCTTCCAGAGTCTTCTTCTCACTTTCCACAACCATCATGACACGATTGTGCCACTGTTTCCCAACCTCCCCTGCTGCCTTCACAATTTCGACACTTACTTCATCCATACCTGGTGACTTTCCTCCTATCATCTTGTACAGTGTCATTTTCATTTCTTTCTATGTTGGACTAGGAGATGAGGATAATAGACTAAACAAGGTAGCACTGGACCTGGTTACAATACAACACCTAATTTTCCCAACAAAGAGAGAGACACGAACACAGAAGAATATTAAATTAGTGGTAAGACTGGTTTATGAAAATAAAAGCAAAGAAATTACTCATCCAGATCCCCTTGCTGAGCTGTAGCTTTTGAACTATTGTGTAAACATAGATGTATTTCCCATAAAATAATGAGCCTGACAAATATAGATGAGCTATGCATTTAATTTCACACTGTACGAGAAAAAGAAGTCTGGAGAATATATTAAAATTCATTTGAGGCAAAAGTCGTGGGCATCAACAGATATAAATGAATGAAAAAATACAGGATTTATTTTAATAACATATTAAATGTAACAATTTGGTACAATGTGTTTCACAGCATATATGCAGTATGTTTAACATAAAAATGCTTCTCATTGGATTTTAAAAGTATATTCAACAAAGAAAGTCTTTACTTTGAATTGGAAATGCCTGAAGTTCAAAGCTGACAAAACAAAGGTAGACCTTTTATATTAAAATAAATATATTCAGTTATTCTTTTATACTCAAATACAAAACATTCTAAGACTATAAATAACAAACTAATATAATAATTTGAAAAAGGTTTGATTATTTTAAAGAAAAGAACGAGTGAAAAAGTTGCTCTTTTGTAGCTGCATCATGTTTTCAGCCTTCTTCGTATATCATTTTTTAAGTAAATGTCAAGTCGGTCACAAGTAATTAATAAACAACTATTTTTATATTAGCATTGTAGGTAGTGGTAAAACACTTTTTTTCTTCTGTTCACTCAAGTAAATAGGAAAATTGGTTGCAAATTCTTTTACAAGCTAGTGCAATGAATCCAGAACTATACCGGATATTTGTTTTATATGTTACTTACTACTGTAACTTATTGAGTTTTTAAAATCATGCTTTTGTCATTCTGGTTTTTGGAGTATTAATTAGCAACTCTAACAAAAAATACACAAAAGAATATGCTCACAATTTCATCAGTCAGCTATGTCCATATGACATTTCACACACTTGGCACCATAAAAAAATTGTAGGAGATTGTTCTATGGTCTTATTTAGTACCCATAATGTCATCTATTACAATACCAAATTTAGTAAATTGTTCTGCATGCTGGTCTTTTAATTCTTTAATTTTTTCAGCTGATATCCTTTCTTGTTTTAAGCGTACTTCAGAAACATCTGCAGGAGAGTCATGGTTCTGGTTGTCTTCTTCACAAAGTTTGCAAATATCTATTAATGGGTTGCCGAGAGGCTTGCATCTTTTTTCCTCTTCTTTGCTTGGTGCTGGTGAACGTCCAGTATCATTCTGAAGAACACTGGGGGGGAAAAGGAAGAATGTTATAATTTTTATGTATGTGGGGTGGTGATGAATTTTGTTCCCATTACACAACTAAAGATTGTCGGGGAATATCAAAACTAGATACAAATACTATGGACAACAGTAACAAGCTTAAAAAATGTGTGATGAGTGTTGTAGGCTAGTTTTGGAGTGAATGGCTGTCTTCATTCAATATAAAGTAAAAAAGAAAGAGGGTTGCAAACTGTAACAAGTGTTTTTCTTTCTATTGGGCCTGCAGCATAGTATGTCACAATATGACATTTTGAAAAGTATAGGTGCAGACTACGTGCAATAAATTTAATATTCTTTATTACGATGGCTGTTGAGCTTTACTGCCATTCTCAAGTAAACTGTGAATAACACTGGTGAAACTATCTTCACATATGGTGATTGTCCATGTGAATAATTATACTTTGGAATAATAGACTAATACTTATGTCTAGTTTGATTTGATGTCCGCGTTGCATCTATAGTAAACTATCATTGTCTCATTCATAAGCTTATGTGACATGTAATAATTATAAACTATGGAACATGTTTGGTCCGTTTCTTGATAGTTTGTTCAAATTTCACATTTATTTGACAGTTTGTTAACTCTGCTACTATATGTTTGCAGATAGTAATAGCTAAGCAATGATAATGTTATACTTCACTGATTGAACTTTCTTGTGAATTACGTCTTTGGTCTGAGTATGTTTTGTTGCCCGTATGCAACAGGGATGTTCAGTTAGTAAGGTAATACTTTCTTTTCTAGGCTAATTTCGGTTGAAAAAATGCAGAATTTGCTGTGGGACATTGTGTAATATTCCTGCTTCAGCCCCAATAGTTTCATGAAGTTCTGATATGTGGTGGTACTATACAAAGCCTTCAAAAATGGTACCTGTAATGGAGGAGATTCTTTTGAAGGAAAACCAGAGCATCACAGAGATTCACTGGTGGTTGCAAAATGTCCATGGTAGAGAGCAAAAGCATGCAGAGTCCTGAGTTGAGGTGTCTGTCATCATCGCAGTGATGTCACGCACTCCTGTCCGAAGACCCACGCGCAGACCAGCCACACACAGCTGAGACTCCTGCAATGTTGGAATGTGCGGACACACTCATTTGAGGTAATCAACATACCACAATCAAACAACTCACTGCTGAACTGGATGCAAGGATTCAGATAAGTTTGCACACCCGAGAGCAACTCATGAAACTTCACTGTAATGTTCTTCCTCATCTACCCTACAGTCCAGATCTTGCATGTTATGACTTCCATCTGTTTGGCCCAATGAAGGATGCACTCTGTCGGAAGTAGTACATGGATGATGGAGAGCTTACTGGCTATTGATATAGAAAGATGCTAGCTCCGGCGTTGACCAGTAGAGTGGTCCCATGTGGGTATACAGGCCCTTCCAGTCAGATGGCATAAGGCCATTGTATTGAACTGAGATTATGTTGAAAAATAGGGTTCTATAACCAGAACAGTGGGGAATAATATGGTGTACTGGAATCCAGAATAAAAGCAATTTGCTTACAGAAAAAAAGTGTTGCTTTACTATCAATTTTCGTGTTCCAGTATGTCGACATAGTTTTCCAGATAATATTTATGTTTAAAGTTTGTGTGTCCATTTAGTATTTTGTCTGGATAGTCCTTTGTACATATATATCTCTCCAATTCTTCAAATATGTTCATAAAAGTTCTTTCAGTATTCTGTGCAGTATTTGTAATGCAGTTTAACTAGAAAATATCTGAAGAATTGGATATATACACACATTTAAAAAACTATCTGAACGAAATACTAAATGAACACACAGACTTCAAACATAAATATTATCTTGACTTTATTGACATACTGGAACACAAAAATGGATATTACATGTGAACAATGAAACATACTCTGACTAAAGATATAATTCACAGTGAAATACAATTAGTAGAATATAACATTATTGTTGCTTAGCTAACTATACTTTGTAGTCACAAAAAAAAAAAGAGAATATGAAAAATTCATCAGACTGTTAGTACAACAAAGGAGATAAGATAAGGATAACATTCAGGAGCCTGGGTCAGGAAGATTGAAAAGCTTCCCCATGACAACTTTGAAACACTCATTTCTGTAAGTTAATCAACTGGTGATATGCATTAAACAAGATGAGGCACATCAAGAACAAGCCATAGAAACACTTTCACATGACACAATGACATGCATACAAGTTCACTGAGGAACTGACCATGGGTTGTGGGAGGCATACAGCACCACCAGCCAACCACACCAGAAAGAATGGATTCTGCCATCTCCGAATTGTGACACAGCCATCAAATGACAACAACAAATGGGAGGCATACAACACCACCAGCCAAATGCGCCAGGAAGAATGGACTCTGCCATCTCAGACTTGTGATGCAGCCATCAAATGACAACCTAACACCTGACCAACACAGGTACAGCCAACTCCCACGTCAAGTAAAAAGCATACAGAAGAACAGACATTTGAAGGACAGAGAATAACATGATAGTGTTTCCACTGTGGACACCCTGGACATGTTGCACACTACTGCAGAGAATGACCAATACATGTACAACCAATTCCCATGCCAAGTACAAACCACACTGAAGAACAGACATTTGGAGGATGGAAGATAACATGATGGTGTGTTTCCACTTTTGATGGCCTGGACACACTGTATGCTACTGCACAGAAAGAAGAGTTTCTGACTACTACTACACTGCTAGATGTCAACCACTGAAACGTTCTATTCATGTCAATCAGCTGCACACGATTGTAGTTGACCTGTGGAACTAAGTCTACTTCTGTACTCTGGACAATGTCGCTCCTCAAAATGCCATGGCCATTCCCTATCACTGTACAGAGGTACTAGCCACGTGCCCAGCAGCCAACGTCAGGAAGACTAAGCAAGGTGACCATCTATGAATGTTAGGTCCCAAAAAATGCAAATCTTCCAGCGATGACAGTCACTACAATGTCAGGAAATCTCACTGACATCATCAATAATGGCCAACCTACCCGTTTGCTAGTTGACTTTTTTTCTGTAGTGTTGAGTGTTTATCTTTGTCAGTTAAAGAAGACTACATGGAAGATAACAGCTCTAGACTGACAAAGCTATTTCAGCAAGCACGCTTAACAAAGACTGGTCTCGGCAGTTGTTTGCTGGTGAAGACATTGTTATCCCACTACCATCATCAAGGCAAGTTCCAGTCACCATCAAAGCAACTCAAGAAATCTCCATGCCAGCAATGTTGGTGGTCAAGGAGAACTCTGGATCACTAATGATCACAAGCATCCACAAATCAACTCTAAATGACAGCTGAATCAGTCCAGGATGGACAGCTTAATGTCACAGATGAAGAATCATGCTCCACTACTAATACAGAGAACACAGAGGAGGAAACTGCTATCAGTGTGTAAATAGGATCTAACCTGACAGAGGAACAATGCCAGCAAGTGGCAGCTGGTCTGAGCTAAGTTTTTGGATGCTCAAAAATCTGGAGTGGACAAGAGGCAGAAAAAGAAACCCAAGGCAAAACACTGTACCAACACTGGGGATCATCCACCAATTAGCCAGTGGTTGTCACCAACTGAACAACATATAATCTGGGAGTAAGGGGAGAAGATGCTACAAGATGGTATCACTGAACCTCCAAAAGGTCCTCTCCTGTGGTTGTAGTGAAGAAGTACGGCACATGACATTTCCGTGTTGACTACCAATCACGACGATAGATACGTACCCACTGATGCAGGTTGTTGAAACTTTGGACTCCTTGAAAGGAGCAAACTATTTCTCATCTATAGGCATGCTTCTGGCAAACTGAAGTTGACTAGGCTGACTGGGAAAAGACTGCCTTCGTAACTTCTGACAGTAAGTTATGCTGTCTGGACTATGTAACCCTACTGCCACCTTCAAATGTATGACGGACAACCTGTTTTGACACATTAAATGGATGACATGGGTCCACTATCTAAATGACATTGTCGTTTTTTAAGATATTTGAAGGACATCTAAGTCATCGAACTACCATTTTGAAGTGTGTTCAGACAGCAGACCTACACCTGCATCCAAAAAAGTGCCTCTTCAACATCCAAGAAATAAAAACCTTGGGGCACCTAGTGAATGGCAATAGAGAGTGTCCAGATCCAAAGAAAATAGTGGTCACCAATTTTCCAAATATTTGGCACATTTGTGAGAAGTTTTCTAAGAATGTGCTCATACTACTCATGTTTCTTAAAGGGCTTTTGCACCAAGTGCACCCATGGAGATCCCAAGTTAATCTCAAATGAGGTACAAGAAAAATATTTCCTTATCCTTAAGAAAGTGCTAACATCTTGTCCAGTTCTAACATTGTATGCTGAAAATGCTGAGACAGAACTTCACACTGACATTTGTGTTTGGGATAGGGACAGTCCTAGTACAAATACAGGAAGGTGCTGGAAAGTTGATAGCCTATGCTTTCATAGTACTCACTCAGTCCAAAATGAGCTACTCTATAACCAAGAAAGAGTGCTTTGGAACTGCTTGGGCTCTCACTAAGTTCCAGTCATATTTATGAGGCAAATAATTTATTGTTGTGACAGATTGCCATTCTCTACGCTGGGTGACTGGCCTGAATGATCCATCAGGTTCATGAGTGAGATGGGCAATAAGACTTCAGGTGTTCAATGTCACAGTGGTACAAAAGTGTGGATGCAAACATATGGTCACTGAATGTCTTCCACTGGCATAACACAATGGTGTGGATCAAATCTCAGTCATTGCTGCAATAAATAAAATTGCTACTGAATAGACAGAAGATTCAGCACTTTGAAGGAGGAGGAACTGGTCAAAGGAGAATTCCAATTAATAGCCTGAACACTGTACAAGAGGAACTATAATCCAATGGCACTGAAATGGTTGCTCGGCATCTCCACTCATTTATGGCCACCTATTCCAAAGTATTTTCCATGACGCTTCAACATCTGGTCACCTGGGATTCATGAAGACTCTAGACAGAATCAGATTCATGTATCACTGGCTGGGTCTGTACCAATCCATTGGACACACTGTGAGTTACTTTAAGGAATGCCAACAATGGAAGCATGCGTTGTAATTACCTCCCATCTGGTACTGATACTGGCTGCAGCAGCCCCACCCACTGAATTGTAATTGAGCTCGTGGAGAGGTTCCCAAAGCCAACAAGTGGAAACCGATATATGATATGCCGAACTGGGTACCACACCCACTATGCTATCACCAAAGCATGCCAACTGCTGAAGCTCTGGTAATTGCAAAGGTGCTTATAAAAGACATAATTCTGAAGCATAGAGCATCTTGTGTGATGATCTCTGATCATGGACAAGTTTTCCAATCGTGCCTAGGTAATTTCACGTTGAGACATCCCCTACAAGATGACAACTGCCTACCAGTATCATCACATTCGCGTACAACACAGTGAAGCATGACACTACAGGTTTCACGTTGTCGGTGTTGCTCCAGAGTCAACAGACTGAAATGATAATGAATATACTGTTCTCATTTCAATTGGATGACAGGATGACTACATGAAACATCTCTTCACTGGGACCAATGAACAAAAGAGCTGGCTCGCATATGGATACTCGACGCCCAGGAGAAAGACCAAGAGTATTATAATGCCATGCAGTGGCCAGCGAAACACAGCCTGGGAGACTTGTTATGGATTTTTAGGCACAAGAAGAAAGTTGGATAGTCAGAAAAGTTACTAAAACACTACTCTAGACCATATTACATCCTCCACTGCCTGTCAAATGCCACATATCAAATTGAGGATTTTAACCCTTCATCAAAAAGACAAAAGCACATAGATGTCATGCAATTCCTCCATATGAATCCCTAATTCAATCAGAAGAGCATATTGATGGTGAGAGGTTCAAGGAAACTGATGACATTTGACAATCACAAAGCTTTGATGGGTGGGGCTACCTTTATAGTGACAAGGATGTAACAACATGAGGATTTCCCAGCACCAGGATACAGAGAAGCCTTGAGAAGATCTAGATTCAGGGTGCTGTAGCTGGCTCCATTGAGAACTTCTGAAACAGTGGGTTGCCGTTTCTTCAGGAGAAGGAGCAGTGCTGCAGGTTGTGGTGCATGTAGTATGGTTTCACTTACTAGCTAGCTGCGGGTTGGCATTTCAAACCCCCTTAAAATATTTTATGTTTGTATATTCTGAAATATTCAATGTTTGTATAAATACGGCATTCTGGAATAATCTACCGTGTTCTCCACTAAGGATACTACTTGATTCTGGGTGCATGGCAGTGTCAGTAAGATAAGTGCTTTCGGTACTAAGTGATGACTTTCATTGACAACTTTGTCTTCAGATTTGGGCTTTTATTGTGGTTTAGACCTGACAACATTACTGCTATTTAAATTAAATCACAATTAACAGATCTTTTTTTCACCCTTGTAATATATACATCCTATCAGAGAAAAAAATTATTTCAAACCAAACACCTAGCCCCATCATCTCTCAGGTTTTCTTGGTGTAATTGATTAATGTTATGTTTTCTGTTCTTAGCCATGTTACTGATTCCATTTTACATAACATCTTGTTGTAGACCATGAAGAAAGTCCACATAACAACTGCTTGCAATATCTGATGAGGACACCTGGGTTGGCCATTAAAATATTATATAGTAAATGGAATCAACAATACGCTGAACACCCAGGAGCATTCCATTTAATACCAAGCCAGTTATACACAGATTACACTATTATGAATTTGGGCATTCTGTTCAAAAGATAGCTGTATATTATAGAGACTTTTCTTTTCATCTACAGATTTAACATTCTGAACCACAAATAAAAACAAAACTTTATGAAGATGTTCTGTACACAAATGTATCAATAACTTCCAAGGGAAACTGAAGAATGTTTGTTCCACCTATATGAGCTTCCCATGCTTCCTGTTCAACTGGAGGAAATTGGAGATTTTGCCATTTCGGGCAAAATCTATGCCCCTGGAAAAACCAATCTATTATCAGCACTAGTTTGAACTGTCAGTTTGGCCTGAGGATCTATTCACTTTTGAAATCACAAAATATGCCACCAAAATATTTTTGTTAAGAGTACTTATGAATAACTCAACCAGAATCCTTTGCTGTTTACTCTAGGGTCAATCCATACAAAGTGGTCCAGCACTGGTTGCTTCACAATCTCAGAAAAAATTTATATTTGCTGGGTGAATTCCCAATGTTTGGTAGTCACAAAAATATTTTTTTAAACATTTATTGTTTATTATTTTGGAATGGTGGCCATATTTGTTCCAGGCTGCATGTTTTTTTTGTATTTGCAAGCATCTATATTTTTTTTTACAATTATTCAGTAGTGAATTGTCCTAAGCCTTTCACATAAAATGCATTTAGTTCAACACACTCTGGGCTACAAATTAACATCATTATCACTTGTTGTTGTTGTGGTCTTCAGTCCTGAGACTGGTTTGATGCAGCTCTCCATGCTACTCTATCCTGTGCAAGCTTCTTCATCTCCCAGTAACTACTGCAACCTACATCTTTCTGAATCTGCTTAGTGTATTCATCTCTTGGTCTCCCTCTACAATTTTTACCCTCCACGTTCCCCTCCAATACTAAATTGGTGATCTCTTGATGCCTCAGAACATGCCCTACCAACCGATCCCTTCTTCTAGTCAAGTTATGGCACAAACTCCTCTTATCCCCAATTCTATTCCATAACTCTTCATTAGTTATGAGATCTACCCATCTAATCTTCAGCATTCTTCTGTAGCACCACATTTCAAAAGCTTCTATTCTCTTCTTGTCCAAACTATTTATCATCCATGTTTCACTTCCATACATGGCTACACTCCATACAAATACTTTCAGAAACGACTTCCTGACACTTAAATCTATACTCAATGTTAACAAATTTCTCTTCTTCAGAAATGCTTTCCTTGCCATTGCCAGTCTACATTTTATATCCTCTCTACTTCGACCATCATCAGTTATTTTGCTCCCCAAATAGCAAAACTCATCTACTACTTTAAGTGTCTCATTTCCTAATCTACGAGGGCAGTTCAATAAGCAATGCAACACATTTTTTTTCTGATACAGGGGTTGTTTTATTCAGCATTGAAATACACCAGGTTATTCCACAATCTTTTAGCTACACAACACTATTTTTCAACGTAATCTCCATTCAATGCTACGGACTTACGCCACCTTGAAATGAGGGCCTGTATGCCTGCAGGTACCAGGTCGATGTCGGAGCCAACGTCGTACTGCATCAATAACTTCTTCTTCATTCGCGTAGTGCCTCCCACGGATTGCGACCTTCATTGGGCCAAACATATGGAAATCCGACGGTGCGAGATCGGGGCTGTAGGGTGCATGAGGAAGAACAGTCCACTGAAGTTTTGTGAGCTCCTCTCGGGTGCGAAGACTTGTGTGAGGTCTTGCGTTGTCATGAAGAAGGAGAAGTTTGTTCAGATTTTTGTGCCTACGAACACGCTGAAGTCGTTTCTTCAATTTCTGAAGAGTAGCACAATACACTTCATAGTTGATCGTTTGACCATGGGGAATGACATCGAACAGAATAACCCCTTCAGCATCCCAGAAGACTGCAACCATGACTTTACCGGCTGAGGGTATGGCTTTAAACTTTTTCTTGGTAGGGGAGTGGGTGTGGCGCCACTCCATTGATTGCCGTTTTGTTTCAGGTTTGAAGTGATGAACCCATGTTTCATCGCCTGTAACAATCTTTGACAAGAAATTGTCACCCTCAGCCACATGACGACCAAGCAATTCTGCACAGATGGTTCTCCTTTGCTCTTTATGGTGTTCGGTTAGACAACGAGGGACCCAGCGGGAACAAACCTTTGAATATCCCAACTGGTGAACAATTATGACAGCACTACCAACAGAGATGTCAAGTTGAGCACTGAGTTGTTTGATGGTGATCCGTCGATCATCTCGAACGAGTGTGTTCGCACGCTCCGCCATTGCAGGAGTCACAGCTGTGCACGGCCGGCCCGCACGAGGGAGATCAGACAGTTTTGCTTGACCTTGCGGCGATGATGACACACGCTTTGCCCAATGACTCACCGTGCTTTTGTCCACTGCCAGATCACCGTAGACATTCTGCAAGCGCCTATGAATATCTGAGATGCCCTGGTTTTCCGCCAAAAGAAACTCGATCACTGCCCGTTGTTTGCAACGCACATCCATTACAGACGCCATTTTAACAGCTCCGTACAGCGCTGCCACCTGTCGGAAGTCAATGAAACTATACGAGACGAAGCGGGAATGTTTGAAAATATTCCACAAGAAATTTCCGGTTTTTTCAACCAAAATTGGCCGAGAAAAAAAATGTGTTGCATTACTTATTGAACTGCCCTCGTAATTCCCTCAGCATCACCCGACTTAATTCGACTACATTCCATTATCCTCGTTTTGCTTTTGTTGTTGATCATCTTATATCCTCCTTTCAAGACACTATCCATTCCGTTCAACTGCTCTTCCAAGTCCTTTGCTGTCTCTGAAAGAATTACAATGTCATTGGCAAACCTCAAAGTTTTTATTTCTTCTCCATGGATTTTAGTACCTAGTCCGAATTTTTCTTTTGTTTCCTTTACTGCTTGCTCAATATACAGATTGAATAACATTGGGGAGAGGCTACAACCCTGTCTCACTCCCTTCCCAACAACTGCTGCTCTTTCATGTCCCTCGACTCCTATAACTGCCATCTGGTTTCTGTACAAATTGTAAATAGCCTTTTGCTCCCTGTATTTTACCCCTGCCATCTTCAGAATTTGAAAGAGAGTATTCCAGTCCACATTGTCAAAAGCTTTCAAGCGTAGGTTTGCCTTTCCTTAATCTCTCTTCTAAGATAAGTCGTAGGGTCAGTATTGCCTCACGTGTTCCAATATTTCTACGGAATCAAAACTGGTCTTCCCCGAGGTCGGCTTCTACTAGTTTTTCCATTCGTCTGTAAAGAATTCGCATTAGTATTTTGCAGATGAATGTATTCTTTAAAATATTTTTAATAATTCAAAATTATCAGCCACAAATTAAAAAAACTCAATTATTGAAGAGTAGTTTTCCAAAGAAAGATTAATTTCTCAGCTTTAATATTTTTCTGCTACTACACTGTATAGTATAGTTGCTTTTTATAGAGTATCAATGGTGAGCAGCTTACACTTAAAAAATATACTATTTTAAAAAATGGATTTTTTTTTAATTTTTCCATTTTGTGGCCTGCAATATCTTTGTTAGATGACCAGATAAAAATCTGAAAATTTCACTGTTAATAGATCTTTATGATATCAAACTTCAGTATAAATTTCAACTTCGGGATTCAATTGGAAGTTATGGAAAAAAGCTTACAAACACGAGTCAAAAATATGTTTTTTAACATCTGTGATATCTGGTAGGCTAATCAGATAAAATATACCAATTGCATAATGTAACACACCACATTACACTAGCTAATGAGTATATGTCGAAACAATGCTGTGGTCATTGTTTCAGCAGGCTAATGATTGCATCTGCAAGCCTATACAGGTCTGATTGCTGTCTTCCTCCATACAACAATTGCCTACTCACACTCATTTAGCTAAAAGTTCTTGAAGTGTGCAGTTGAAAATTTGTGTCTCAGTGTTCTATTGGTGTTATTATTAATGAAGCATGTCATAAAAGTGTGTATGGAGTGTATCCTAAAGACATAACTTTAATCGAAGATTATAGTGAAGAAGAAAAGGCCAAATCAACATGCAAGTACCATGAAATGAAACACTTTAAAATGGTCACCACCTTTTTGCTCAGTCTTGCACGGACCCTTTTGAGAAACATAAGAAACCTATAACAAAAGGTCTGCGAGAAATAATATTTGATCATTATTATAAAAATAAAAGCCCTTTTGTCAATCTCATACCAGGAAAATCATTATATCCAAAATGTTAATCTAAGATATTTGTAATTCACAAGAGAAAGCATAGTGAAACCTCAGATACAGGATTTTGTGACTTATCAGCAACCATTAAAAAAGTAGATAAAACTTGTGAAATCCTGGGTATATCACCTGCTAGTAAAATTAGAAAACCAAGTCAAGATAAAAGACCTATAAAAATTGAGAAAGTGGCAGCTACAGTCAAAAAGAATTTGGAAGTTTCATTTCAAAATACAATTTGTACTAAAACAGATGGAAGTTCTAAAACTTCACCAACCAAATATGATGATTTGATAGAAAAACTAAAAACTAAATGCAATACTTCAAACAAAGAGGATAAAATTAAGATTATCAGTTTACTGCTGAATTCTTGGAGTCAAGCAAAAGTTAGTGATGAATTTAATGTGTCAGAATGTTTTGTTAACAAGTCAATTAGTAAAACAACAGGGAATTTTACCAGCATTACAAAAAAAAAAGTGCATCTAATTTGGTAGATGAAAATACAATCAATAATGTTATTAAGTATTATGATGATGACAATTAACAGCTGTTTGATGTCTGGCAAAAAGACCGCATTTCTGTGAAAGAAAATGGTTCTAAGATTCAAAGACAAAAAAGGTTAATATTGTGTAATTTAAATGAACTATTCACTGAAGTTAAAAAAGAAAACCCTGACATTAAAATTGGAAAGTTTTGCGAGTTGGGACCAAGATGGTGTATTGTTGCAGGGGCATCTGGCACCCCTAATGTTTGTGTTTGTTTGTATCATCAGAACGTAAAGTTGATGATAGCTGGGGCCAATCTTAGAGTTGACTATAAAGGCCTTTTGTAAGTTATGGTATGCAATATTGACAGTTACAATTGTATGATGAAGGGAGAATGTGAAGATTGTCCAGGCAAACAAGCCTTACTTGACATGTCTGAAGAATCCAAAGAAAACGATTTGATGCCTTACAATATAAAATACAAACAATGGGTGACAAGACAGAACTGAAATTGTGACAGTCATGAAATCACAAGAAGAGTTTTCTGAAGTATTGGTGGCTAACCTTGAAAATGCGTCATTTTATTGCAAAAGCTCGAAGTAAATTTTTGAAAGACAAAAAGCAAACCTTGGCAACTGATGAATGCTTAGTCCTTGCTGACTTTTCGGAAAATTATTCCTTTGTTGTTCAAGATGAAGTACAATGGCACCACTGGGTAAACAAACAGGCCACAGTTCATCCTTCTGTATTCTATTATAAAGATGAAGATAAACTAAGGAGCCACAGCTTTTGTCATAAGCGACTACCTGGAACAAAACACTACAGCAGTGCACATTTTTCAATTAAAACTAGCAAACTACATTAAACAGCATCACCTTTCCCTAAAAAAACTTATTTACTTTTCGGTTGGGGCAGCAAGTCAATATAAAAACAAAAAAATTTTAACATCTCCTTTCATAAAGAAGATTTTAAGTTTAATGTAGAATGACACTTTTTCGCTTCATGCCATGGGAAGAATACTTGTGATGGTGTCAGAGGTACAACAAAGCGAGCTGTCACAAAAGCAAGTCTGCAGCGGACCAATGACAATCATACCATAACACCTCAAGAAAAGTTAGAATTCTGTCAAAAACATATCAAAGGAATTACCTGTGTTTTTGCACAATATGAGAAATACATGAGTCTATGACAGTGTCTTGAAGGAAAGGTACAATACTTGTCAGAAAATTAAAGACACTCGATCTTTTCATTGTTTTGTCCCCCATTCACACAACTTACTGAAGTATAAGATCAAATCAACTTCACCTGATAGTGAACTTCATCAATGTGGAAAATTTGTACAACTGGTTCTTCAAAATAAAGACATAGTGGTTTGTGTTTACGATGAACAGTGGTGGATTGGCAAAGTCAAAACCTAGATGTACATGTTGTATTTTATCATTCTCCAGGACCAAGGACATCTTTTAAAAAAAACTGAGAAGGATCAAGTTTGGATACCACTTGAAAATGTACTAAGGAAGATGTCTCCAATGGAATTTACAACTGTGACTGGGCGAACTTATAATCTAATACCCAAACTGAGTGAACAAATTTCTCGAATCTTCAATGAGTGGTGTACTACAAACAAATAACAAGAGAACAATATAATGTAATTAGTACGCTTATTTTCTATAAAAAAGTAAGTAATCATAGATATGATTAAATTATATACTGTAACTGATATATTTTATTCCATAAGCCTTGATATCGCAGAATTTAAAAAACGTATTTTTGACTCGTGTTGTAAGCTTTTTTCCATAACTTCCAATTGACTCTCAAAGTTGAAATTTATACTGAAGTTTGATATCATAAAGGTCTATTTACTGTGAAATTTTCAGATTTTTATCTGGTCCCAGGCCACAAAATGGATTTTTTTTAAAAAAATCCATTTTTTAAGTGTAAGCTGCTCACCATTGATACTATACAAAAAGTAACTATACTATACAGTGCAATAGCAGAAAAAATATTAAAACTGAGAAATTAATCTTTCTTTGGAAAGTACTCTTCAAAAATTGACTTTTTTTAATTAGTGGCTGATAACTTTGAACTATTAAAAATATATTAAAGAATACATTCAGCTAAGTGATAATGATGTTAATTTGTAGCCCAGAGTGTGTTGAACTAAATGCATTTTATGTGAAAGGCTTAGAACAATCCACTACTGAATAATTTAAAAAAAATGTAGATGCCTGGAACAAATATGGCCACCATTTCAAAATAATAAACAATATTTTTTTTAAAAAAATATTTATGTGGCTACTAAACATCGGGGTTTCACCCAGCAAATATAAAATTTTTCTGAGATGCTCAAGCAACCAATTATTTTTTTCTTGGACCACTTGTTATGGATTGACACACTACTCCCACAGACACTTGGTGGCCATTCTCCAGTATTTTATCCACTTACTTCTAGTCTCCCAAAAATTGCTAGTAGTGTCAACTATTTAATATGTCTCAAAGTCCACAGAACTGCTCTATCACATTTTAAGGCAGAACTAGTTAACATAAGAATTAAAGCAACAAGTGACTCATTAGAAAGTCTTTGGCAACATGCACACCGGCATTGAAAAGAAAGTGTGTAAGTCATTTTTCATGAGACTCCGCATGATAGTGGTTCATTCCTTTAGAAGTTGAGGTCAAAAGTCAAAGCATAAACAATACAATTAACACAAATAAATTTTAAACAAACCTCAATACTCCTCTGATGATACCTAATTTGTGGCCAACTGAAAATCCTTCAGTGTAGCCAACATCAAAACCTTTCTGGAATGCATTTTTCCTTCCTTCTTCTGCACCTTCTCTATAACCAGCCTGGAAGATAAACACAATTTTAGGAAACAAACATACATAGCACAATATCGGCAGATTCTTGCTGGATTACAAAAAATGGCTGGAGAAAATATAAGTGCACATTATATAGTAGAGGCACCTAGCAGTGAACAGCCATACACACTTCTAACACTGTAACAGGATAAGCAATAAAAAGGTATGGGAGTCCTTTAGTACAATGGTACATTCATGAAAAGGAAAGAGGGAAGATTGGTGTCTATGTCAACAACAATGAGGTCATTAGAGATGGAATTCATGAGCAGGATAACAATATAATAAGCACTGTAGATAAAAGGAGAAATGAAGTGGAATTTTTCCATTTTGCCTTTTAACAGTGATTGACAATGTAAAGCTGTCCTCAACTGAAACGGACATTTGGACACTGACACCTGGCATAGTCATTTACGAAGTAGTATGTCTTTGCTTATGTCTGACCTCTGAACTGGTTTACCACACCAAAAGGCCCATTGATGGACATAGTTTTGTGAGTACATTAATCGACATATTAACTTTGCACTCAACAGATACATATCACTGTCAGAGGTGAAGCAAGTGATAAGGGGGGGGAAGTAGGCCGAGTGAGGGCTGAAACGAGTCCTGGACTGACACTTAGCTAGTTGTAGCCAAACAATATTTGTGTGGATATGATTTATATTGTAAGTATATTGTTAATATCATCTAAAAAATTCAAAGCAATCCTCTTCTGCAGTTACAGAATAAAAACAGCTTTTGGTTTAGTAATATCAACTGAAATTTTTACACACATTTTCATGTGGTAAAATGTCTGTAAGAGCCCTCAACAGCATTCATATAACTGGAAGATTAAATGAACGTAGGCTTACAGTGCCAGTCAGAATCCAGCATCAGCTATTCGAAATTCTAGAATAGTAGTAAATATGACTATTTTACATTACAAGCCAGACATTGAGAATGTATCAGTGGAATGTTCGTAATGTATAACAAAACCATGCAAATTATTCTGCACTTGCCTTCACTGTTACTTTACCATTAATGTACGAGTCTTCTTGCTTTGAGTAGTTTAATTTGGTATTGTTTATAAAACCACTATTTTACTAATTTAGATTATAATTATTAATTTATTTATGTCGAGGTACAAAATACTACTGCCAAGTGTGTATTAACTTACTATTAAGATGGCATTCTGAAAGTCAACATGTAGTGCGCCGCTAATAAATGGAGACTTCCTTCACTGACAATGATACCTATTTTCTTCTTAAGGTTTCAAAAAATATAGGATTATACCCTCGTAGCAATCTCGGACGTAGAGAAAAGCTTCTGGAAATTTTATGTACGATACATGTGTGACAATGTAATCTCTTGTGGAAAGAAACTTCAAAAATGTTCCTACACGTTACTTAATTCTGGCTTTTCATTTCTTTCTTTATACTTTTATCCGAGGTGCTTCTCCATTTTTTCAAAGTTTCCTTTGACTTTACACTAAGTGTGAAAGCTTATAAGAAAGCGAAATGGTAATTGTCGTTTTTCGGTACTCGAAATTTCATATTTGTCGAGCTGAATAAGTAAAATAGTTATCCTACGTCAAAGTTACGGTACACAAGCGGAACGAAATGGATAAAAACCTGAATATGCGTGTTTGTCACTTTTTGCCAGTCTTTTGATGATATCATCAAGTCGTACTCGGGATTATCACTTTCGTCATCCATTATCACAACCCTGTATTACAGAGAATTCATGTAGTAGTATTTGCAATATTGACGACAAGTATGTTTATTGTTTAGTTCTGACAACTTGTCATGGTCATGGTCTATGAAATTCAAACACAAAGATAATGCAGTCACTTGCACAGCCCAAGATGGATGGATCACAGATGGATCGCAAATTCACGGAGAAAGTTCGTTTGTTGAACAAATGGATACACGGTTGACCGAAATAACTATTTGAGCCGTTTAGTTAATGATAAATAATCATCTACACGAATGAAGTGATTTTATCAACCAATCTTTCTTCCGACGTAAGCTTCAGAGTCTTAAACAAAACTGGCCATGTAATTATTGGCTTCTGTGTACGAAGCTCCTGTTTGCAAATTTGTTTCTAAGAACTGAAAACCACTTCCATCTACTAACGGCAGCAACATAATCATACAATTTTCATTGTGTGAATTTTCCTTTGACTGACTCTTTTGCAGACTTCCCAAAGAATATACAATACGTTCTCCAGCTGATCATATTCTCTTACATGCGTAATTATTAAGTATTGAACGGACATGTGGACTGAATAAAGCTACGGAGTATAATCAGATGTTAGTAATATGAAAAATGAAAAGCATTGTACTATCATTTCCTGACTGATTCGTGTGATAGAACTTCATAACATACAAGAACGGCCGCTGTCACAAGGATGCATATATCAGCAAAGGAAGAGTGGTGAGTTAATCTGGCAATTGTTTAACTATTACTGCGGCCAGTTGCTCCACTATCTTCTCTATTTCTTCTATTACTGTCAATAAATTGTTCAAATTCCATCTAAACTTCAGGTTATTAGGTGTGAAGACTTTTCCACCACTCCATAGATTGAGTAAAAAAAGAAGGCATGTTGCAATTTAACACCTCACTGATGTCGAGATGGGACGCAACTTTGAGAGCTATAGGGACAGTGGAGAAACTGACCATGGCATTGGTGAAGGCATTACCCCAACTCTCATCTAAACGAACTAGGGATAATTATTGGAACAATAAACCGGAAAAGCTGGACACGCATTTAACCCACCACTCCCAAATACGAATAAAGAGTCTTAAAAATGTGACAGCTCTCTAAGTACACGTTAAGTAAATGCTGCTACAGATATTTGAGAACCCTCATAAGAGTACGTATGAACAATATCTGTACAGTAAATCCTCATATCTTCAGTTGATTATAAAATTCATGCTCACTGGAGATCAAGTCAAATAACAGGTGCTGACCAAGGTTGATGTGACAGAGTCGTTATTGATCCTACCGTTAATAACTATCAGACACGAAAGTTTGTCTGTCAGACGAGAATTATTTCACAGAGATCGCCATTCTTCAGTTGGTTGTCCCTAGACATTATCGTCTTGTCACCTAGACCTTGTCGTCTTGCCATAATTTATTTCAAGCAGTTCATATCAGTTCGTTGACTAGGAAATGACAGCTGAAGGAAAAAGAAGCTGTAAACTATATTAGAACAGTCCTTGTTTATTTAAATTCAAAGCCAATAAAATGTCTCATTCATTTGGTCTATGGATCGTGACTGGTGTGTTTTTTGGTGTTCATAATGCTCACTATTAATCTTACTTATTGGCTATAGAATGACATTATTCTAATGTAGAATCTAGAATGAAATATTGATTACAAGAGCAGGTTCTTAAACATGAACGAATACTGCACTCTGAAAGCAAATTTATTTGGCAGTGGAGGTAGTAAATGCACAGGATGTTGTATCAGATCACAATATTCGTAAGCTAGCCAGCTCCAGAATCCTCCAGAATATTGAAAAATTAAAGCAAAATGAATTACGAGAGGTGAACAAAGACCGGGTGATTTGCATTGTTGCCAGTGAGCAACTATTAGCACTACTCCACAGCTTATTATGTACAGTGTGCGATATTCTTCTTCCTGCTCGCATTATAGGTACCCAAGCATACTGTAGTTTCCTGGATGTGTATCCAGTCAGCAGTCCTTCGTACCACATCGCTGGTCAAGTATCAAATACAAGTTGTGGCGTCACATCCTTATGGTTACTGCGACATCCAATAAACGTCACCACTGAGACATCACAATTGTTGGGTAGCCATCATTTTCCTCTTATCGGAAGTTCCTATAATCGATCTGTGGCTTAGTAATATAATAGGGATTTATGTGAAGACTAGGAGCAATGTCTCTTGTGTTTTTGTCTCCTCAGTGTGGTATATCGAAATAAGTGATATAAAAACAACTGAAATAGCTCAGCAGGGGAACGGCCATTGGATATGATGGGATGCCAGTTCGATTCTACACAGAACATGTGAAAGAATTTGCTCCTCTTCCTGCAGCGGCGTACTGTAGGCCTCTAGAGGAGTGTAACGTTCCTTATGATTGGAAAAACATAAGTAATTCCCGTTTTCAAGAAGGGTCGTCGAACAGACGCAGAAAACTATGGGTCTATATTTTCACGTCGGTCTGTTGTAGAATTTTGGAACATGTTTTACGTTAGAGAATTATCATAGTTCTGGAGACCGAAAATCTCCTTGTAGGAACCAACATGTGTTCCGAAAACAACGATTGTGTGAAACCCAGCTCACTGTGTTCGTCCATGAGACTCATTAAGCAGGAGAGGCCCTCAGGTAGATGCCGTGTTCATAGACTTCCAGAAGGCATTTGATGCAATTCCACACTGCTGCCTAATGAACAAAATACGAGTATATGAAATATCAGACCATCTGTGTGATTGAACTGAAGAGTTTTTAGCAAACAGAACACAGCATGTCAGTCTGAACGGAGAGAAGTCTTCAGACATAAAAGTAACTTCGGGGGTACCCCAGGGGAGTTTTATAGGACCATTAGTTTCCACAGTACTTATTAACGACCTAGCTGATAACGTCGGAAGTTCCATGATGCTGTTGTATTCAGAGAAGTCGCGATGTTAGAACATTGTAGTGAAATGCAGGAAGATCTGCAAAGGATCAACATTTGTTGCAGGGAGTTGTAATTGCCTCTCAGCATAAACAAATGTGATGTACTGGACATAAATAGACAGAATTACCTATTCTTTTATGATTACATAATTGCTGACCATTCACTGAAATTAGTTAATTCCATAAAATATCAAGGAGTATATGTGGAGTGATGTGAAGTGGAATTATCACGTAAAATTAATCTAAGTAAGGCAGATGTCATTGGGAGATTTATTGAAAGAATCCTCAGGAAATGTAGTCCATCAACAAAGGAAGTAGATTACTAAACACTTGTTTGACCAGTACTTGAATATTGCTGTTCATTATGGGATCCATACCGAATAGGACTGATAGACGAAATAGAGAAGATCCAAAGAAGAGCAGGACATTTCGTTACAGGTTCATTTTAAGCACAAAAGTGTCAGGGAGATGCTCAGCCAACTCCAATGGCAGATGCTGCAAGTGAGTCTATGTGATTGCCGTAAAGCTTAGTGACAACAGTGCATCCTAATTTAAGTTATACAATATAGCACTGAAGATGGTCACTCAGTGACAGAAAATCGATTTTGCGATAGTAAAAATATATGACCAATGCTGTCTCTTTTTTCAAGTATACCTGTTATCTGGTCGTAGTACACAAGACAACATGGAGTCGCCAATCAAGTGAGACATTGTTCACAATGGTATTGTAGTGGCAACTTCTGACACTCAATATAACAGCAGATGTAGCAGGAAGAGTTAGAAGGCACCATATTAAGACTCGTCCGAGCTTTCCAAGTGTTTTATTGTTTCCAGCTACAGTGCCCGTGTTCCTCTCGATCTGTGTCACTGGGTCCTGCAATGCTGAGGACACCACTTTGCTGTCTGCGAAATGGCTTGGAGCAGAATGGCTGCCTCAGCAACCCATGCAGTGCACTGATGTGTGTCGGCCTTGTACGGCCACAGAGTTGCGGCGACGTCAGGATGCGCCGGTAGCCGACTCAGCGGCCTCTGTCCCTGCTTGCCTCAGCGCCACTGATCGGGAAGCAGCAAGGCAATGCAGCGGCGAGCTTCCTCGCTGGCGTGGCTACGATCGTGGCGACAACAAGCGCCCGCGATCAGGCAGCTGAATCTGCGGCCCTCGCCCTGGATGTCTCCGGTGCGTGTTGGGAGCCAAGACTACTGCCTGTGGTAGCGAGCCGTGCAGTGGCCCACCACTGACTGGCTACAGACCCCGAGTCGGCCTCAGAGGGTCGAACCAGCGGCCCGCCATGGACTGGAATGCTGGCGCCCTATCTGCTGCCGTGTAGACGGTGGTGTGACATGCCCCGCCGTCCAGAAGTGCTGCCACATTGAATGCTTTGTTAGTGAACCGGCACCTATTTATATGCGGCTGTGCGTCTCTGTTTTGCTAAACGCACCGCTCCAGGCCACATACACTTCGGTTGACCAGTGGGCCCCTCCTGTGTGTGACTTGCGCCACGCAAATCGCTGCGTGTGCTTTTTCCAGCGGTTCTACACCCCTGGGGCCTCTATTTTATTTTGCAATTGCTGGTGAGCATAACTCACTGTAAACAGGCCTGTGCCTGGATGTAAATTGCGTGCTCAGAAATATTGCACCAAAACTGACTTTTCCTATCCCAAACGGTAGTGCCGCTACAGTATGGTCAACTGTTAAAGTACCGAGAACTTACGATTCTAGAAGATTCAGCCAATAAGTGGTCCCTTCTACTTATATCTCGTGAGAAGACAATCAAGATAAAATGAGAAAAACTAAAGCCCACACAGAGAGTTATTAGCAATCATTCTTCCCCAAATCAAACGCTGCTGGAACAGGAAAAGGGGTAGTGAAGCTGGTACAAAAGTATCTTCAATCACACACTTGCAGAGTATAGATGCAGATGTATTTCATCATACTCGTCTTCGTTTGTGGTTTCTGACAAAAGAAGTCGGATTTGGTATGAACTAGATTAACATTTTCATATTTTTTCTGATAGCATGACCATCTGGACAGGGGTAAAAATCAGTACTTGGCCTCTGGGTTGCAGCTTACAAGTCAGTGCTTGGCATACAGCGTTCGTGGTTTTTATACCGGACATTCAACACCTGGTGTCTTGCTTCTTCATTCCTGGTGATCAGATTTTTTATACAGGGTGTCCCATTTATCTTAACCACCCTAAATAACTGTTTGTCCAGATGCAAATTACAAGATGTTTCAAGCAAATGTTCTTTGGCTGTCAGGGGGACATCAATCAGCATGATTTCCTTCGTTGTAGCTTTGTTTTTTTTACAAAGATATGAACAGCAGTATGACTTTTTTTAAATGTCACCCTGTATTTTTTTTTCGGTAATTCATTTCCTCTCCTGAACACCTATTCAAAAAGCATCACCGTGTACCATTCACTGAAACACAACCTTATTAATTACATAACACAACATTGACGTTGATGCTCCCAGCTCTTAGTGCAGGTACTTGGGGTAATGGAACACATCCACGTGTTACGTTGGTAGAGGACAAATGTAAATATAAGTAGAATGCACACCCATCATTCCGTCAACCACCGTCAGTTAAAGAGTTGTGTGAGTAGAATGTACACCAACGAAGAGAAGGTAGAAACGCTACTCATCTATGGGGAATGTAAGTTAGCAGAACAGTAATTGCAATACTCATGTACGCACTACATTTAGTACACTAGTTTAGTCCTTTTAAATACTGTTGTGTAGAGTAGGCATACTGTAAAGGCTGTCCTTCCTACAAACTGCATCGACATAACGTTTCTTTTATTGTTGTTGTTGGCGGTAGGCCAAATGCTATGCAGGCAGCGAAACTGTACAGAGAGCGATATCCTGACAAGAGCTGACCTTCCTGACGAATGTTTTCTCGTCTTGTTGCGACGCTTCAGGAAATGGGAAGTTTTAACCCACGACAACGCAATCGCAGTAGCACTCGCACAGACGAAGCTGCTGAAGTTTCTGTTCTCACTTCCGTTGCTATGAATCCACATGTGACCACACGACTGCTTGAACACGAGATTGGCATTCCTAAAACTAGTGTACATCGTATCCTTCCACGTCAGCAGTTCCATTCTTACCATGTACATCTAATATAATTGCGTAGGCTTCTGCGGCCAGAGTCAGTCGACATAAAAGTTTTCTGGGTTTGGTACCCAGACCCAGACCCAGACCCAGAAGAAGGCCGCTGTAATCGTGGCCGAAACGTTGGCTTTTCTATAGCAGCAGTAGTTTTTTACATTATGACGCGGTACCAAACCCAGAAAACTTTTATGTCGCATGTACATCTACATCAACAGTTGCATGGGAACGATTTCCAGAATCGTGTGCAGTTCTGTCAGTGGGTACAGCAGCAAATCAGCAAATCCTCGCCAAGCCAAACTTCTTCTCCAATGCTCTGTTTACCGATGAATATTTTCTCAAAGGACAGGTAAATACAAGGAACATGCATTATTGGTACAGCAGGTGGAACATGAGCATCACTGGAGAGTTAACGTCTGGAGTGGGATACCTGGTACTACAGTTATTGGCCCTTATTTCATCAATGGTAGTCTAAACGGCACAGTGTGTACCAACTTCCTCAGATGAATTCTTCCTCCTCTTCTAGATGACGAACGAGAATGCTAATGTGGTATCAACACGATGGATGTCCAGCACATAATGCCTTGCATACACGTTGTGTTCTGAACCGAAGGTATCCTGCCAGATGGATTGCTCGAGGAGGAACAGTTACTTCGCCTGCTAGGTCTCCTGATTTAAATCCGCTGGACGTTTTTCTTTGGGGATGCATTAAAGACATTGTCTATCGCGATATTCCAACAACTCCAGAGGACATGCAGAAACGTATCGTGCTTGCTCGTAATTCTCTTCAGCAGGCAACATTGGACACAGTAAATAATTCTTTCATTCACCAATGCACCAGTATATCGGTGTCCAGGGTCACCACTCTGAGCAGCTTTGAATGTTATAACTCTGGGAAATGGTACAGGAGAGTCAAAATCAATTTTGTGTTATGTTTTTACTTGGTTTTCATTTGTTTTATGACAACTCAAGCAAGTGGACGAGTTTGTGATCCCACGCTCAAAGTCAATGTTGTGTTATGTAATTAATAATGTTCTATTTCAGTGAATGGTACAGTGTGATACATTTTTGAATAGGTCTTTACGAGAGGAAATGAATTACGGAATAAAAAATACAGGGTGCCATTTAAAAAAGTCATACCGCTGTTCATATCTTTTTAGAAAACAAAGCTACAACGAAAGCAATCATGCTGATTGATGTCCCCCTGATGGCTAAAAAACATTTGCTTGAAACATCTTGTAATTTGCATCTGGACAAACAGTTATTTAGGGTGGTCAAGATAAATGGGACACCCTGTATAATCAACCACAGCATCATCAGGTTGAAACGGAAATAAATTATTCACTGTTGTTGCAGCCTCAGGACTGTGGATCAGAAAATTTGGTATGAAACCTTTCGAATTCTGCTTTGCTGCGTTTTATGAAAGTACCACAGCGACCAGTATCATATCCTAAACTCACTAATTGACATTAATGAACATATATGCCAACATCATATTAAAATATTCAGTGATACCACTCATCAGTGAGCTGTAGGAAGTTGTCAGCCTGTGGAAGACGTTGCATCTTGAAATTGCTTCTGACACCTATCTTTTACATGAGCAGAAATCATTAATCAAGGTACTCAATATTTCAAAATTATATCGTAGACAAGAAACCTGACAATATCTAGAGCTGCAGCAGTCAATAAAGCCTTGATGACAGTGTAGCAAGTGAGGCAGACAGTACTCAGTTCAGTCCATTTACATCTATTTGTTCATATTGTGTGTTTTGGTACTTTAACAGGTTGATTCACTGAATCTTTGCTCTCTAGAACTGTGCACATTTCAGTTATAAGTGTCAAACACTAATAAAACTTAAAAAGTATTTTTCCAATAGTTCCACGTGATTTTCTGATCATTAATGCTCACCAACCTTAACCTTTGTATATGGTAGTTATTCTGTGCTACATCCTCCTCATCCTAATTTTGTTTTACTCATAGTAGCTAAAATGTAGATGAAGGGCAGCAGTCCCAGCAGTGTTTATATTCTATTCATAGGTTGGCAGTGGGGCAGTTTCACATAACCAATGGCAGGTGACTAAAGAACTAATGTATTTCTAAAATAGAAATTGAAACCAACTCTGCTTTGTTGTTCTCACAAAAATGAGCTGTGATTAAATTTATAATCTTGGTTTCTCAAATATTTTATGTTTCTTCCAAATGTGTTACAATTCCTGAGGTTGGGATACATGATATGAGAATATCACGCTATTCCTTCATCTCTTGCTTCGAAACATGTCTGGTGATCTCTCATTCTCTGGGTAAACCAGCACCTGGCACACACTCTTTCATTCCTGGTAAGTGATGACAACTTGCTGTATGAAGCACATAACTATACCACTGGCCTTGATCTAGGCAAAGAACCTTTGTCATTGTTTCAGTAACACTCACTATGTCATCATCTTCAGACCAATGATGTCTTTCTGATTGAAGTCTGTGGTACCCTGACAAAAGTAGTATGCCTAGAAACACTCTCAGTTCTTCCATTTCGAAAGAGAAGCCATATACGTTTTTAAAATAACTTGCATATTGCACTGATTCTGTCACAATACAAACAAATGCTTTATTAAAATTCAAACTATTTTCTCCAACTTCAGATGGGATGAGATAGTTTGTTTTTCATTTCTTCTAGAGCTGCATAAGCTCAAACGTCATTTGCGGGAGATGCGGGGCATATTGACTTCTTACTACTGTAAGTCGGCATTTTGATGCAAAGTATATTCTATTTTCTTGAGTTTATTCTATCTTCAGCATCCATTATCCACAGTCTCCAAACACGTATTTTTAGCATTTTGAAAATGAGATTCCACCAATTCAGGTACATCTACAACATTCACAGTACCTGCTGCACCATCATCTGCCTCATCTCCATGTGTCAAAGCATCAGTCTCTGGAGGAACAACCACCACATCAACATTTTCATTGTCTTCATCAATCAGTCCTGTAAAATTAGCATTATTTGTAAGGTCTGAAACTTCATCCATGGTAATGCCTTTGAACACTATATGAAAGTTTGCTTGCATTTTCTCTATTTTATTGTGTTACAGTGAATAAAGCAAACTTCACTCACCAACTCCACTACTAGAACTAAATTCTGTTACTGCCTTGCTTTTATTACAGCTGTGTCAGCAGGTGATACTATTTCCTCTCAGTGAACTAAATATAGATTGTTTGTCTTTATGCTTGCTAAACAACAATATAGGCCAATAATATGAAATTATTTACTTACAGTGATATTGTATGAACAGCCAGAGTCAAGAGACACTAAATGTAGCTGACAAACATAGAAGAGGATATCAAAAGTAGCATGCTGTATTTGTGGCAGTTGTAATCTCATTTTAAAATATAAGAAAAAATTCATTGCTTGTATGTTCACTAATAAAAAACTACAATTACTATCAATAGTGTAGGTTTATGATGTAATAATTGAAATTCAATATAAGTTATCCTATTATTGGTAATAAATTAAAAACAATAGAGTCTAAAAATAGATCACTGGTAGATAGTTGGTCAAAACATAATTCATATGCATGTACAAACTGTCTCACATATTTCATGTGCCTTCTAATGCCTCAAGTAAATTAAAAATTTGACTTTATGTTATAAACAAATGCAGTTTTCAATAATATCTGTTTTAATTAACTCTACTTCCATTAATATAAGCTAGATATTAATGCAAATTATAAAGTATTTAGAATAAGTCATGTAGGAAGTATTTTCTGATGCAGCAACTTGTAACGAAATTTTCATCTACATGCACTAATTGAATTGTTCTCTTTTCCTCTATAGACAACAGAAAGTGCTGTCAGAATTCTAAAAAAAATGACTATCATTGCACTTGGGACATGTGGAAGGTACACAACCTTATTTGTTTTAGTTGTAAATATTTGTCATGTATTATTGTTTTTCTGACATGTTCTACATCCTGGAGGACTTCCTCACTACAGATCAATTGGAATGAAATCTAATTTAATGTAATCTGAGTGCTGTAAATCAAGTATTTCATTTATACCCTCTTGAAGTTTGTCACTGTTTGTAGGTCTATGAGCAATATATCACTTGTAGGATTCTACGTTCTATTTGTTCAGAAAATGTGTAACACAATGTTTATATCCTAGATACTAGTTTTGTTAGATCGATGTAAAATATATACCACTTACATAGCAGTAATTGACTTGTTAACTAAATACACTCTTAGTGGAATATTTGTCCTAAAACAGAACTGAAGAATATAATACTGCTTTCAGTGTCACATGTGTGGACAACAAAGAATACTTAAAACGAATTTCAAAGATATGATATGCTTTTATAACTTCATAAATAAAAACATAAGAAGATGTACTCCTGCACAGTATTCAGACATACAGTATTTCTACTAAGATCACGACAAAGAAGATTATTGAGAAAACAGGTAACTTAAAACATAAAAGCTTCTACAGTAATTATAAGGAATGTATGTATAATGAATACTAAATTATGGATGCTCTATTTTTAACAACTTTACCAGAGTAATTACAGTTTATCTTGTTAATTATCTTCTCTTCAGTAAGATGTTTCATGTTATGATATCACAATATCTAGACAGATTTTCTAAAATTGTTGACTTAATATACAATGTACTTCAGATAAATCTGGAAACGTTTTTCACGTCAGCTAAATGTGTTAGAATTTTCCTGGTTTATTGTTTTGTATGTTTTGTATTTATAAGCAGTTAATAACTCATTATCTTATATCCACTTGAAATCATTGGTCTGAACTTGAGCTGAAAGTACAATCATGTTCATCTATCTCTTGTATAATATCTGTTTAACATGAACACACATCATAGGAATAATGAGAAATTAAATGACCAGTAGAACTTTAGTTACAGGTTAACAAACCAACTTAAATGACAGTGTGATATAACAATATGTTATATAAGTTATGTATTCATAGGAAAGATATACTTGACATGATCAGTTACTACTGGAGCCTAGATACACTTACTGAGAAAAGAAAGAAGAAAACAAAATGAAACTGTACAGGGTGAAAGAGTACATGATGAGATGGAACCAAGTCAAATTTACAAAGAAGTTGGCAGTTTGAGCCCATTTATCAATATGAAGCTGCAACCCCTCTGGACAGAATACAGTTCTGTTGAAACGGGTGTCATAAACTTGTTTCATGGTCTCCTGAGGCAAGCTGATCCACAACTGGTGTAACTAGTCCTTAATATCCTGGATACTGACACTGAAATGGCATTGACACCTGATCTTACTCTTCACACATGCGTGCGCACGCGCGCACACACACACACACACACACACACACACACACACACACACACATATACAGGGTGTTTCAAAAATGACCAGTATATTTGAAACGGCAATAAAAAGTAAACGAGCAGCGATAGAAATACACCGTTTGTTGCAATATGCTTGGACAACAGTACATTTTCAGGCGGACAAACTTTCGAAATTACAGTAGTTACAATTTTCAACAACAGATGGCGCTGCAAGTGATGTGAAAGATATAGAAGGCAACGCAGTCTGTGGGTGCGCCATTCTGTACGTCGTCTTTCTGCTGTAAGCGTGTGCTGTTCACAACGTGCAAGTGTGCTGTAGACAACATGGTTTATTCCTTAGAACAGAGGATTGTTCTGGTGTTGGAATTCCACCGCCTAGAACACAGTGTTGTTGCAACAAGACGAAGTTTTCAACGGAGGTTTAATGTAACCAAAGGACCGAAAAGCGATACAATAAAGGATCTGTTTGAAAAATTTCAACGGACTGGGAACGTGACGGATGAACGTGCTGGAAAGGTAGGGCGACCGTGTACGGCAACCACAGAGGGCAACGCGCAGCTAGTGCAGCAGGTGATCCAACAGCGGGCTCGGGTTTCCGTTCGCCGTGTTGCAGCTGCGGTCCAAATGACGCCAACGTCCACGTATCATCTCATGCGCCAGAGTTTACACCTCTATCCATACAAAATTCAAACGCGGCAACCCCTCGGCGCACGAGAGACATTCGCTAACGATATAGTGCACAGGATTGATGACGGCGATATGCATGTGGGCAGCATTTGGTTTACTGACGAAGCTTCGTCAATAAACAGAACTGGCGCATATGGGGAACCGAAAAGCCCCATGTTGCAGTCCCATCGTCCCTGCATCCTCAAAAAGTACTGGTCTGGGCCACCATTTCTTCCAAAGGAATCATTGGCCCATTTTTCAGATCCGAAATGATTACTGCATCACGCTATCTGGACATTCTTCGTGAATTTGTGGCGGTACAAACTGCCTTAGACGACACTGCGAACACCTCGCGGTTTATGCCACATCGCACGGCCGACGTCTTTAATTTCCTGAATGAATATTTCGATGATCGTGTGATTGCTTTGGGCTATCCGAAACATACAGGAGGCGGCGTGGATTGGCCTCCCTATTCGCCAGACATGAACCCCTGTGACTTCTTTCTGTGGGGACACTTGAAAGACCAGGTGTACCGCCAGAATCCAGAAACAATTGAACAGCTGAAGCAGTACATCTCATCTGCATGTGAAGCCATTCCGCCAGACAAGTTGTCAAAGGTTTTGGGTAATTTCATTCAGAGACTACGTCATATTATTGCTACACATGGTGGATATGTGGAAAATATCGTACTATAAAGTTTCCCAGACCGCAGCGCCATCTGTTGTTGAAAATTGTAACTACTGTAATTTCGAAAGTTTGTCTGCCTGAAAATGTACTGTTGTTCCAAGCATATTGCAACAAACGGTGTATTTCTATCGCTGCTCGTTTAGTTTTTATTGCCGTTTCAAATATACCAGTCATTTTTGAAACATCCTGTATATATATATATATATATATATATATATATATATAGCATTTAATAGAATTCTCACAAAAATGTCATTAAAAGTATATTATAAAAGGCGCCAATGATAATATACACTCCTGGAAATTGAAATAAGAACACCGTGAATTCATTGTCCCAGGAAGGGGAAACTTTATTGACACATTCCTGGGGTCAGATACATCACATGATCACACTGACAGAACCACAGGCACATAGACACAGGCAACAGAGCATGCACAATGTCGGCACTAGTACAGTGTATATCCACCTTTCGCAGCAATGCAGGCTGCTATTCTCCCATGGAGACGATCGTAGAGATGCTGGATGTAGTCCTGTGGAACGGCTTGCCATGCCATTTCCACCTGGCGCCTCAGTTGGACCAGCGTTCGTGCTGGACGTGCAGACCACGTGAGACGACGCTTCATCCAGTCCCAAACATGCTCAATGGGGGACGGATCCGGAGATCTTGCTGGCCAGGGTAGTTGACTTACACCTTCTAGAGCACGTTGGGTGGCACGGGATACATGCGGACGTGCATTGTCCTGTTGGAACAGCAAGTTCCCTTGCCAGTCTAGGAATGGTAGAACGATGGGTTCAATGACGGTTTGGATGTACCATGCACTATTCAGTGTCCCCTCGACGATCACCAGTGGTGTACGGCCAGTGTAGTAGATCGCTCCCCACACCATGATGCCGGGTGTTGGCCCTGTGTGCCTCGGTCGTATGCAGTCCTGATTGTGGCGCTCACCTGCACGGCGCCAAACACGCATACGACCATCATTGGCACCAAGGCAGAAGCGACTCTCATCGCTGAAGACGACACGTCTCCATTCGTCCCTCCATTCACGCCTGTCGCGACACCACTGGAGGCGGGTTGCACGATGTTGGGGCGTGAGCGGAAGACGGCCTAACGGTGTGCGGGACCGTAGCCCAGCTTCATGGAGACGGTTGCGAATGGTCCTCGCCGATACCCCAGGAGCAACAGTGTCCCTAATTTGCTGGGAAGTGGCGGTGCGGTCCCCTACGGCACTGCGTAGGATCCTACGGTCTTGACGTGCATCCGTGCGTCGCTGCGGTCCGGTCCCAGGTCGACGGGCACGTGCACCTTCCGCCGACCACTGGCGACACCACCGATGTACTGTGGAGACCTCACGCCCCACGTGTTGAGCAATTCGGCGGTACGTCCACCCGGCCTCCCGCATGCCCACTATACGCCCTCGCTCAAAGTCCGTCAACTGCACATACGGTTCACGTCCACGCTGTCGCGGCATGCTACCAGCGTTAAAGACTGCGATGGAGCTCCGTATGCCACGGCAAACTGGCTGACACTGACGGCGGCGGTGCACAAATGCTGCGCAGCTAGCGCCATTCGACGGCCAACACCGCGGTTCCTGGTGTGTCCGCTGTGCCGTGCGTGTGATCATTGCTTGTACAGCCCTCTCGCAGTGTCCGGAGCAAGTATGGTGGGTCTGACACACCGGTGTCAATGTGTTCTTTTTTCCATTTCCAGGAGTGTAGTTCATGTTTCTGTAATTCCTTGGTCTTCACTCAGCATTTCCAGGAAAACAGAGAAAAGTAGAGGATAGCAGCTTTAGCATTTTGACACGAAATATTATTCCACACATCTTACATGTTGTAAGTGATTCTACAAACAGTTTTAAATTTGTTACGGGTGCCCTTTGCAATATATACTAACATACTATTTGATTTTTTACTTCAAGACATTCTTTAACACTCTAAGGGAAAATACTGATTAGATGGCTTTTTTAATTTTATTTTAAAAGAGACATATTTTCTTTTGTCACTGCAGTAAACTGTTGTACAGTATGCGACTAGTAATTACTTGTTCTTTGTTAATTTGAGTCTACTTCCTTCTACATGATAGTCATTTTTTCTTCTTGTATTATGTTTGTGATATTTCCGATTAGCAATGCAGTGCAGATAGTTTTCAAGTACACTGGTCTCCAAAATTAAAGCAACAAATTGAAATTTTGCAAGATTGTATTTATTTTGCCTCAAAACATTATAATCTGGTGACAGTAAAGTAGAAACAATGTAAAGAATATGGAATGTAATCAGCTGCAAACTGCATAACTGTAGACAAAAATGTTCTTCGTTTTTTCCAACTTAATAGATTTGCACACATATTCTGACAGATGGTTAATGTGCTTGGTATGTGACCACCTCAGGCATCAATACAGGCATGACAACGACAGGACATGTTGTGAATGATGTAATAAATCTCATGTTGAGGGAATAACGCCCATTGTTCCTGCATAGCTGCTTACAAGTCTTAGAGAGTGGTTGCTGGATGCTGATGTGATGCAATCCATCTCCCTAGAGCATCTCAGACATGCTCTATGGAATTCAAATCAGGAGAGCAAGCAGGCCACACCAAGCATGCAGTATCTTCCATTTCCAAAAGAACATCGACCATGCATGCTCCATGAGGTCGAGCATTATCGTCCATCAATACGAAGTCTGGGCTCACAGCACCTCGCAACAACTGAGCATGGGACCCAAGACCTCATGGTACCTGACATCAGTTAAATCTTGCTGGTTCTTGTACAGTTTCATGAAGAGGTGTTCAAGTGGTCAACATAATCCCTGCCCCCACCAATATACTCAATATCGGTCTCTTACCACAATGTTTGGGTCCCAAAATCATGTTCCACATGCTCTCCAGATGCGAATCTGTCAAGAATCACTCTCCATACGAAATCGGGACTCATCTGTGGAAAGAACATTGGCCCACCGTTTGACCATCCCGGTGGCAAGTTGACGGCTCCATTCTAGATGTTCCGTTCCTTGAAGTAGCGCCAGAGATAAACAGCAGGTCCCCAACAATGAAGGCCACTCTGCTGAAGCATTCTCTGCACCTTTGCATTAGTACAAAATGTCCAGAGGAAGATGAGAGGTCAGATGCCAGTTACAGTGCAGTACTAAGGCAGTGCTGCCGTGCCCTTGCAGTCAAATAACGATTCACTCTTTCTGATGTCTCACTTGGTCAGCCATGTCCTGTTCTCCAGGATACAGTTTCAGTATCTATTAACTGTCACCTAATCCAAGAAACAGCAGAATCATTCACATTAAGCCATCAGGCCACATCAGTTTGTGACTCTCCTGCGTTGATCGGAATGCCATCTTCCGTGCAGTATATATATGTATATGTATATATATATATATATATATATATATATATATATATATATATATATATATATATATATATATATATATATATCCCTGAATTTATTCTGCAGGATTCTCTAGGTGATACTTTTGTGATGTATTGTACGGCTCTCTGTTGTAATCTTAATACCCTTTGTGTGTGCATATTTGCAACGTTTCCCCACATCAGGATGCCGTATGGGAGGTGCAAATGGACTAGTCCATAGTACATTGTTTGTAGAATGTGTCTGTTTACTGACTTTGATGTTTTTCTCATCAGGAATATGCTTGAACCTATTTTGCTGCAAGCGTTATTTATGTGATTCTCCCATGTCATACACCTATCCAGTATTAATACCTAGAAATTTATAGCTGTCTGTCTCCTTTAGTTGTAGATCTCCAAGCCTGACAGTAACGTTGTCCAAAGTGTGTTTTTTGTTTGCATGAATCTGCATACATGTTGTTTTGTTTCCATTTATGAAGAGGTTGTTTTCCCTGAAAAACTATTTCCACTTTTCATATTTAGCGAAGCCTTCTCTTGCAAGTCATCTGCTGTAAAACTATTAACAACAAATGATGTGTCATCTGCATATATGACAACACTATCAAATTCTGTTTTGGTCATATCATTGACATGCAGGGTAAAAAGGGGTGGACCAAGGACAGATCCTTGAGCGACCACATATTTCACATTTTCAAAACTTGAAAAGACACTTGTAATATTATTTTTCACTTTTTGCTTTATTTATAAACACTGCTTTCTATTTTCCAAAAACGATTCAATGATGTCTACTGCTCTCTCCCTTATACCATAACAATGAAGCTTTTCTAATAGGATGCCATAGTGTACACAATCAAAAGCTTTTGATAGGTCAAGGGACATGCTGCAGACTTTCTTCTGTTCATCAAGCGCTTTAGTTACAGGTTTTACGAATTCAGCTACTGCTGTTTTGTTAAATTTGCCCTTTCTGAACCCATGTTGTTCCTTGTTGAGAATATTGCATGTTTCTATAACATTTAATATTCTGTCTTTCATTGTGATTTCAATCATTTAAAAAGTACAGAAGTAACAGTTATAGGTCTGTAATTACCTGAATTCATATGAGTCTTTCTTTCAGCCCCCTTTATATACAGGGATCGCTTCACTGTTTTTCATACGCTTTGGAAATATATCTTCTTCTATAGATAAGTTTATCAGACAGGGTAATGGCTTTACTAACCACTGCAAGCAGCATTTAATTAGTTTAGTGAATATACCATCTAGTCTCTCGATGTTTTTAGACTAGGTATTTCTTTTACAATTTCTGATTAATTTGTTGGGACCAGGAATATGCATTTTGTCTTATATGGAATGTTTATTGTGTTTATTTAGGAAGTATAATTTTGATTTATTAGTTCGTCCACAACTTCAATATAAGGTTTGTTTTTAAAGTATTGTTGATATTTTGTGCATCCCTGAGTTCCCTCCTATTTACCTCAAGTGTTATTAGTGTTTTGCCCCCTTTACCTTTCCTCTTAATTTATGAGAGACAGTATCTTAGTGATATTTGTTGAGGTTGCTATCTTGTTTTCATAATATGTCGATTTATTTTCTTTTATCAGTTTGTTATATGATTTCTTATTTTTCCGATATGCACCTTTATTTTCTTGAGTTGACCTTAGCTGACAATTTTCATACATATTTTTCACCTCTTCCCTCTTCCTTTTTACCTCTCTTGTGAGCTAGTTTTTGTTATACTTTCATTTATATTCCTATGTGCTAATGGACGTACAACATCTATATAATGGCCTAATGTATTGCAGAATGATTCACATCCTTTATCTAGGTTTTCTGTTGAATATACTTCTGTAAAGTCTTTGGTTTCCAATAATCTAGGTAGCTGCTCTAGGTTTGTTTGCTTAGTTTGTCTAACCTCTTTAAAAAAGTTCTGACCTTCATACATTGCCTGCTACTTCAACTGATACCCTATAGTGGTCTACAATGGTTGCATATATGACCTGTAGTGTCTGCCTGCTTGTGATCCATTAGTGAACTATTAATATTTCTGTATTTTTACAGCATAAGTTTCAATCAGATCTTGAAAACTCCTTGTATAACAGTTGTCATCTGGTGTGTTAATATTTACATCACCTGCTACAGTTATAAAAGGGAATTCCCTGTTAGACTTATCTAACATGACTTCTGAATCTTTTAGAAATCCATTTAGCTGACAGTTTGGTGATCTGTAGACCCCTATTATCACACACACGTTTCCACATTATATGTTATCTGTATTGCTGTAGCTTCAAATACCATTTCTGTCTACTGGCCATGGAATGATATTCTTTATTTTACTGTGTACATGGACTGCCATCCCTCTCTCCTCTTATGTTCAGATCTGCAGAAACTAGCAATTTTTTTTATATACCTGTATGCTGTAAATATGAATTTCATTTCCCTTTAGCCAACGTTCTGACATAATAAATATACACTCCTGGAAATGGAAAAAAGAACACATTGACACCGGTGTGTCAGACCCACCATACTTGCTCCGGACACTGCGAGAGGGCTGTACAAGCAATGATCACACGCACGGCACAGCGGACACACCAGGAACAGCGGTGTTGGCCGTCGAATGGCGCTAGCTGCGCAGCATTTGTGCACCGCCGCCGTCAGTGTCAGCCAGTTTGCCGTGGCATACGGAGCTCCATCGCAGTCTTTAACACTTGTAGCATGCCGCGACAGCGTGGACGTGAACCGTATGTGCAGTTGACGGACTTTGAGCGAGGGCGTATAGTGGGCATGCGGGAGGCCGGGTGGACGTACCGCCGAATTGCTCAACACGTGGGGCGTGAGGTCTCCACAGTACATCGATGTTGTCGCCAGTGGTCGGCGGAAGGTGCACGTGCCCGTCGACCTGGGACCGGACCGCAGCGACGCACGGATGCACGCCAAGACCGTAGGATCCTACGCAGTGCCGTAGGGGACCGCACCGCCACTTCCCAGCAAATTAGGGACACTGTTGCTCCTGGGGTATCGGCGAGGACCATTCGCAACCGTCTCCATGAAGCTGGGCTACAGTCCCGCACACCGTTAGGCCGTCTTCCTCTCACGCCCCAACATCGTGCAGCCCGCCTGCAGTGGTGTCGCGACAGGCGTGAATGGAGGGACGAATGGAGACGTGTCGTCTTCAGCGATGAGAGTCGCTTCTGCCTTGGTGCCAATGATGGTCGTATGCGTGTTTGGCGCCGTGCAGGTGAGCGCCACAATCAGGACTGCATACGACCGAGGCACACAGGGCCAACACCCGGCATCATGGTGTGGGGAGCGATCTCCTACACTGGCCGTACACTACTGGTGATCGTCGAGCGGACACTGAATAGTGCACGGTACATCCAAACCGTCATCGAACCCATCGTTCTACCATTCCTAGACTGGCAAGGGAACTTGCTGTTCCAACAGGACAATGCACGTCCGCATGTATCCCGTGCCACCCAACGTGCTCTAGAAGGTGTAAGTCAACTACCCTGGCCAGCAAGATCTCCGGATCCGTCCCCCATTGAGCATGTTTGGGACTGGATGAAGCGTCGTCTCACGTGGTCTGCACGTCCAGCACGAACGCTGGTCCAACTGAGGCGCCAGGTGGAAATGGCATGGCAAGCCGTTCCACAGGACTACATCCAGCATCTCTACGATCGTCTCCATGGGAGAATAGCAGCCTGCATTGCTGCGAAATGTGGATATACACTGTACTAGTGCCGACATTGTGCATGCTCTGTTGCCTGTGTCTATGTGCCTGTGGTTCTGTCAGTGTGATCATGTGATGTATCTGACCCCAGGAATGTGTCAATAAAGTTTCCCCTTCCTGGGACAATGAATTCACGGTGTTCTTATTTCAATTTCCAGGAGTGTATGTGGTAGCTCTGCAGCTACTAGTACTTCTATCTGTTGTAATTTCCAGGATGTATACTATACATTCTGCTGCAAGATCCTTATATTATAAATACTTGTGATAATTTTTTGATTTTCTAAGACACTTTTTTTTACCTGCTCGAACAAAAACCCTGCTCCATCAGATGTTTCTGCTGCTTTGTTCTTTCTCCTCTCCTGTATCTTGCTTGCAGAATCTCTGCCACAGCTTCTTCTTCTGCAGGTGGTGACACAGCTTATTCTGCCAGTGACGACACTCCTCCTTCTGCTGGTGATGACACTGCTCCTTCTTCTTCCTCGTCTTCTGCTGTTGATAACACTGCTTTTCCGTCATTTTCCGGGCACAGTGAAGTTTCGGCTTCTGTTCTTTCCTCTTGTTGTGTTGAGCCCGTTATTGGATACAGTATTGTATGTTTTATTTCTTCCCTCATTTCTACATCTACATGGTTACTGTGCAATTTACACTTAAGTGCCTGGCAGAGGGTTCATCGAACCATTTTCATACTACTTATCTACCATTCCACTCTCGAATGGCGCGTGGGAAAAAGGAACACCTAAATCTTTCCGTTCGAGCTCCGATTTCTCTTATTTTATTATGATGATCATTTCTCCCTACGTAAGTGAGTGGCAACAAAATATTTCACATTCGGAAGAGAAAGTTGGTGATTGAAATTTCGTAAGTAGATCTCCCCGCAAAGAAAACCGCCTTTGTTTGAATGACTGCCACCCCAACTCGCGTATCATATCAGTGACACTCTCACCCCTATTGCACGATAACACGAAACGAGCTGCCCTTCTTTGCAGTTTTTCAGTGTCCTCCATCAATCCCACCTGCCACTTTTCGCACCATACAGAAATTTTCTCTAGATCATTTTGTAATTGTAATTGATTATCTGATGATTTTACTGGATGATAAATTACAGCGTCATCTGCATACAATCTAAGGGGGCTGCTCAGATTATCACCTAGATCGTTTATGTAAATCAGGAACAGCAGAGGGCCTATGACACTACCTTGCAGAATGCCAGATGTCACTTCTGTTCTACTCGATCATTTACCGTCTATCACTACGAACTGTGACCTCTCTGAGAGGAAATCACAAATCCAGTCACACAACTGAGACTGTCGACAGGACTCATTACTTCATGAGAATAAAGAGCTAGCTGTGTTGCACAAAAACGATATTTTCTGAATCCGTGTTGGTTATGTATCAATAAGTCATTTTCTTCAAGGTGATTCATAATGTTCGAGTACAGTATATGCTCCAAAATCCTACTGCAAATTGAGGTGAGTGATATGTGTCTGTAATTCAATGGGTTACTCCTATTTCCTTTCTTGAATATTTGTGTGACCTGTGCTACGTTCCAGTCTTTAGGAATAGACCTTTCGTCAAGTGAGCGGTTGTATATGATTGATAAGAAAGGCGCTATTGTGTCTGCATACTCTGAAGGGAATCTGACTAGTATGCCATCTGGACCGGAAGACTTGCCTTTCTTAAATGATTTGAGTTGTTTCGCAACACCTACGGTATCTACTTTTATGTCACTCATGCTGACAGCTGTTCTGGTTTCGAATTCTGGAATATTTACTTCGTCTTCTTTCGTGAAGGAATTACGGAAAACTGTATTTAGTAACTCTGCTTTAGTGGCACCATCATTGGTAACATTTCCATCGCTATCGCGCAGTGACGGTTTTGCCTTTTTTTTGCCACTCGTGTACTTTACATACGACTAGAATCTCTTTGGGTTTTCTACCATATTTTGAGACAATATTTCATTGTGGAAGCTATTAAAAGCATCTACAATTGACGTCCGCACTAAATTTCGACCTTCCGTGAAACCTAGCCAGTCTTGGGGATTTTGCGTTTTTCTGAATTTGGCATACTTTTTTCGTTGCTTCTGTAACAGTGTTCTGACGTGTTTTGTGTACCATGGTGGATCAGTCCCGTCTCTTATTAACTTATATGGTATGAATCTATCTGTTGCTGTTGATAATGTATCTTTGAATTTGAGCCATATCTGATCTACACTTACATAATTAACTTGGAAGGAATGGAGACTCTCTCTTAGGAAGGCATGAAGCGAATTTTTACCTGCTGTTTTAAATAGATATATTTTGCGTTTGTTTTTAGTGGTTTTGGTTGATATAGTTTTGAACCTCGCTACAATGACCTTGTGTTTACTAATCTCTGTATCCATCATGACACTCTCTATTAGATCAGGATTATTTGTGGGTAAGAGGTCAAGTGTGTTTTCGCAACCATTTACAATTCGTGTGGGCTGATGAACTCATTGTTCAAATTAATTCTCAGAGAAAGCATTTAGTACAATTGTGGAAGATGTTTTCTGTCTACCACCGGCTTTAAAAATGTCTTTTCGCCAACAGATCGAGGGTTCAAAATGGCTCTGAGCACTATGGGACTCAACATCTTAGGTCATACGTCCCCTAGAACTTAGAACTACTTAAACCTAACTAACCTAAGGACATCACACACACCCATGCCCGAGGCAGGATTCGAACCTGCGACCATAGCAGTCCCGCGGTTCCGGACTGCAGCGCCAGAACCGCATGGCCACCGCGGCCGGCAGATCGAGGGTATATTGAAGTCTCCACCAATAATAACTGCATGGATCGGGTACTTATTTGTAATGAGATTCAAGTTTTCTGTGAACCGTTCAGCTATTATATCATCTGAGTCGGGGGGTCGGTAGAAGGAGCCAATTATTATTTTGGTATGTCTGTTGAATATAACCTCTACCCATAGTAATTTGCAGGAACTATCTATTTCAACTTCACTACAAGATAAACTACTACCAACAGACACAAACACACCACCACCTACTTTGTTTAATCTATCCTTTCTGAACACGGTTATCACCTCTGTAAAAATTTCGGCAGAACTTATCTCCGGCTTTAACCAGCTTTCTGTTCCTATAACGATTTCAGCTTCAGTGCTTTCTATCAGCGCTTGAAGCTCTGGTACTCTTCCAACACTTCTATGACAATTTACAACTACAATACCGACTGTTGCTTGGTCGATTCTCGTCGATTCCTTGCCCTATACCCTTTGAGACTGGAGGCCTTTTTGATCTTTCCCGAGACTGTCTAACCTAAAAAACCGCCCAGTCGACGCCACAAAGCCCCTGCTACCGTGTAGCCGCCTCCTGTGAGTAGTAGACACCTGACCTATTTAGCGGAACCCGAAACTCCACCACCCTATGGCGCAAGTCGAGGAATATGCAGCCTACACGGTCGCAGAACCGTCTGAGCCTCTGATTTAGACCCTCCACTCGGCTCTGTACCAAAGGTCCGCAACCGGTCCTGTCGACGACGCTGCAGATGGTGAGTTTTGTCTTCATCTCGCTAGCAAGACTGGCAGTCTTCACCAACTCAGATAGCCGCCGGAAACTAGAGAGAATCTCTTTCGATCCATAGCGACACACATCATTAGTGCCAACATGAGCCACCACCTGCAGTTGGCTGCAGCCTGTACCGTTCATGGCATCCGGAAGGACCCTTTTCACATCCTGGATGACTCCCCCCAGTATGCACACGGAATGCACATCGGCTTTCTTCCCATCCTTAGCTGCCATATCCCTAAGGGGCTCCATCACCCGCCTAACATTGGAGCTACCATCCTCTGTGCTTGTCCAGCCACTGGCGCAACAGGTGATGCTCCCCTTGCTGGCTCAGAAGTACTTTCAGCAGTGGGCAGCACCTCCAACCTGTTACGGAGGTGTAAGGTTACAGCCTTGTGGTCAGCACCAACTTTCGCCTTCCGCCCAGGGATTTGCGACCCCACCACTGTTCGCCAATCACCGTCAGGTAAGTGTCGACCGGCAGGGACGTCCGAATCCGAGGGCGCAGTGGCAACATACATCCCAGGCGATGCTACAGGTTCCAGAGACACCAAAGCGCTCGCCTCGGGTGTCCCAATGTCAACGCGGCCCAGGACAACAGCCTGTCGACGACGGCCAACACAGCTTCCAGCTGTTTACGGACGGCGGCCAATTGCCCCTGAATCCGTACACAACACGCGCACTCCCGATCCATCCCTATCAATTTTTTTCCTCTCTTTTATCTCAAAAGCCGTTCAAAACAGATGACTGATCACTACACGAATTTTCAATGTACGGGTACTAAAACGCGATACTACAACTCTTAAATACTATAATACGCCCGAAATTTGTCAATTAAACTGTGCAAGTACCCAAAAACACGCAAAGAAATTAAGAATTAAACTGTGAAACAAATAAGTGAGCTAAGAGTGCGACTTGCTGCTGGCTGCTGCTTGTCCGGCGGTGGCAGGGAGCTCACTGGCTGTGACCAACCGACACTAGCCGTTTAAAACAAAAACAGATGGCTGACAACTACGCGAATTTACGTTATTCAGGTACTAAAACGCGATGCCACAACTCTCAAATACTATAATACTCTCGAAATTTGTGAATTAAACTATGCAAGTACCCAAAAACACGCAAAGAAATTAATAATTAGACCATCAAACAAATAAGTGAGCTAAGAGTGCGACTTGCTGGTGGCTGCTGCTTATCCAACGGCGGACAGTGACATGGGCCTATGAAAGTGTTCTTGTGGGCTGCTAATTTTTTCTAATACTTTTTTGCACAGAATTTTTTTACTATAGTTGTTTCTGTGCAGGCCATGCTTTGTGAAATGTTCTCTCACTGAGCTTTTTGCTTCAATAATGTAACATTGGAGAGAATGCAACATTTCTTTCTAAATTTTCTGTTTGTGTTGATGATTTCTCTCTTCATACATGAAGCTTTTTATCAGGTCGTGTGTGTGTGGAACGCTTAGGACATATACGCTAGAATGTGTAAGTTTTCCTAAAGATTCTCTTAGAGCCCTGGTTGCATTTACATTTTCTTTTTTATATATGTCGTTTCCTCGCCCAGTAATGACACATTTGGTACCTTTCGTTACTGTTGTTTCTCAGTCTTCTATCACTTCATGTAGACGTGTGCCAGGATGGGTAAATCCAATTAATTTTAATTTGTATTTGTATTTGCATTTTGTTGCACAGAGGCCATAATACCTACTAAGCCTCTTTCGTTGCTAGTTGAAGATGTGTGAACCTCACCCTTCTTATTTCTCTCACTTGGCAAAACATTTTGCGAATGTTTTGCATTTTCTTGTTTCCTCAAGGTGCTTCTTGGAGACGGAAAATCATTTCTCTTATTTCCCTGGTTGATTGTATCTTCATTTTTATCTAACGGATCATATTTGTTCGTTGTTTTCGGTTCTAAATGTTTGCCGTATTGTTTCATACGCCAGCATTTTTTAGACACCTAAAAACGACTCATTTTCAACTTTTTGTTCTTTTTTGAGTTCATTTATCACTGTCTCCAGATTACTTATGAGCTGTTTTGCTTACAATATGTACTATTCTAATGTAGGAACCACGTTTTCTTCATGTACAGTACCATGTTTTGGTGAATACGTCATTCAAAATAGCAGTCAATTACAGCACAATCACATTTTGTGTTTGCTTCGTCGAAACGGAAGATACACTTTGAATGAATCCATTTTTGGATCATTGAATATAGTCATATACCATTTAGAAGTTTTTCACTACATACAATGCACTTTTATTCGTAATATAGACGATTTTCACGGAGACACTTGCGGCGTGTCGAGGTTTAATTTGTCGTGTCTATTCGTCGTTGTCACTGTGCAGGCAGCAAATTAAAATTCACCTACCTCAGAACGGGGTCTGCACAATGTCCCTTCACTCGGCAACGTAGATACTTACAAGATGATGTAAAAGCAGCATTGATAAAAAAACACCTCCTAATATCTACAATTACTGAGGCCATGCAACCTTAGTTATGAAAGAAAGTTCTGTAGAAATACTGTCATCCAATTTTATCAGGCAGGAAGAAAATGGATTGGCTTCTGGAAAATAAAATTCGAAATTTCCACACAATAGTGTTTATTTTGTCCTTGATAGCCAAAGAAAAGGTACTATTCAGACCACATTTAAACTATTGGCTATTTCCTTCCAGTTCATGATTCATACACACATTTCACACGCACAGCAGCCAGAAATCTGTCCAAACCCGACCCAAACTACACAACGCTTTCACCTCATTAATTTCACCACTAATGTGAGTTATTACATTTGGTCCTTCTTGTGGATTTCTAAAAAAGGAACTGCTCGCCAAACATGATCGGTAGTTGAATACTGAAACATGCCACACGGATTCTATGAAGGCCAATATTTCACAAGCGAAAATCTGTCCAACAGATTTAGTCAAGACCTCTGAAATTTCGCCAAGCAGTCCACAACAACAACTGATATACACTTACCTCACCGATAACTCAAACACTAAGTAATTCTTCATCTTACACATTACTTTTACTGGCACTAGTAACATGACCGTCCGCGTTCAAAGCTAGCGAGAGACTCCCTTCTTCCGGCCTCAATCCCAGTATATCTATCACGTAGTGAGCGGGAACTCTCTCAGTGCTGATTGGCTGACCATACTGACTGCTAATCAGAATACTCGATCGTGCTCATACTCGCGCCAAAACTGGTCTGCACCAATCCTTATACACAGACGCATTTGCACCAATCTGACATATAAATATTATAGTAATGTTTAATAAATGAAAACGAAAAGACAATAAATCTGGAAATATTCTTTAGATACAGATTTTACTCCAGCTGACTTTCTGGCTGCTCTGTTACAAAAACAATCACACCTAGACATACGTCATCAAATGGTTCAAATGGCTCTGAGCACTATGGGACTTAAGTTCTGAGGTCATCAGTCCCCTAGAACTTAGAACTACTTAAACCTAACTAACCTAAGGACATCGCCCGAGACAAGATTCGAACCTGCGACCGTAGCAGTCGCGTGGCTCCAGACTTTAGCGCATAGAACCGGTCGGTCACTCCAGCCGGCCTACGTCATCAACAAAGTGGCTAAATCCCGTAGGATCATTTTACCATGACAGGCTTGTGTAACTCTTGCACGTTACTTAAGACGGTATATAATTCAATATTGAAATTTGACGAATATCCCACATACACACTCTCATTTACTCTCAGGCTCACATAATACATAACACAATAAATATTGATTTTAATAGATCTTTCTGAAGTTATTCTAGTTTTCATTCTACAAAAATTGTAAGGTATTTGAAATTTTTAAATTAAATTTCAATTAAATAGTTCTATACCCTGATACTTCAGATGAGTATTTCAACTGACAACCAAAAACAAGTTATAAATGTTCCCAGGTGAATTTCCTTTCTTAAGTGTAGTTTTTCTAACTTTAAAGTAAATTTGCTATCTCCAAAAATATGCCCGCTAGAAAGCTGAGATTTTCACACCAACTTTCTATTAATAACAATGTGCACTCAACGCAGTCCGTCTGTAGGCCACGAGTGGCCTACCGGGACCATCCGACCGCCGTGTCATCCTCTGTGGAGGATGCGGATAGGAGGTGTGTGGGGTCAGCACACCGCTCTCCCGGTCATTATGATGGTATTCTTGACTGAAGCCGCTACTATTCGGTCGAGTAGCTCCTCAATTGGCATCACGAGGCTGAGTACACCCCAAAAATGGCAACAGCTCATGGCGACCTGGATGGTCACCCATCCAAGTGCTGACCACGCCCAACAGTGCTTAACTTCGTTGATCTCACGGGAACCGATGTATCCACTGCGGCAAGGCCGTTGCCAACAACAAAGTGCAGTATACAAATTTTGAAAGCGATTACACAAAACTACTATCCTTTATTTAGATTATTATAGGTGGTGAATGTACGCTTTGAGTAAGAGACATTGAATAGCTTTCCCATGGAAGGCAGAGACAGATTCACATGTCTTCCGGGTATGCCGCTAGATGTCAGCCTCCAAAGTTACATACAGCAAGCTATCCTAAAACAAAAACATTTGCTCGCCGACCGGTGTGGGTCGTGCGGTTCTAGGCGCTTCAGTCTGGAACCGCGTGACCGCTACGGTCGCAGGTTCGAATCCTGCCTCGGGCATGGATGTGTATGATGTCCTTATGTTAGTTAGGTTTAATTAGTTATAAGTTCTAGGCGACTGATGACCTCAGAAGTTAAGTCGCATAGTGCTCAGAGCCATTTGAACCATTTGAACCAAACATTTGCTCAGAACAACTTGCGACGTTACACAGTTACTAAAATTTCTGTACGAGCTGCCATCTTAACTTCCCTGGCAGAAATGTTGTCATTTCAGAAATTTTTTTACAACTGCAATACCTACATAGAGGAGAAGAACTGATAACACAACGATTTGTATTTGTAAATTCACTCTGAAAAGCGCACATTGGGATGCAGGAATGACAAATGACAAAATCAAGCAAACAAATAACTGTCAGTAACAATATTTTCAGTTATTGGTAGATCAAGATAGCAACAATTTAACTTAACAGAGATGTTCTTTTCCTTTTAGTCTATGTATAAAATGAGGACAGTCACATCAACCGAGATCACGGGACTTGAATTGACTTGACACTTGTGAATACAACTCGATGTGACAGTGACTGTGGGTGATGTGATGGTGCATAAGAGCCAGTTTTAATAGGCCTTAAGCTGGCCGTATCCTTGGGGACTTCACATTTTTCTTAATGCACAGATGATTAAATTTCTTTATGTGAATGAATATCTAAAGTTGCCACTGAGCCACTGAGGCATGGGACTGTTTGATTATAAAAGTATCATAAATAAATTATTCTTGATAAGAGCGTTGCACATCTCAGATGAAACCGTGAAAGGCTGATGTTTTGTTGCGCAACGTGCTCTTTGTGGTGTATAAGAACTGTCCTGACCAGCAAAATCACCTGATCTCTCACCAATTTAATATGTAATGGGACATAATGGGACATGATATAGCATGAACTTACTAGTTCTCCAGGGCCTGCAAGAACTCTTGCGGAATAACAACAAAAGGCGCAAAATGCTTGTGACAATCAATTGGAGGATGCCATTTGACACGTTTATGAGCATTTGCATGTGAGAATACGGGCCTGTTTCGCCCCTGGATGGGGATACACGGTGTTTTATTGCATCTGTATGAGTACACTTTACTGTAACATGTGTGTTTCATTTGGAGTGAATTATATATTATTATACACTCCTACAGTGACGAATTACAGGTCACCTTACTTGTCAATAAAATGACATTGGCCTTGAGGGTTTTTAATTTTTTCTGGCTGTGTATTATGTTTGGACTCTCTGTGTGCACCGTCTTCTTTGAACACTAATCCTTTAACTTTTTTATTTATTTATTTACTTTTAGGATTCCTATTTAAGCTCCCCAAGTATTTGTGCTATACTTTTCTATTTGCTATATCGTCCGGTTACGATCCTAGGACCACGGTTCTGAATATGACGAACGGCTGCTGTAACATTTATGTGTTAAGGCTTCCAGACTTAAGAACGAATCTCTAGAACTGGTCGCATTGGCGTCCTGGATTGATTTTTCTTCACAGATGCACTATCTTTTCCTAGAACCTTTTCAACAAACGTAAGTCTTCCATTCACCTTCACTAATACTGATTTCACGGGATTGTCCCATTTCATATTGCTTCTTAGTATTACCATAAATTCTGTTAAATGCTCAAGATGTTCTCCACTAATCTTGCACTCTACATCTACATCTTCATGACTGCTCTGCAAGTCACACCTAAGTGCCCGCAGAGTTTTTCCCTGCTGTTACACTCTCGAAAGGCGCGAGGGGAAAGCGAACACTTAACTGTTTTCGTGTGAGCTCTGATGCCTCAGTTCCTCCCTAGGTAGGTGCACGTCAACAAGCATATTCAGAGGAGACAGTAGGTGAAACGATTTCACAGCAACGAAAAAGGCTTTGTTTTAGTGATTGCCACCCCAAATCACATATTATATCTGTGACTTTCTCTCCCTTATTTCGAGATAATACAAAACGAGCTGTCCTTCTTTGAACTGTTTCGATGTCCTCTATCAATCCTATCTGGTAAGGAACCCATACCATGCAGCAATATTCCAAAAGTAGATGGACAAACGTAGGCAGTCCTTTTAGTAGATATGTTGCAACTTCTAAGTATCCTGCCAATAAAATACAGTCTTTGGTTCGACTTCCCCACAACGTTATCTATGTAATCGTGCCAGTTTAAGTTGTTTTCAACCATAGTCCCTCGGTATTTCTTTGGAATGACAGTCTTTAGATTTGTGTGACTTATTGTGTAACGAAATTTAAAGGACTCCGTTTAGTACTTACTTGGATGATCTAATATGTTGCATTATTTAGAATCGGTTACCACTTTTTGCACTTACAACGTTTAAACGAAGCACACAAGCTGCAGTATGTGAGACACCTCAGTATGCCTCTACTGGAAAGGACAAGGAAGAGCTGGGTAAATGGGGACTGAGCAACATTTGTAATGCACACTTTGATTACAATTTATTAAATTCCACATAATTCACCAAATTTAAAAGCAAACTTAAAAGGATGACCCCCAAAACCAAACTGTGTAGCTACCAATTTCTAAATTGAGAGCACTGAGAACCTTTCAGCAGCACTTAAAATAATTTTAAACTAACAGTAACACCCGCCTGAATCTTAACTGTGCACATACAGTGGCATATAAATCAGTTTAAAGAATATTTTACGAAAATATATGTACAACAACTGTAATAAGAAATTTAAAGGTGAAACTTTTACAAAATACTCTGAGCAGTCTCCTAGATTGTTAGCAGTTCGCTGTGGGTAGTGGAATCCGAGATAGTCCACAAGCACATGGAAATTATCCCACATTAACTGGCTCTAAAACATACACAAAGTTATTATTTCAAAAACAATAAAATTAACACACACACTATAGCATGGCAACAAATGCTGACTCACACTCTAGGAATTACGTTTAGGGATTAGCTACTCACCTTCCTTCAATACCCCTCAGTTTGACAATATAAGAAGGGACAAGTAAAAATTCCTTGTACCAGGTGATATAACAGAGAACAACAATAAGTTAACAGAATTTTGCTGCATTTGCAAGAATTAGAAAATTTTTGGTCACAGAAACCCACTCTACCAGATTATAAAAACAATCCTACCAATGGCTTAAGGAGCCCAGGCTGGGCTAACTCCATAAGGAGCACCCACAAAGAATGCAGGTGGAGCATAAAAACCACACCAATATTTTACGAGTCCACAGCAGCAAAATTTACTGGTTATAAGGTCGTATGTCCTCATTCACTTCTCTCACCCAAGGACAAACACAATAAACAGAAAGCACACGATTAGAAGGAAGCTTTAAAATCAGAAGCTGAACCTTGTCAGACAAATTGAGTGATTTAAATAGCGAGATGATAATTAGCAGGTATCGGATTCTGTCAGAGGTCTGGCCAGTTAACGAGTATTACCCAGGTTAACGCACCTTGCAAGATGTTCAACTGGTATAACATGTCATAATGGCTGTTAGAACAGCGCCTCTGCACTTCTATGTGCAAGCAATCACTTCAAAAGCTTCCACTGAGTATTAATGGACAGCCATAAATATGCAGCTTGCAGTCCATTGGTGACACATAGATTAGAACTCGGGCACAGGTGGCAGTTTGCAGCTCTTAAGCTACAGTGGAAAAGGCCCTTCTTTCTGCTATACCACAAGCTACAGTGGAACGCGACCTGCACGCCCATAGTCAAAAGTACAGCTGCCAACCTGGGACTCTCAGGTGCTCCGCATGTCCCATAAGGTTTCCTGCTGGGCACCACCTGCTTCCTCGGCAGACTGTCTGCGAGCGAGCGAGCTCGCCAGCGATGTCTTAGAAGCCCACTGTGGACGCCAAAGATAAGCATGCACGAAGGCCTGGAGTGATAGGTCGATTTGTGATGCGGTTCATTATTGTTTCCAGAACTGATCAGGCCCTTTTGGTCCTGAGCCGAGTAGAATACTTAAAATAGAGACTTCGAAAGGTCTGTGACAAGCTAGATTGTGTCTTGTTGGGCTTGCGCTACAGGACTGAGAATTGTACATTCCCTCTAAATGGATCAGGGGAGAACTACACGTCAGAAGGTTTTTACTGGGTGGCTGACCATGTTGGAGTCCATACAAGACTGTTTTAGCTTATGCAACTCTCCTTCCATTCCAGATAAATATAGCTGTACAAGATCCTGAAGTACTGGGATAAGACTCAAAAAAATTAACCCCACACATGAAACTATTAAAATCCTTGTAATCTACTGCCAAAGGATTTGCAACAAAATCCCAGAGTCCGATGCTGCCCTAAAACGTGGTGGAGCTCATATAACACTAGGGCAAAAAGGCAGGCTAAAACCGAAAACTGACAGCAATAAGATTTTTGGGGTAAATTTAAGAGTGGATCTAAAAGACAGGTTTATGGAAAATGGAGGTGACATATTTGTTGCAGTAGACATGGGACACAAACCCACTGAGATAGAAAGTGAAGCTGCTTGTGAGATTGTTCGGGCAATATATTAGATCTAATAGCAAATAACTTGGTTGAAGATGTCCATATTGAAGCTGGTATCAGTGACTATGAGACAGTTGTAGCAACAGTACTTACTAAAGTACAAAATGAAGCTAATACAAGAAGGGAGATTCCATATTTAGCAACTTAGATAAAGAGGCAATTGATCAGATCTCCAAGTGGAACTCAACACATTTACCCCTAGGCAGGATTATGTAGAAGGACAATGGCTAGAGTTTGAAAGAACAGATGACCATAAAAGCAATAGATAAATAGCAGCATGCTCAAAACTATCCAATCGACCTGAACTGTGTTCTGTTTGATTTGAGTGCAGCCTACATAACGAAACTATCTTGCAGGTCATCAAATCACTTTACAGAACAGTCATTTGATTATGCAAAATGGCTACTATCAAGTGACTAGCAGAGAACAATGCTCCAAATGGCAGTGACTTCTGATTTAAAGAAATACCACGATATTACAAGTATCAGGAAACACTTTATGAGAGATGAGATAGTTGTAAAGTGAAATTTATAACAATAAGTGGTGTTTCTAAAATATAACCACTCTCATTAGTATCTGAGACAGCTAATGACCATAGCTCTACCACATAAATCGTTCTGCAATCCTTACTCACAACTAATTTCATTTGTAAGTAACAGATTTTTCAAGAATGTCAGAATAAAATTTCTATGCCAATCTGAAGTGGCCAATACTTGTTCTCTAAAAGGTTGTCAAACACTTATTAACAATTATTCACTTGATGTGTGGTTTTGTATAAGTTGGTTAATGAACTAACTTGTTAGAAAGACCATAATTAACGACATCAAGCGGTCTCTCATCACCCTCAACAATGTATGACATTTAATGTCACTATGTTCGTAATACTATGTGGATCTATATGCAGTTCTAAAATCACTTATCCCCCTTGTTATCTAACACAAAGTGGCAGTAAAAAATCTACGTTACTCATGAGAAGCTAGTTGTGAGTAATGAACTGCTTTGTTCTGGAACTGGATTGAAACGCAGCACCCATAGACAATGCAGTTAGACTGACACTAGGCCAAAGGACCGATTTTCATTTCTAACTAGGTATAAAGAGATGTGATATACCTCATTTTTAAGTACTATCAGTTAGTAATCTGAACTTGGATTTTACATACCAAAATTCTTTGTACTGGACTAGGGCTCCTATCCAGTAGCTATAACCAGTGTTAACAAACCATGAAAAATTTTTAATACCTGTATGGCATACTTCACAAGTAACAAACTTGAAATGACATGATATAAGGTTTAGTTCTGGGATGGGTTTCAGATCCAGCAGCTAATCGGATTGCTAACTATGTACAATCAAATGCCGAATTTTCTCACCAATAATGAGATGTCTGAAACTGAAATGATTAACAAACACTGAATACCAGTTGCGACACAGTAGTGCAGGAACCTGCAACCATTTTGTGTATACTGAGCACATGCTTTCTCACTGCTTTACTTAGGCACTAACAACAACAATCCATTTGTTGGCAAAAATCTGTTTATTAACATGTTATAGGCATAGCCCACATAAGAAAATCGTATAAACCTACTTAATACATAGAACTGTGTAGCATAATTTCAATCTTAACACTGGTTAAGATTGAAATCACATGAAACCACAATATGTTTTTTGAATAAAACAGTCTAGATCGGTTACTTCTTTTCGAACTCTGCCTTGATCAGATCAAAAGTTATGTATGATGTGCTTGTATATAATGATGGACTATGCTCGAAATGCGTAAATGAAAAATCCAAACAATAAGTGCACCATTATTATTAGTAACAGTGAAAGCAGTGAAAGCAGATATGCTCAGTATTACTATCGTAAGATGGAACTGTGCTGTGTGTGGGATACAATAATGTCGATGACATTCACACACTGTTAAGCAAGTTTTAGTTACTAGCTGACAACAAGCAATGTATAGGTACTTGGTAGTTTGACTCAATGAATCAGCAGCGAATGAACAGTTGTCACACATTACAGCTCTGTCTTCCAATCGAAATCATCTCAGTCATACCCCATATGTTGCTATGGGTCGCTGTGTATAAATGCTATTCCAGGTTACTTTTTTAAATTACTTTTTATTCAAAGACTTAGTATTATTGAGCCCTTCATTAGAATGAGCTTTAGGTTATTTTATTATTTACTTTTAATGTATAGGTCTATTGCTACAGTTGCTCTTTGACAGTTCTAATATGAATATTCTGATAATCTTGGGACGAAAACAAAAATAAAATAATGACAGCTATGATGCAGAGGGCCATCTATTTAATTTCCCCTGTTCTTATGATGTTTTGGTTGGCTTATACACATTTGCTTGCTCCAGTCGTATTTCAGGTATTCGTCAATTTGAACTGCAAGCTCTACTGTTGCATTGTTATTCCACTCAAGAATCAAATCGGCCTTGGAAATGTATTCCTTATGACTTCGAGGAAGATCAGAATTTTGCAAAATTGTAGAATATTTCTGGCAACCCTGTGATAACCGAATTACTTCCTGGAGTGCCACAGAATTATCCTGCTAAATTCACTTGATATTTCTTCGTATTTCAATTAAATATTCTGAACGATTTTGACTTATGGTGCGTCATCTAACTATCGAACGCGTCCAGCTAGTCCAGGAAAGTCACTGCATGCAGAACCTACAACGAACTTCATGTTTTCATTGCAAATTATCTGTCATAGCCATCAGTAGAATAACGAGAGAGCAGTGAACGCTGCACTTGCTTACTAGGTCTGTGGAAAAGTAATCATGCTGTAAAGTCAAAGCTTTGTTGATTCTAGGACCCAATTTTATGGGAAACAGGCTTTTTATCTCTTATGTGACAGAGATATAGCCATTGAGCTACCTGAATGTGGTGAATAATTCATGTGAAAACGATCCTACATGAATTGAGAAAACTATTTTCTGAAGAGATTTTTCGATAGCACTCACCTCATACACAAGACAAATGGTTGAACGTTCTCCACTTCTTCACCTATATATTAAATCTTAGAGAACGAAATGCCACAAACGTGAAACTTTTTTCCTTTAAACTTTCTGTTTTCTAACCTGTATCCAAAGTTTAGGATGTCATCGTATGAACAATATTACAATCTCAGACATAGAATCATTGACAAATACACTTAGAGCACCAGTGTACCAGTACTCAAAACCAAATCGCCATGGATTTAAGCACCAACTCCCTTCTATGAAGTAAAGTTTGCCTGCAGTGGTAGATTACATACTTAGTATCCGCACTCCATATGCTGTGTTGGCACTGTTTACAACAATGTTGTTATTGCATAGCGTGCATTTGTTTTGCACCTCCCAACACGATCGAGCACCTGTTCATAATGCACGGCCTCTGGCGGAGTGGTTACACAATAGCATCCCTTTAATGGACTGGCTTGCAGAGTCCTGACCTGAATGCTATAGAACACCTTTGGGGTGTTTTGGAACGCTGAAGTCGTTGCCAGGCCTCACCGACCGACATCGATACCTCTCCTCGGTGCAGCACTCCGTGAAGAATGGACTGCCATTCCCCAAGAAACCTTCCAGCACCTGATTGAACGTATGCCTGGGAGAATGGAAGTTGTCACAAAGCTAAGGGTGAGTCAACACCACATTGAATTCCAGCATTACCGATGGAGGGCGCCACGAACTTGTAAGTCATTTTCAGCCAGTTGTCCGCATACTTTGGATCACATAATGTAGGACTGTACTGTGATAGTGCCACACAAACAACAAGGGGTGCAAGCCCCCTTCATGAGAAACACGACCACACCATAACACCACCGCCTCCGAATTTTACTGTTGGCACTACACACGCTGGCAGTTGACGTTCACTGGGCATTCACCATAACCACACCCTGCCATCTCATCGCCACATTTTGTACGTGATTCCTCACGCCACACAGCGTTTTTCCACTGTTCAGTCGTCCAATGTTTGCGCTTCTTACACCAAGCGAGGCTTATGAGCAACCGCTCGACCATGAAATCCAAATTTTCTCACCTCCCGCCTAACTGTCGTAGTACTTGCAGTCGATCCTGATGCAGTTTGGAATTCCTGTGTGATGGTCTGGATAGATGTCTGCCTGTTACACTATACAACCCTCTTCAACTGTTGGCGTCCTCTGTTAGTCAACAGTCGAGGTCGGCTTGTACGCTTTTGTGCTGTATGTGACCCTTCACGTTTCTGCTTCACTATTACATCAGCTACAGTGGACCTAGAGATATTTAGGAGTGTGGAAGGGACACCCAATCACCTGACCATGTTCGAAGTCCGTTGAGTTCCGCAGAGGGCCCCATTCTGCTGTCTCGCGATGTCTAATGACTACTGAGGTCGCTGATATGGAGTACCTGGCAGTAGGTGGCAGCACAATGCACCTAATATGAAAAACGTATCCTTTTGGGAGTGTTCATATACTTTTGATCACATAGAGTATGTGACTCAGAACATTAGCTGTAACTGCTCCACATTGTTTTAATATATTGTTAGAGGTGTCATCTACTCCAACAGATAATTTATTTTCAAAGATTTACTGATTTTCCTTATTTCCCCATCTTGCACGGAAACAGCAGTTTCCACACAGTCGTGCTCTTCCAAAGTAGGAATCACGTGCTGTAAAAAGTCTCGATAACGGGCAGACGTCACGGCACACCTGACAGGCCCTCTGGATGCTTTCTCTTCAAAGAAGAATGGACCGAGAGTAAAGGTGCTTGTGAATTCACACCACACAGCCACATACAATGAGTGCAATGGCTCTTTGTGCACAACACACAGTTTAACAGTACTCCATATTCGTCAGTTGTGTGTATTCACTGCATCCTGTAGTGTGAAACGTGCCTCATCACTCCATGGAATATTGCCCAGCCACATGTCATGTACGTTGATCCGTGGCAGAAACCAAAGAGGAAACTCAGAACGTTGCAGGGGATCATGATGTTGTAAGTTGTTGCACTTTCTGGGTCTTACTTTCGAGCGTTGTTGCAACAACTGCTCGAAAGTAACGTGCTCCTAAAATAGCGTGAACACCTCGAACTACACTACTGGCCATTAAAAGTGCTATACCAAGAAGAAATGCAGATGATAAACGGGTATTCATAGGACAAATATATTATACTAGAACTGACATGTGATAACATTTTCACGCAATTTGGGTGCATAGATCCTGAGAAATCAGTATCCAGAAGAACCACCTCTGGTCGTAATAACGGCCTTGATACGCTTGGACATTGAGTCAAACAGAGCTTGGATGGCGTGTACAGGTACAGCTGCCCATGCAGCTTCAACACGATACCATAGTTCATCAAAAGTAGTGACTGACGTATTGAGACGAGCCAGTTACTCAGTCGCCATTGACCAGACGTTTTCAATTGGTGAGAGATCTGGAGAATGTGCTGGCCAGGGCAGCAGTCGAACATTTTCTGTATCCAGAAAGGCCCGTACAGGACCTGCAAAATGCGGTCGTGCATTATCGTGCTGAAATGTAGGGTTTCGCAGGGATCGAATGGAGGGTAAAGCCACGGGTCGTAACACATCTGAAATGTAACGTCCACTGTTCAAAGTGCCGTCAGTGCGAACAAGAGGCGACCGAGACGTGTAACCAATGGCACCCCATACGATCACGTCGGGTGATACGCCAGTATGGCGATGACGAATACACGCTTCCAATGTGCGTTCACCGCGATGTCGCCAAACACGGATGCGACCATCATGATGCTGTAAACAGAACCTGGATTCATCCGAAAAAATGACGTTTTGCCATTCGTGCACCCGGGTTCGTCGTTGATTATACCATCGCATCGCAGGCGCTCCTGTCTGTGATGCAGCGTCAAGGGTAACTGCAGCCATGGTCTCGGAGCTGATAGTCCATGCTGCTGCAAACGTCGTCGAACTGTTCGTGCAGATGGTTGTTGTCTTGCAAACGTCCCCATCTGTTGACTCAAGGCTCGAGACGTGGTTGCACGATCCGTTACAGCCATGCGGATAAGATGCCTCTCATCTCGACTGCTAGTGATACGAGGCCGTTGGGATCCAGTACGGCGTTCCGTATTACCCTCCTGAACCCACCGATTCCATATTCTGTTAACAGTAATTGGCTCTCGACCAACGCGAGCAGCAATGTCGCGATACGATAAACCGCAATCGCGATAGGCTACAATCCGACCTTTATCAAAGTCGGAAACGTGATGGTACGCATTTCTCCTCCTTACACGAGGCATCACAACAACGTTTCACCAGGCAACGCCGGTCAACTGGTGTCTGTGTATGAGAAATCGGTTGGAAACTTTCCTCATGTCAGCACGTTGTAGGTGTCGTCACCGGCGCCAACGCTGTGTGAATGCTCTGAAAAGCTAATCAATTGCATATCACAGCATCTTCTTCCTGTCAGTTAAATTTCGCGTCTCTAGTACGTCATCTTTGTGGTGTAGCAATTTTAATGGCCAGTAGTGTAATTTATGAGCATAACTAGATGTCATAGGAGCAACGCCGTATATGATGTACAGTGGGGGCCGTTACTGAATGGATATAATATTATAAAATTTTGATTTTTTACTGTTCACTTGATGTTCGCCAGTGCCTTCTGCCTGGCGGCTAGTTTCAGCATGTAAGTCACGTTGCATGAAACCGGACAGAACCACTTTGAAACTCACGTGTTGAACCATCAGCAGCTAAACTAACGTGTTGCTGACGAGGTAACGCTACCGAACTGCGCGTCTACAATTTGGCTGTCCAATAGGGAGGGTTGGAGGAGGTCACGTGGCGGTGGAGCCTCGGCCAGCCACCGGGAAGGGACACGCCGTCCGTTCTCTTCTGAGGGCAGCTTCTCACCCGACTAGATGCTCTCCTCTCCTGCTCTCTTGGGCAGCAGCCCATTCAGTTTCGGCGGCTTCTCTAGGCCTGCCTTTTTTAGTGCATTAAACCACCATGCCCTTATAAAACGTTTAACTTCTTCACCTCAACGGGTGCCCACTGCTTTCCCTTCCTCACCAATCCTGACACTTTAACAATGACATAATCTGTTACTAAAATATCATCCATAAAATAATTGAAAATGGCCTAAGGCCGAAATTGTACTATCGTACAGGAAATAAAGAGAATGGCAGCTGAAGGCTTCAAGAAATCATTCAAAAAATTCATCGCAGCTGCGGACCCTATCGTATTGAAAATTATTTATATTAATTAATTCATTTTGCCTGAAGACATCTTGTTTACTTACAACCTCTAGCATGCTTTACAAGTACATACATTAACACCAGCTTGCGAGTATTCCTTACAGCACCGCTAAAATTGTCTTTACAGGCAGGGCATGTTGTTGTTGTTGTGGTCTTCAGTCCTGAGACTGGTTTGATGCAGCTATCCATGCTACCCCATCCTGTGCAAGCTTTTTCATCTCCCAGTACTTACTGCAACCTGCATCCTTCTGAATCTGCTTAGTGTATTCATCTCTTGGGCCTCCTCTACGATTTTTAACCTCCACGCTGCCCTCCAATGCTAAATTTGTGATCCCCTGATGCTTCAGAACATGTCCTACCAACCGGTCCCTTCTTGTCAAGTTCTGCCAAAAACTCATCTTCTCCCCAATTCTGTTCAGTATCTCCTCATTAGTTATGTGATCTACCCATCTAATCTTCAGCATTCTTCTGTAGCACCACATTTCGAAAGCTTCTATTCTCTTCTTGTCCAAACTATTTATCGTCAATGTTTCACTTCCATACATGGGAACACTCCATACAAATAATTTCAGAAACAGCTTCCTGACATTTAAATCTATACTCGATGTTAACAAATTTCTCTTTTTCAGAAACGCTTTCCTTGCCGTTGCCAGTCTACATTTTATATCCTCTCTACTTCGACCGTCATCAGTTATTTTGCTCCCCAAATAGCAAAACTCATCTACTACTTTAAGTGCCTCATTTCCTAATCTAATTCCCTCAGCAGCACCCGACTTAATTCGACTACATTCCATTATCCTCGTGTTGCTTTTGTTCATGTTCATCTTATATCCTCATTTCAAGACACTGTCCACTCCGTTCATCTGCTCTTACAAGCCCTTTGCTGTCTCTGACAGAATTACAATGTCATCGGCGAACCTCAAAGTTTTTATTTCTTCTCCATGGATTTTAATAGCTACTCCGAATATTTCTTTTGTTTCCTTTACTGCTTGCTCAGAGTCAGTTTTTCTTCTGTAAGATTGTACATCCTTCATCGCATCCTTCAGTGAAACACCTCGACGTAAAGTATGAAATATATGTATATTTAATATTCTGTACATTATCTTCAATATCCATAAGTTCTGGGGGACAATATATCATACTAGATGAGCATTCTCACTGAGCCATGTCTTTCAAGTGGTTTTGTAGGACCAGTCATTATAATTAGCTTCACAGATAGCACTTTAGGTGTTGTAATACAACGGTCGATTTAGTAAGTATTTGGTTACCGAAATACCGGTACTTAAAAATGGTTTTATACGATGCTAGTGCAAGCTTTAATAGGTCTGAGAAGGGCCACATGATACTTGAAGTCAGCGGGAAAGCCTCCCCTGCACCAAATACATATGGCAGCATTTGCAGAACTGCATTAGGGGAAATTTTCCTTCGATGACTCCTACACAGTTCGAAAAATCGCAGCCGTGTGGGATTAGCCGAGCGCTCTAAGGCGCTGCAGTCATGGACTGTGCGGCTGATCTCGGCGGAGGTTCGAGTCCTCCCTCGGGCATGGGAGTGTGTGTTTGTCCTCAGGATATTTTAGGTTACGTAGTGTGTAAGCTTAGGGAGTGATGACCTTAGCAGTTAAGTCCCATAAGATTTCACACACATTTGAACATTTTTGTTTTTAAGAAATCACAATGTGTTCGAAAATGATGGATAATATGTAAACAGACATTGGTTGATGGTTCATGAAGACTCAAGTGAGTTACCAGATCTGTTTTTGGGGACATCATCTAAGAGAACTTCACAGATTTCAGATAGGAGGAAACCCTAGACGCTGATTTACTTAAGTAATCCAAGAAAGGATCATCTCAACTAACACAGTCTCTGATGGGAAGGCTTGACCGATATACTTTACGTCATCTTTACTACTTTCTATGAAATCGCGAATGCGCTGAGAAACTTGCATGAAGGTTCAAATACGCGAAGAGAGTTTACACATGGCGTCTCTATGCTGGGGATAAACTTGTGTCAGAAAAGTTGTGTTGTGGATAGCGGTGCAAATGCTAGACGTTGCACATGGACTATTCTGTCGAAAAATCTGTGCTGTGGAGACAAGGTGCGATTTCAAATCAAGTACGGTGGAAGGAAAAGCAGGAAGTGAACAATTAAGCAATAGTGACTGAAACTGATAGCTTTTGGGTAGCAACAGCGAATTAAAATTGTGTGCGTCATTGAGAGAAAAAGGGTGTCGCGAAACTGAATAAGTTCATAATAGTAAAAAGTTAAACCACACTCATGAATAATGAACATTTCGAGAGTGAAACATAATGAACTGCCATCAATAAGACATCGTGAGAAAGTAGAAACAAGACAACAACAACAACAACAACAACAGCAGGCGTGACGAGCCCAGCCATATATATGGAGGAGACATCACTGCACGCGAGAAGCAGCAGAGAGGGGGGTGTGGTGAAGGTACACACGCTGAAGTCCAGAGTTCGACACCTGGGCGCAGTGTCGAAATATTCTTGAAGCAGATACTTTGTGTAGAGAACACAGAAACTTACCTAAAGTAAGTCGAATTTCACATCAGTTAAAAGAGAGTGAATAGAATAAGCTTGTAATGAAAGGGGTATGATACTTAGAAATGGTAGAATACATAAAAAAATCAGAATGACTTAACTCAGTAAAACGCGCAGAGTTGAATATGACTCAACAAAATGTAGATTCTGATGAAAGTACTAGTGACTTAAAACTCTATTGCAGAGTCTAGAGAAAATATGGAAAAGAGAATACATGACTCAAAGGTAAATGAGAAGCAGATAATGGTTCATGTGGCTGTGAGCCTAGAAGGCCAATATTCAGGAGATAATTAGTGAGAACATAGCAAAAGGAAATGAAAATGTGTATAATACAGGAAATTTTGCTGAAGCAAATAGTCAGATTGCTAGTAAAGAGGAAGAAACTAATAAAAAGGAAATGAGGAACATATTTCAAGGGATATCCCTGCAAAGATTTTATGATATTTTTGAGAGAAATGAATGAGGCAACTAATAAATCTATTAAGGAAACTAATAGTAAATTAGATGCAACCAACAACACAACAGAAAAATTAGTTACGGAAACTAATAAAAATGATGGAATAAGGAACTTCGAGTGTGCTCCAGAAAAGTGTGTTGGCAGCATTGTTGTTCATGTTGAATGTTAATGACTTTGCAGCCAATATTAATTATAACCTCAGGCTTTTTGCAGATAATGGCGTTCTAAATAATGAAGTACCGTCTAAAAAAAAAAAAAAAAAACAAAAAAAACTGGGCATTTATTCAGTCCAACATTGATAAAATTTCTTAGTGGTGCAATGATTGTCAACTTGCTTTAAATGTTGAAAAACGTAAAATTATACACTTCAAAAAATATGTCAGTGAGTCATAACTGGAATAAGTCGCCAAATCGCAAATACGAGGGTGTAACAATTTTTAAGCGCATGAAATGGAATCATCACTAGTATCAGTCATAGGTATGGCAGTTGGCAGTCTTTGTTGGTATGTAGAATACTGGGGAAGTGCGTATCACTATAAAAAGGAGACCGCTCACAAAATACTTGTGCATCCCAGATTAGAATATCGCTCAAGTTTGTAGACCCAAACCAGATAGCACTAACAGGAGATGGTAAACGTATACAAAAAAGGAGCAGTTCGAACGGGCACGGGTTTGTTTGACTCATGGGAGAGCTTTACGAAAATGTTTAAAAACGTAAATCAGAAAGACTTCTGAAGATAGATGCAAATTTACGCATCATTCCCTTAGGCAGAGTGTGGATCGTGAAGCAAAACTGGACAGATTGCAGCACTCACAATAACATTTACATATTCGTTCTTCCCTCGATTCATGAGTTACTGAAGCTGGAAGAAACCCTCATGTAAAGGTTTCGTTTTTAATTAACTCTACCAGTCACAAACTGGTAGCGGTAATTAAAAAAAAAACAAAAAAAACTTTACATATTTCTTGAGACAGTCACGGTCGAAAAATAGTCAAAATGGCTTCAAGAAACCCTAATATGTGTTATCACGGTATGTACCCTCTGGTGTGCACTTTGCAATGGCTTGTGGGGCATGTATGTAGATGTAGTTGAAGAACATTTCCCTTCTGACGCTGCTTCTGTACACAACAATGAGGTCCAGCAACTGTCGTAGTATGAGAAGCACCCATTAGTGTAAGCCCACATATGACACACTAGTTTGCAATAACATCTAAGTCCTCCAAATACAGTCTTGACAGGAAATGCTCCGTTGATATAAGATTCAGTCGTGAGGTGGATGTCAAATTGTATGGCGTACACGTCGCAAGCAATTTGTTTCACGGGGAACATAGAAATTTAGCATAATTTTGAATTTAAGTACGTCGGTTCCTTCTATAGGGGGGGGGGGGGGGGCAGCCAAATGAAAACGATACTGACAGAAAGAAAAGTGAGTAACCTGTTTATCATTTCAAAAGTCATCGCTATAACAGTTGACATACTCATTCAAGAGTGAGACAGTACGGTCAGTCCTTCATGGAAAAATGTCTGTGGTTGCTTCTAAAACCATGGTTGTACCCAGGCATGCACCTCCTCGTTCGAAGCAAATCGACGGCCACATATGTCCCTCTTCAGGGCTCCAAATACGAGGGGCATTTGAAAAGTCCGTTCAAAGTCAGAGAGATGGCACCACCAGCGCGTATTGAGGTCATGTTAAGTTATTAGCATCTTTGGAAAGAACGCACACCAAGTTTCAGCCATATTGGTCTATTTCTTTGGGTGTGGCATTCGTATGAATCAAGCAAGTCGAGTGAGTATCAAAAAATGGAGGAAAACGAATTTCGTGTGGTAATTAAACGTTACTTTATGAGAGGCAAAACGTCTCAGGAGACTAAAGAGAAGCTCGATAAACATCATGGTGACTCTGCACCTTCGATTGGAGCAGTTTATAAGTAGTTTCAAAATTTTCGGGGGGGGGGGGGGGGGGGCATATGGGCACAAGTGATGCTGAACGCTCTGTGGAGGTAACGACTCCAGAAATCATTGATAAAATCCATGATATGGTGATGGCTGACAGAAGAGTTAAAGTGCGTGAGATTTATAGTGCTGTGGGCATCTCGAACGAACGGGTACATAATATTTTGCATAAACATTTGGACATGAGAAAGCTATCAGCAAGATGGGTTCCGCAACTGCTCACGCTTGACCAAAAACGGAATCGTGTGAAATGTTGTAGGGATGGTTTTCAGCTGTTCAGGAAGAATCCGCAGGACTTTAAGCGTCGTTTCGTCACTGTGGATGAAACATGGATACGTTACCATACTTCTGAGACCAAAGAACAATCTAAACAATAGGTTACCAAGGGAGAATCTGCACTAAAAAAGGCGAGGACCATTCCTTCGGCAGGGAAGGTTATGGCGACTGTCTTTTGGGATTCGCAAGGGATAATCCTCATACCAAAAAACGTAAGTAGTTTTTATTTTTGCATGGACTTTTCAAATGCCGCTAGTGTATGGAAATCGCATGGGGAGATATCGGGACTGTATGAAAGATGTGTAAAGGCGTTTCAGGAAACTTCTGCAGTGTAAGTGAAACAACCTTGGCAACATATGCGCCCACCCGATCTCTCCCCATGCTATTGTAATAGGGGGAGATTTCAACTTGTCAGCTATGGAATGGGAGAGTCATGCAATTGAAACTGATTAGTAACCATTATATCTGAACTTCCTGCATCAATTAACATAGTGGAGGGCATCAATGATCACAACGGTGTGATAGCATCAATGACTATGGGTGTTAGAAGGCATAACTTATGGCAGGAAAATAGTTTTGCTTAATGGCAGTGATGGGAAAGAAATTGCAGAATATCTGAGTAGTCAGTATCAGATATTCAATTCTGAGAATGACTATGTGAAGTGAGAATGGATATAATTGAAAAAATATTGTGCCATATGCCGTCGACCAGTAAGTCGGTAATGACGTGAGAGAAAGATCATTGGGGTCAAATACCAATGCTATGAAGCTCCTAAGGAAGCAAAGAGAGCTGCATCATGGACTTAAAATAAATCTAAGCCTATAATGGAAAGGATGAGTTGCCCATGAGACCGTACAGTGAACACCTGAAAAAATTGCTCCTTATCTAGCAGCAGTTTATCGTATGTCGCCGGAAAACGAAGGGTATCAAGCAATTGGTAAAAAGCGCATGTCATTTCCGTTTTCAAGAAGGGCTGTCGGATAGATGTACGTAATTGTAGGACGATACGAATGATGTCAATTTGTTTAGAATTATGAAACATATTCTGTTCTCATGCACTATTTTCTTTTTTGGAGAGCAAAAAAGACCTCTGTATAAATAAACATGGATTCTGTAAACAGAAAAGATCTTTCGAAACACAATTGCTGTGTTTGCAAATGAAATATGGAGCGCCTTAGATAAAGGCGCCCAGTATCTGTCATGTTCTTGACTTCTGGGAGGCATTCCATGCCGTTTTTTACTGTCGTTTAGTGAACAAAATACAAGCTTACTTAGCGTCGAACCAGATTTGTGACTGGATTCAAGACTATCTGAGAGACAGAACACAGTACATTACTCTATGGGATGGAATCGACGGATGTAAAGATAATTTCTGAAGTACCTGACAGAATGTTACAGGGCTGTTACTATCTACAATAAATATAAATAGTCTAGTGAATAACAACCAAAGCTCCGTGAGTCTGTTCGAGCCGATTCTGTTGTTTATACAAATGCCACAACAGCAGTAAGACCGTAGCGAATTCCAGAAAAACCTGCAGGGGGTCGACGGTTGATACTAATATAGGCGAAGAGATCCACTACTGTTCTAGTAGCTGTTAGTATATATATCTATGGAGTGAGCGTTCAGATCTGAAGAACGAGAATTCTGTCCATAACAACGGCTGCGGCTTAAGTCAAATGATTTTAAGACGGCGCATTTTAGCCCGTACATTAAGTCTATGGCCGAGCGCTGGATAGGCTGCAAGCGGACATATGACAGGGCTTGCTTTGCATGTCCTCCACGTTCACCCGACCTAACGCCACGCGATATTTACATTTGGGGCTTCATCAAGGATCGTGTGTACGTGTCTCCGCTACCAGCAGACCTCCCCGAATTAAGAAACCGGATTGAAGCAGCTGTTGCCACAATCACTGAAGACACATTTATCAACGTTTGGGAAGAACTCGGCTATAGACTTGATGTGTGCCTTGTGACAAATGGTGCTCACATTGAACATTTATAAGGTTCTTGGTAAAACTGTTTGAGTTGCTCTTTCACTTGACAAAACATTTATAACTGTAAGTTTAATATAATGGATATCATAAAGCGTTAAAACCCCGATATTCATTTATAAACACCCTGTATTACATACTCTATGGTGAAACCTTCCAATGCCTTAGAGCAATCTTCCGGAGCGACATAAAGTTGAGTGAACACATAAATCTGTAGGAAAAGCAGGTGCCACAGAAAGCTTCATTAGAAGAGTCTAACGGATATGTAACTTAATCATAGCTAACACTTGGTTTAAGAAGCATGATAGGAGGTTGTATACATGGAAGAACCCTGGAGATACTAAAAGGTATCAGATAGATTATATAATGGTAAGACAGAGATTTAGGAACCAGGTTTTAAATTGTAAGACATTTCCAGGGGCAGATGTGGACTCTGACCACAATCTATTGGTTATGACCTGTAGATTAAAACTGAAGAAACTGCAAAAAGGTGGGAATTTACGGAGATGGGACCTGGATAAACTGAAAGAAACAGAGGTTGTACAGAGTTTCAGGGAGAGCATAAGGGAACAATTGACAGGAATGGGGGAAAGAAATACAGTAGAAGAAGAATGGGTAGCTTAGAGAGATGAAGTAGTGAAGGCAGCAGAGGATCAAGTAGGTAAATAGACGAGGGCTAGTAGAAATCCTTGGGTAACAGAAGAAATATTGAATTTAATTGATGAAAGGAGAAAATATAAAAATGCAGTAAATGAAGCAGGCAAAAAGGAATACAAACGTCTCAAAAATGAGATCGACAGGAAGTGCAAAATGGCTAAGCAGGGATGGCTAGAGGACAAATGTAAGGATGTAGAGGCTTATCTCACTAGGGGTAAGATAGATACTGCCTACAGGAAAATTAAAGAGACCTTTGGAGATAAGAGAACCACTTGTATGAATATCAAGAGCTCAGATGGAAACCCAGTTCTAAGCAAAGAAGGGAAAGCAAAAAGGTGGAAGGAGTATATAGAGGGTCTATACAAGGGCGATGTACTTGAGCACAATATTATGGAAATGGAAGAGGATGTAGATGAAGATGAAATGGGAGATACGATACTGCGTGAAGAGTTTGACAGAGCACTGAAAGACCTGAGCCGAAACAAGGCCCCCGGAGTAGACAACATTCCACTGGAACTACTGACGGCCTTGGGAGAGCCAGTCCTGACAAAACTCTACCATCTGGTGAGCAAGATGTATGAAACAGGCGAAATACCCTCAGACTTCAAGAAGAATATAATAATTCCAATCCCAAAGAAAGCAGGTGTTGACAGATGTGAAAATTACCGAACAATCAGTTTAATAAGCCACAGCTGCAAAATACTAACACGTATTCTTTACAGACGAATGGAAAAACTAGTAGAAGACGACCTCGGGGAAGATCAGTTTGGATTCCGTAGAAATACTGGAACACGTGAGGCAATACTGACCTTACGACTTATCTTAGAAGAAAGATTAAGGAAAGGCAAACCTACGTTTCTAGCATTTGTAGACTTAGAGAAAGCTTTTGACAATGTTGACTGGAATACTCTCTTTCAAATTCTGAAGGTGGCAGGGGTAAAATACAGGGAGCAAAAGGCTATTTACAATTTGTACAGAAACCAGATGGCAGTTATAGGAGTCGAGGGACTTGAAAGGGAAGGGAGTGAGACAGGGTTGTAGCCTCTCCCCAATGTTATTCAATCTGTATATTGAGCAAGCAGTAAAGGAAACAAAAGAAATATTCGGAGTAGCTATTAAAATCCACGGAGAAGAAATAAAAACTTTGAGGTTCGCCGATGACATTGTAATTCTGTCAGAGACAGCAAAGGGCTTGTAAGAGCAGATGAACGGAGTGGACAGTGTCTTGAAATGAGGATATAAGATGAAAATGAACAAAAGCAACACGAGGATAATGGAATGTAGTTGAATTAAGTCGGGTGATGCTGAGGGAATTAGATTAGGAAATGAGACGCTTAAAGTAGTAAAGGAATTTTGCTATTTGGGGAGCAAAATAACTGATGATGGTCGAAGTAGAGAGGATATAAAATGTAGACTGGCAATGGCAAGGAAAGCGTTTCTGAAGAAGAGAAATTTGTTAACACCGAGTATTGATTTAAGTGTCAGGAAGTCGTTTCTGAAAGTATTTGTATGGAGTGTAGCCATGTATGGAAGTGAAACGCGGACGGTAAACAGTTTGGACAAGAAGAGAATAGAAGCTTTCGAAATGTGGTGCTACAGAAGAATGCTGAAGATTAGATGGGTAGATCACATAACTAATGAGGAAGTATTGAATAGGATTGGGGAGAGGAGAAGTTTGTGGCACAACTTGACCAGAAGAAGGGATCGGCTGGTAGGACATGTTCTGAGGCATCAAGCGATCACCAATTTAGTATTGGAGGGCAGCGTGGAGGGTAAAAATCGTAGGGGGAGACCAAGAGATGAATACACTAAGCAGATTCAGAAGGATGTAGGTTGCAGTAGGTACTGGGAGATGAAGAAGCTTGCACAGGATAGAGTAGCATGGAGAGCTGCATCAAACCAGTCTCAGGACTGAAGACCACAACAACAACAACAACGGATATGTAATGTAGCCACAAAAGAAGTGCTTTGCAAAAAACCTGTGAGACCGATTTTTGAGTATTGTTCGTGAGCCTGGGACCCCCACCAGGCTCAGTTATTGACAGAGAAAATAAAGCGAAGAGCAGCACGTTTCTTCACGGGACTGTTTTCCAAGCATTAGAGAGACATTACATAACGTCAGTGGCAAACTTTACAGGAGAGGCTAGCACATCACAGGTAAATTTGTCACGGAAGAAGTAGCTTACATAGTAGTTGCAATACCGATTCTTGAGCATTGCTCCTCAGTTTGGGACCGTTATTACGCTGGATTATTAGAAGAGAGAGAAAATCCTATTGTTACGATTCCACTTGGCACTACAGCAGAGATACTGTTGTGCCTAACGATATCACTGAACTTAAGAGTAGCACCCACATCGTCTTTTTAGGTGAATGCCTTTCCTACGTAAAGCATGGTGATGGGCATATCCATGAGTGGAGACTTCGAAGGGAAAGAACGTTATCAAATTCCATTTATCGTCGTCATATGTACTCTACATCTGAAGTGATGGTACAGAGTACCATTTTGGGTACAGAAGCGATCAATTCTGGTTCCAGTAGGTATAACGCTGAACAACAGGTCGGTCACTGTGCCATGTTTAGAGGTGTCCGTGATGATACATTTCTACTAGGAAACACTACACCGCATGGTACCCACCGTGTCCTGATCTACCTCGACAGAGGCTGTTTGATTGCTGTTCTGCATCCACTTAAAACACCGTGTCATGGGTAGTCAAGAGACTGTCATGTTCCCACTCACCAGCCAGTACGATTCATGAACTCTGAGAGTTGAAGCACCGGTCGTTGACGTACACGTATCCGACACCAAAGCTCAGTTGAATCGATACCCTGTCCTGCACACCCTTAAATCCCCTACAGATGAAATCATTTTCCTACCACGTATACTATATAGACACAGCTGTAAAATTTGCTGTTTTGTATCCTTAATGATGTTGCAGTTTTAATGGCTAGCTGTACCGTTTGTTTTCGGTCTCTATCTCTTCAGTGATAGATTGCTTCCACCACAGTTGAAGACGTCATTCTCCCCTTTGTTGCTAGTTTTGGTCCGCCCTGGGAGTTTTGTTCACCCAGTACCCGCCACACCTAGCGATGATGATGATGATGAGTTGGGTTGAGGGGGCGCTCGACATCACGGTCATCAGCGTCCTGACGAAAAGTCAACATGAATCTCATGGGTGGGGACGAAGGTTGTCCCCATATGCAGTTTATAACGTATACACATATAAAGTCTGCCGCCCTTCCCCACCAATTTAGGGATGAGGCCTGACAGTTCACAAAATTTCACCACTCTGTTAACACCTGTATCAGTATCTGCGAGGACAGTGGGCAGATCTCCCGCGAGACCAAGGGCTGCCCTAATTTCAATATGCAGGACAACACCTAGCGAGCTTTCCCCTATCCGCCACCTGGGGAGGCGCCCAATGGGAGAGTAGCACACTCCACACGGGAAACTTTATTTGATACAAACACCAAAAGCAAACGTTTGCAGATACAGACACAATTACAGAGGTAGAAACAAATACAGAAACATTCATATATACAGGTGCACATGTAGGCACAAATACAGAGGCAGGGACAGATATATATATATATATATATATATATATATATATATATATATATATATATATATATATATATATATATATATATATATATATATACAGGTGCAAATGAAGCACAAATACAGAGGCACATACAAAAACAGAAAATACATACATATAGGCGCGGTTACTTATACAGACGCAGATACAAATACAGAAAAACACATACACAAGTGCAGATACATAAACAAATACAGACACAGATACAAATACAAAATGCTCAAATGTGTGTGAATTCCTAAGGGACCAAACTGCTGGGGTCATCTGTCCCTAGACTTACAAACTACTTAAACTAACTTATGCTAAGAACAACACACACACCCATGCCCGAGGAAGGACTCGAACCTCTGGCGGGAGGGGCGATACAAATACAGAAACAAGCAATATACAGTTGCAGTTATGTAAACAAATACAGGTACGAACACATGTGCAGATGCTTACACAAATACATTGCAAATACGAATAGAGAAATACGTATAAATTTGTAGTTACATACGCAAATACAGTGCCAGATAAAAGTACAGAAACACACATACATGTCGAGATAAATACACAAATACTCATGGTGGTGTAAGTACAAAAACACAGGTAAAGATATTAAGATAAATACAGACGCAGATACAAATACAGAAACACATGCTCAGGTGTAGATACTTAGTCAACTGCAGACAAAGGTGCAAATACAGAAACACATAGACAGGTGCAACTACTTTCGTAAATAGAAATGCAGGTACGAATACAGAAATACATATACTGATACAGATACATTCACAAGTACAGATACAAATACAAATACAGGAAGACATATCCAGAAACATACACAAATACAGATGCAGATAGAAATTCAAAAACACGTATTCAGGTGCAGATACTCAAACAAATGTGGACTCACGTACGAATACAGAAACACATGTACACACACAAAGACAAATACACATACATGTACAGTTATACACGAGCACATACTCACACAAGTATATAAACAGACAGAAATAACAGAAACACATTAATGCAGGTCCAGATACACTATGTGATCAAAAATAACCGGACACCCCCAAAAACATACACGGTATCAGCATCTGTGACGTTTTGTTGGGCGGCGATGTCGTTGGATTCAGCACGAATTCCTCTTGTCTTCTACCAGATCCTCACTTCTCATAACTGTGTCTCTCCAGAACTGTTGCCTGGAACACTGCAGACACCGATGATACAGCAGAGCATTTGTAGACGATCGATAATGCTAAGTGTGATTTCTATGGAAATGCCATCTGACGTCAGAAGTTCGATTATTGAATATGTATTATAAATACATCCTCATATCTTGTCATTGAGCACATTTTCGTACACAACCATGCACGAAAAGAGGCAAGAGGCAATGCGTGTCCAGGCTTTACAGTCATCAAATATTCAGAGAACTCTTAAGACTTAATTCTTCCTTTGCATTGCCCTAGTGTCCGTAGTTCCTTTACAGTTGTTAAAGGGAAATGATATCCTTCTTTTCAAATACTTTAGCGGTTTACCTGTAATAACTGTAAAGCAACTACCGACCCCCTATAGCCACGTAAACGGATGTACTATCGGTTTAAGAAGATTCATGCTCAATCTACAGAAAACTGTTGAAATCATAAAATTTAGTAAGTGCTGTGAACTTAACGATCTTACACCAAAGTACATACATGAAAAGATCAAAAATAATTCGAAGGCAGTTAAAGTAGGCAGACAATCGGCTACGAATATTTATACTAAGACACAAACCTAACTATTGTATTAAAAATACAATAAACCAGTAATTTATATGAAATACATCATCAGATAATACCAGATCTAAACGACGCTTCTGTGATTGCTACAAACATGGAAAACGTTGAATGCTTCACGTACCAGGCAATATATAAAATACGACTAAACAACAACAAGGAAACAGCAGAGTTAAAATACACCAAAAAATATTGGTAATATTGATAATTGCAAGCAGGGATTTAAAATATCTTTAGGCTTGATGTTCAATTTGCCAGATCATTTTTTTATTTATTGAACTCCCTCCTCCCCCTCCCCCCCTCAAGAAAATACGCTACACCTTGGTTTACAGATACATTCAGACCACACACGTCCCTATGTCTGCCGTCCTTAGATTTTAAACCATCATCTACACGGTGTTTCACAATGTTTTGACGATTTCAAATTTTAATAACGCACAAAATTGTCACGAAACTAAATTGAGCATTTTATGCAAGATACAACATTTATTCAAGTTTACTTATGAAATACTACATCGGATAAATGACGACCATTTGCGGCTGCACAATACTCGAGGCGTTTCGCATAGTTTTTGAACACATTTTTCGTTACTGCTCGAGGAATTCTGGGAATTTCTTTGTGAATTCGATCTTTCAACTGTTGCAAGGTTTTCGGCTTGTCATTGTACATTCTCGCCTTCGAATACCCATAGGTAAAAGTCTGGCGCGGTTAAATCAGCGAGCGAGGCGGCCATTCGACACAGGCGAGTCTGGAAATTATGCGGTTACGAAACACTTCACGAAGAACTTGTAAGGTCTTGCTGGATGTGTGGAATGTCGCGCCTTCTTGTTGTAAACAAGTGTGTATGCCGGACGACGAGGGCTTGCCTGTACACTGCTAAGCACAAGCTCGGACGATTTTTCGAGGTCCGGTTGACTTTCGATTCGATGCACTGCCAGTTGCACGGGAGTTTCTTACCACTTCAATAGTGTTCCATTCGCAGCAATTGGATATCGCGGCTGAATCTGAAGTACTTACGAAAGGCACGCTGCATACGCACGACAGATTTACCGCTCCGAAAATAGCACCCCATCGAGAACGCACCATGTTACTTCGACTAGTACGACATGGTTACCGACTTGTATATGGGAAGAAACTTGACAATTTGCACTACTAATAGATGGCGCCACCGTCGCTGTATCTTGCATATAGCGAGAGTTATTCAAATCTGAAATCGTCAAACACCCTATAACAATTAAATCACGTAATGGGTGGAATTAAGCCGAATCCCAGCTGTGTGACGTGAAACTGATAGTCATACTTCTTCTCATTTATAACTAAAATCAAGCACGGATTTTTAACAACTGAGCGACCTACCACAGTTGAAGAAATGACCCTGCGTAATTAATTCTGTGTCGATCTTCCACGTAAATGTAACAGTGTGTGCAACCATGCACATTGTTGTTGCTTTTTACGTATGTCTTCGTGTTGGAAAGTAGTTCTTCAGCCAAGGCTTCAGTGTCAGAAATGAACGGCGTTTCACAAGATGATTTTTTTCTAAGAGAAAGATATCGTTGTTCACTTGAAAGTAGCGTATGAAAATGGTGACTTATTTTTGAGACTGGCCGCTGCCACCACTGCGCCACTGACTATCCTCCACAATATTCCTCCTGCATTTTGCTTGAGTCTTCTGGTGCTGAAGCATTTGTATACGCAATAGCATTGTCCACGAACACTCCCACGAAGCTTCCAACACTCCAGTTACATAGTACTTCCTTCATTTTTGATTATGAAGAATTTACGCTGTTTTTACCCTGTTTGATGTACACGATATTCTTTCAGATCCATTTTCGTTATAAAGACTACAAAATGTATCACTCCCCCAGTAACAGCAGGAGCGCTAAGTCAAGTATGACAACTGATAGAAATCCGGAAATTCGGAAAAGTCAGTCACGTGGTACTGTTTCCTAAAGGACAATATGTAGAACGAAGCTACTGTAATAACTACGAAAATTGCCGGTATCAATCCACTAATTATTGCCAGGAATATTAGCTTTAAAATTAGTTATGGGGCAATGGATGGCAGGATATATAACAACATTGACAGTATTTATATACATACAGTAAACGTGTGATAATGTAAAATAGAAAAATATGAATAACGTACTGAAAGCAATAAAAACAGTCCATTGAGGATGAATAAATGTAGTACTTTTATAAAAACAAGACAGCTATCCTTAGTAGGCGCTCAGCACAACAAGAAGCGCAGATTCGGAACGTAATCCCGTAGAGGAGGAGGAGGAGGAGGCGAAGGGGATAAGTGTTTAACGTCCCGTCGACAACGAGGTCATTAGAGACGGAGCACAAGCTCGGATTAGGGAGGGATGGGAAAGGAAATCGGCCGTGCCCTTTCAAAGGAAACATCCTGACATTTGTCTGAGGAGATTTTGGGAAATCACGGAAAACCTAAATCAGAATAGCCGGAGATGGGTTTGGACTGTCTTCCGCCCGAATGTGAGTCCGCTGCGCCACCTCGCTCGGTACATAATCCCGTGGGAGTGTGCTATATCACTAATTATTTGTATTGTTTAGTAGAGAACGCATTTAACGAAATCAGAGAGCAGTTAAAGACCCATGTAATAGTATACGGCAAAAGAACAGATGTGTTGAAATTTACGAATGGAATAGCCGTTTTACGTGAAAGCAAAAAGATAAAAGTTATGAGAAAAGAATATAAGGTGAAAATAAACGAGTCTGGAACAAATGTGGTGGTTTCTGACAAACGGCAAGCCATAACAGACTCCTTGTATGTGACAGGCAACTACCACAATTGACTGTTTACCTAATTACTTGTTTGGGAAGCACTGTCACCAGGCTCTGAGGAAGCAAAGTCGAAATAAGGAGCAGAACTGTCCGACAAAAAGACGTCATCAATAAACAAAAGAAGATAGTAACCTCAGAAGATAAGAATCTGCAAATAAGGAAAAGGTTTTTGGAAGCATATGCTTGTGGCGTGGCATTGTACGTCTGTGAGATTTGAGCTGTGGGGACTGAGGAAGAAAAACACTGAATTCTTCTGAAATGTGATATTACAGGAGCAACCCGAAAATCCGATGGACTGACAGGATCACCACCATTGATGATGACTTTTATAGAGTGGGAAAGAAAAGAAGTTTATGGAACACAAGTGTACAAAGAAGAGTTCGGATTAGTGGTCATCTGTTGAGAAATGAGGACTCCTATTGACAGCCGGCCGGGGTCTCCGAGCGATTCTAGACGCTACAGTCTGGAACCAAGCGACCACTACGGTCGCAGATTCGAATCCTGCTTCGGGCATGGATGTGTGTGATGTCCTTGGGTTAGTTAGGTTTAAGTAGTTCTAAGTTCTAGGGGACTGATGACCTCAGAAGTTAAGTCCCATAGTGCTCAGAGCCATTTTTTGAACTCCTATTGAGAGGATGCGTCAATGGAAAAGAAGATAGAGCAAGACCGCACCTGAAATTCGTATATAAAATTATAAAAGACTAGCTTATCGCCCGCTGCTTCACTTGTGTAGACTGTAAGTTCTCTACAGATTTTTTTGATTATCTTTAATCGAATTCTTATGTTGTCCACAAATTGCAATATCTTCCAGGCTAATTAAGGCCATAGGAGTATGGGTTCTCCTACTGTGCTTCTGACCAAAACCGGATTCTGGTAGCTGGAGTCCATGGTTTTTGTTCACCATGCCTTTCGCGTTCTTGTGGTGATATTTCCGTAGAAACTTTTGTCACCTATTGAATATTTCTTTGTATCTAACAGAGAAGTGAAATAACAATTTTCATAGCTTTAGTTTCAAAATTCTTTTAATACAGCGAAGTAGTTTCTTAAAAATTATCATACCCTATTTCACACCATTAGCGATTTAATTCCCATAAACAGTGAAACACATATTTATTTATATCTAACAGAGGAGCCAAATACAAGTTTTCATCGATTTCGATTTGAAAATGGTTTCGCAATGAAATAGTTTCATAAATTATTTAACAACATATTGCACCCACTTAGGGACTGAATTTGCAAAAACAGTGAAATCCGAATTATTTTTTATTTTTGACAAAGAGGCCAAATACCAATTTTCGTAGATTTAGCTTAAAAATGCTTCCATAATGAGATATTTGTATAAAAACTTCCATTTGCAATTTCACCCCATAGGTGTTGAATTTCTAAAAACAGTGAAATGCATAATTTTATTTGCAATCGAGAAGTCAAATAGCAATTTTCATAGATGTAGCTTTAAAAATACTTTAGTAGTTCCTTAATAATGATTTTTCTCAAAAAACTTTCATCCACTATTTCACCTCCAAGTGATAAATTTCCAAAAATTCTGAAACACATATTTCTTTATTTCTGACCAATAAATCAAACAGAAATTTTTGTACTTCTAGCTTAAAAATTACGTTAATAGCAATCTTCAGATTCGAAAATTTAAGAAACATGTTGTGGGTCAATATTCAAGGGGATATTTATGTAATAAAACAGATTGCACAGCAACAGGGTTACACACCACATAGTAGAACACAGTAGTGTCAGTATTGGGACAAAGCAGTTTCTGAACTACTCTACATTGCCAGATGTATCCAAAATGGCAGTGATGACGTCAACCAACATGGCGGCGTGTAGACTTGGTAACAGTGCTTGACGTCATTCAAGATGGTGGTTTTTGGTGGGAAGATAGGTCAAATGGACTACCTCCACTAACCTAACCCCCCTCCCACCCCTCCCCCAGAAAAAGGTGGGAAGTTCAAATTCCATCAGGACAATGCAAAACACCTCTACTAACCTAAGAAAATGGTGGGAATGAAAGGGAACTTGGGCTACCTCCACTAACCTAACTCATCTGACCGCCACCTCTTCCTAGGCATTGGCTGGGAAAGGACTCAACCTGCGCTGGGCTGCAGGAGAGAGGAAGGAGTGTAATTTATTTATTTTGAAAGGGCTCTTGGACTACCTCCACTAACCTAAGTCATCCGACCACCACCTGTTCCTCGGAAATGGCAGGAAGAGGACTTGGCCTGTGCTCGCCATAAGTCCTTATTATTATGCATGCACTATTTTATTTAAATAATTAGAGGCAGTACAGCCATGCAGTGTGGTCGCCAAGAGGTACAGAGACCAACTGGCCTAGTACACAGTACCACCACCAGAGGGCACTGTCATCCGTTCTGTGATGTAATCCAAGATGGTGGGGGAAAATGGCAGCAGACAGTGTGATCGCTATGGGCTCTGGAGTCCAACTGACCTAGTACACAGTACTGCCACCAGAGGGTACTGTCGTTTGTTCCGTGATGTAATCCAAGATGACAGAGGAAAATGGCAGCAGACAGTGTCTCCACCAAGAGATCTAGAGTCTAACTGACCTTGTACAGAGTACTGCCACCAGAGGGCGCTGTCATCTGTTCTATGATGTAATCCAAGTTAGCTCTCTGGAGGGGAAAATGACTCAGCCTGCGCTGGGCTGCTGGAGAGAATAAAGAAGGAGTGCACTTTATTTGTTTTGCAACAATTTATATAGGGAAGGGTTTTTAGAGATAGCATATTTATCACACTGATACAAAACACAGGCTCTGACATGCCTAGGGGCACACCACACAGCCTACAGACCTGTGAACTACTTTTAAATTACCGAAATAACGCACTACAGACACGCAAGCAACTCCTAATTTACCGAAATAATTTCGCACACAACACACAGCCATGCAAACTCCTCCTAAATAATGCAGCACACTAAGAGAGCGAGAATGCTCTGTGACTCCCAGACGCAGAGAATTGTATTGTAACATAAACACTATGCCCAATGTGTTAGAAATATGTAGAGTGCTGTCTGATATACTTTGATGGCGTATGTGTTCGAGAATTAACAATGAATGAACGTACTGAACAGTCATCTATCCACATTCACAATGATACTCGCAGAGTGGAGAAGGGGTGGTTTAGCTATGATACTGAAATTGGAAAACATGTTGTCACATCATTGATTGGTGTTGAAATTACTGTAAAATTGCTAAAATTGTTGGCACTATCAACTGTGATGCTTATTATTAGAGTACATCGATGGTATCTTTTCCATCCCATCCATCCATTGGCACAGGTTACCACATAATGACTGACTGACATCGCTTGTTTGAGTTGGAGAAAGAGTTTTGGTGGATGGACAACACCTTCTGGGGTGGATAGCACTGAAACAGTGATCGTGTGCATGACAGCAATATGATGAATCAGTCGAAATGGAAAGCAGAATCATCAGCTATTCCATGACTATGACAGATGAGTTTAAATGTAGAGCTTGTGAATCACTTTTGGACTGTAGTTTGGAAACCATCTAAAATGCCGCAAAACTCCCCCAATTTGCTTATGTTGTAACTTTCTTTTATTTACAATCATCCATTGTTTGTGGCATGTTATGGTAGCTACAGTAACAATATGAATTAGGTGGTGTGACATCTAGTTTTCTGCAAGAGGTCATGGATGAGAACATCAAAATGTCATTTTAGAACCTGACACAGATCTCAAAGTCATGGCAGAAAAGCAAAATGTATGGCAGCATACAAAGCATGTTACAGCAGAAAAAAATAATATGTCAAACAATGAGACAGGGCCACAGGGAGCATCTATTGCGATTTACAGTACAGTCCGTGGGATACAATCATCCTTCTACAGTACAGGTGATCAAACCTTAAACTGGCTTCTGCAGTGGATCAAAAGCTGTATATTTAATAGGATCGTCCCACACTGGCAGCAGCAGCAGCTTGACAGGTAAATTCAGTGGCGGACAGGATGTCCCATTAGAATTGCTAGGAGGAATACTATTCTGGGAAGATTCTGGGAATCTCTCTCTACGCCGGACCCACAGTGCAGCTATGCGTCATCGCGCCAGCAACGGCGCCTAGGTGAGTTCTATATTGGATGAAGTTAGTGGAGCTTTTATAGTTTGTAATGTTTCACTGTTTGATGGTACTGAATAACGATAATAGCATGTTGGGCTGATAGATGAGAATGGACACGGTTCTGTTTCGGACTGTAGTATCTGTATCTAGTTTGGAGACGCACCACAATGCACGCATTTCCACTGAATGGTCAAAACATGGTCCTGTTGCACTAATTAAAGTCGTTCTGGTTGTACACGGGTTGCAGAATGTTCTGGATATGGTTTTCTCCTACTTCTGCTCAGTTCCGACAAAGCTGCAGAAATGGAAGCAGTTTCAGGATTCGTAGGGACTGACTAAAACCATGTTGGAATTTTACTGTAGCATGTAGGTTCGAAAAAGGTGACTCATTTCGAGATATGAGAGTGCTTGAAATATGATTCACTTGTGGCCATGATCCAATGCAGGTATGTGATTGAATGGAAGGACTTGATTCCAAATCATAGACATCATTTCTAGTGGATAGGGTAACACTAGACATCTGAAAAGCTAGTGTAAATTTCTTACGACCTCAATCAGCACACCATCTGGTACTGTTTGTGATACTTCTCAATCAGTCATCGCCTATAACCCAGTGGATATATTGCAGAACCTCTGACAGGGTATCAAAGTAGAATACGTTACACATACAGAAGAAATATCTAGTGGCGTGAGGGAGTTGCAGATAACGGTTTCATACCATGTGCCTTGGCCAAATCACTTTCAAAATTCAGCCATTTTATCAGGAGGTTGCATCGTGGTCTATGTGTAACCAGACTGCTGGTCTGATAGTACACACACCTACAATCACCGTCTCGGTATTTGTCCGGAAAAACCAATTCATTCGGAGGTAATGCCATACCTCGATTTATAAAGCCAGTGTAGCTTTTAACATGGATACTTGTATGCAACTGTAGAACCAAGACCAGTTGTGACAATAACATACAGCAGTTGTTGTGATTTGGTGTTTTAACATCTGGCCGATTACACCTCTCTCTCTAAGACACAGTGGTAACACTCTCAAGAGACACTTATGAGACATGTCCACCCTCTCTGATTTTTCTCTCAGTATTATTTTCTATCGTCTGGAGTCATTTACTGGGCAAGTATAACACTTAGTAGTAGTAGGGGATGCGTGATACATTCACCTTGAGCATCAGGTTTATAAAGTATATGTTTGTGTTCCGACATGTGCAAAGGAGATGAGTGTGGAATACTGTGATAGCAGAGGCAGGAGTATATCAAGTCATAAGAATGGTACAGATATTTCTATTTCCAGATCCACAGCTGCCAGCAGGGTGTATTTCCGATACTTGGCTCATTTTTGAATGTCATTCAATTGAGACCGTGATCATAACATTTAACTGTAAGTACAATGATAAAATATATATGTGACCGGTTTTCTATGATGATTCTGCCTACGTGTGCATGGCATGCAGTGCAGGTGACAGGAATGATTCACGTTTCCTGTTAATGGCAGGGTCTGCCCCAATGGAGAGGGCTGTTGGAGTGTAGCAATGTAGTTGACTTGACCGTTTTGTCCTCTAGACGACAGAATAGCGAACTAATACTTAGTATGTGTTGGATAGCTTTCGTGATCATGTGGAGAATTGAGAAGGTTGAAAATGGATGTGTGTTTGCACTGGACTGTTTTTTCCTCCCATGTAAATTGTTCGGTTGAGTGCTTCTGCACATTTCCACCTTTATTTATTTGAGGGAACATTGATTGTGGAGTGTGCATCTAGCAGGTGGAAGACACGTTTGCTGGTTCTCTAGACATGAGAAACACATTAGTTGACTTTGTAAATTATAGGGTTGATGTGGTTCAAAAATGGTTCAAATGGCTCTGAGCACTATGGGACTCAACATCTTAGGTCATAAGTCCCCTAGAACTTAGAACTACTTAAACCTAACCAATCTAAGGACATCACACACACCCATGCCCGAGGCAGGATTCGAACCTACGACCGTAGCAGTCCCGCGGTTCCGGACTGCAGCGCCAGAACCGCTAGACCACCGCAGCCGGCCCGGTTGATGTGGAATCTGTGAATCATGGACATATGTATTCACATGTGGAAATATCCTTTCCTAGATTTGTTTCGAGTTCTCACGTAAAGGTCTTTGCAAACGGGATAAGTGTCTAGTTACTCAGTGGTCTACAGCACACTTCACATCGCAAAAGTTTTGGGTTTGTAAAGAAATAATTTCCAGTCTATATCTTCAGAATTATGTTGCGCGAGCAATCAGTAGGATACTGCTGTGTGCATGATATCGAGAAGTATCTCAAAATCTGTATAATATTATTGCAAACCTTGAGGAAATACATCTGTTCTTGTAATCCCAGAGTCTGGAGATGGATGTAGAAAAGCAAGCAAGCAGGTCTAGACCAGAAACAGTAATGCGTTTGTTTCGAGGGGGAAATGAGCCTGAATTTGTAGAACAGTTCTGAGATTGACTTTGGCCTGCTGAGGGCGCTCTGCTCACCCATTGGGGATCGATGACTGCCAACCTCGCAGGGAAATATCTAGTGCTGCAAGGAGTGTACATGGTGCTGTCTGTCTTTATGGTATATGTATGAATGATGTAAAAAGACTGATTTTGTATACGAATTGTGTGTTTACTACATCGACACGGTATACGGTGATATATTGCTGGGTTGGAGATCTGTTTCGCGCTCTAATATTCAAGCTCCTGTCCTCAATGGGAGAGCAGTGTAATTGAGTAAGAGTCTTTCCATATTTGACGATTTATATAGCATGTTTCAGGGTTTAATTGTCGATGCAATATGGTGATCTGTACAAAATACGATCATAATGCTCTATTCATTCACAAAACATCCCTTGCCCTAGGACATAGGAGCGTCTACAAACTGATTTGAGCAAGATGGAGGCAAGGTATGTACGGAAAGTACTGAGAAAGCAAGTGTTCAAAGACAAATTGAAGCAGACCATCCATCTCTGGCGTGGATGCAGTCACTTATACACCACTGTGGCACTAGGACATCTCCAGACCTGCAGCTGTAGGATACCAAAAATTCCGGCCAATTTTTGCTCTTCTGTAAGACAGTGCTTCGAATTCTGTTTGCACAATTGTTCTGCTTCCCCCCCCCCCCCCTCATCTGTGCTTCGAGAGTGCTCTCATTCCAAACAACAAGAATGTTTTTATGACTACCAGTGTTTTCGCGAGTGTGCACAGGCTTTTAGCGCTGAGAACATTTAACGTTTCTGACACATAAATTGATAGCAGTATGAACATATCGCGCGATGCGTTTCCCACGCTGGGTACGCGTGCATGGCAAGACATAGGTCTCATGCCCCGTTAGGAGCAATGCACCCAGTGCTATTCTGTGACGTCAGTATCTGCAGGTATCGCATCGTCAATGGTAATCACACATACTATCCAGAGGCGTCTCGCATATGGGGCCAGCGTGAGCACGCCTTGGAGTTCTGTGACATCAGTATAACACTCAAAGAACTTTAACTGTATACACGAAAATAGCTCGCTGTAGGCTCCAGCAGCATGAGAGTGATGGCTCGCGCTGGCTTGCGTCCGGTGGTGGCCTTGACAAGGCGGGTGCCATTGGAGCGTCTGTGCTCTGCAATAGGTCTTTGCACCTGTTTGGTAGCATCAGCAACAGTGCCTAGGTGATTACGTATTTAGAGAGGAATTTCTCAGGTGTAAAGTATGAAAGCGATGCTGCTACCTCAAATTTGAGAGACCTCAATGGGCACCTGTGCGTGGCTTGGCAGCTGATGACCCCATCACATAGTGGAGGTTGCCAGTAGCCTCCTGTGCCGTCCAGTGGACAGGGGGCGGAGGAAGGTGCTTGTGAGTAGTGGAACAAGAAGGATTTTGGCGCAAAATACCGTTATCCTAGATGCCACATATGACGTCATCTAAGATGGCGGCTATGACGTCATTCAAGATGGCGGATTTTGGCGGGAAATTTCCATCTTGGCGGGAAAGTGCCACGCCCCCCTCACCCGGAAAAATGGCATGAAGATCAAATTTCAACTGGATAATGCGTAACACCAAGAAAAATGGCAGGAAAAAGAGATGTGTCTTCATTATGTTACCAATTTCAAGCATGTGTGTTCGGCACCAGGTCTGGACTCCAACTGGCTTAGTTCATATTGTTACCAACAAAGAACACTCTCCTGATGTCAGCTGATGATGCAAGTACCGGTATTCAAGATGACGGCACCCACTGTGTTCGCTGTGAGCTCCATAGCAACTGACTTAGTTCATATTGTGCTCACCAGAAGACGCTACTATGAAGTCACAGGATGACAGAAGATCGTCTGCTCTCACCACACACGTGAGCATTATAACCGGACATGCACAATGCCACCGGCCTGTGGGCTTCCAACCATTTACATCACACAGCCTCGACTGCCACATCCATACACACGCCGGAGAAAGTCTTCTGTAAATATGCTAACTAAAGTAACACCAACATCGTGCATGCAACCTACCAATTACCTAAGTACTTAATTGCATTTCAATTTTAATCATATTCAATAATTCAATTTACAGTTTCAGAATTCAATGCTCAAATGACAAGTTCCACATTTTCCCACTATCAGCGCAGTGTTCTTTCATGACCTATCACCCCCCACCCCTAGAATGCTGCTCTCCTAATGGCCACGTCATTCGACTTCATATAGGTATGAAAAGGTGTTCACGATACTTTCAACTACCTAGTTTCAATTACTTTTCAAGGTCCAGCATCACCTCTTCCTAGGAACCCCCGCCGAGTTTGAATTCTGGCAGTAAAGAAAGGTCACTTGCGCTTTCCCTACGAAACTAAGAAAATTGATGCAAGCGAAGCTCACCACCACTAACCTAAGCCTCCAGAGTCCAACCTCTTCGTAGGGGTTGCTGGTAAAAGGACTCAGCCTGCACTCGGCTGATGGAGAGAGGAGGGAATGTACTTTATTTGTTTGGGAGCAATTTATTTATGGATGGAGTATATGTATCACAGAACACACGCTCTGACATGCTCCACATCATACAGACCTATAAACTACTCGTACATAACTCATCTATAACGGTCTACACACACACTTTCTAATTGTAAACCGTCAAAAATAACGCATTGAACAGCCTACAGACATGTGTACTGCTCGTAAATAATGCAATACATTTAGGTCCAGATAGCCAAAAAACTCCTAAATTGTAAAAATAATAATCCATCTAAAACAGTCTTCTTCCTAAATGTCAATTGTCCAAATCATACACACCTCCAAGTGTATTTACCGCTGAGTCCATAGCCCAACTGACTTAGTTCATATCTATGCCACCAGAGTACGCTGTAGTGACGTCAGTTGATGACGCAAGTACTGTAATCTAAGATGGCGGCAGCTAGTGGCTTCACCACGAACTCCAGACCCCAACTGGCTTAGTACATTTCGTCGGCGCCAGAGGACGCCACCGTGACACCAGCTGATGACGCAAGTACAGTTATCCATGATGGCGGCAAACGGCGTGTTCTCCACGAGGTGTAGTACTCAGTACCACCAGCAGAGGACGCTGTCATCTGTTTCCTGACGTAAACCAAGATGGTATAGGGAAAATGGTGCCAAGACGACTCTGCCTGCTCTGGGCTGCTGGGGAGAGTAAGGATGGAATGCACTCTATTTATTTTCAAACAACTTATTTAACGATAGAGTATACCTATCACACTGACCATGTTACACAGCCCACAGACACGAAACCAACTCGTAATTTTAGTACACAATAGCAAAATGCTCCTAAATAATTCTTCACACTGATGTGCAGACACGCTCAGTTCTCGTAAACTGTCCAAATAGCGCATAGCAAGGCCTACAGAGCCGCTAGCGAAATAATGCAATTACGATTCGATAAGATAGTTCAGCGTAGAGAAACTGTGAAGGAGGATGTACGTCTGATAGGCCGGAAAGGTAATCGATCTAACATTATAGCCCGTTTTTAAGTGCAGAACGTTGTTGTCTTAGGAGTTCAAATGGTTCAAATGACTCTGAGCACTATGGGACTTAACATCTGAGATCATCAGTTCCCTAGAACTTAGAACTACTTAAACCTAACTAACCTAAGGACATCACACACAGACATGCCCGAGGCAGAATTCCAACCTGCAACCATAGCGGTCGTGCGGTTCTGGACTGAAGTGCCTAGTCTTAGGAGTGTGTGTGTTTATGTTCTCTCTCTCTTACCAGTACCTTCCACGTATAAATCCTAGACTCTAGAACAATAATTTAGAGTTGAGAATGCTCTGTGACTCCCATACACAGAGAGATGGATTGAAAATTAAGTACTATGCTCGAGGTCTTAGAAATATGTAGAGCGCTGTCTTGTATAATTTGATGATTTAAGTGTTCGAGAATCAACTGTGAATTGGCGTGCTGAGTAGTCGTCTATCCATGTTCGCGATGATACTCGCCAAGTAGAGAATGGATGGTTTAGCTATGATAGTGAAATTGAGGAAACGTGCTGTCACGTTATTGGCCTGTGTTGAAACAAGTTTAAAATTGTTCGCGCTATCAGGTGTCATATTTATTATTAGAGTACATGGATGGTGCCTTTTCCGTCGCATCCCTGCATTGGTTACCACATAATGATTGAGTGACATCGCTTGTTTGAGTTGGGGAAGATGTTTTATGGATGGGGAACAACTTCTGGGGGTTTCTAGCAGCTAAACAGCGATCGCGTACATGAGTGCAAAGTTAGGAATAACTCGAAATGGAACGCGGAGCTATTATCTATTCCGTCATGGTGACATATGAATTTAAATGTAGAGGTCATGAATCATTTTCGGACGGTAGTTTGGAAACTCTCCACAACGCTGCCAAAGTCTTCTACTTTCCTTATGTTATAAGTGTATTTTATTTCAAAATCTTCCAGTGTTATGCTATCCCCCGTTAGAATATGATTTACACTGTGTGATGTCTAGTTTTGTGTGAAGGTCTTGGATCAGAGCGTGTTAATTTCAGTTTAGAATCTGACACAGACCTCGAAGTCGTGGCAGAAAAGGAAATCTTTGCCAGTGTACAAAAGCGTGTTAGAAAACAGTGTTTGAATCAGGACCAGATGGAACGTCTCATACGATAATTCGCTTAGAGTATAGGTGGTGAAAGTTTAAAGTGGTCTCTGCGGTGTTTGTATATTTAATATGATCGTCTCCACATAGGCAGCTGTGGTTTGAGGTGTCGGACTTGGTAAACAGTTATGAATGCCTCGATGACTGCATGTTACGCTATTCTGGAGGCCCACCATAGCTATACGTCATTGCGCCCGCATCGACGCCTAGGTGACTTGTAAATACGATGAGCTTTTATAGTTAGTAATTTTTCTATGTTGGGGTGGGTATAGAAAAACGAAGGTAGCATACTGGCGATCTATAGTACTTGTATCTAGATTGGGTAACCACATTGTGCGCATTTCCACCGAACGCTCAAAACATGGTGCTGTTGCAGTAACTCTGCTCGATCTGTTTCTACACGGGTTGCAGAAGGTGTTGGATATGTCTTTCTCCGACTTAAATTGGAACTAGCACTTGTGGAAAGCTGTAGAAATGGGTGCGACTGGAGGAAGTGTAGGATGTGATTAAAATCAGGTTGTAGTTTTACTGTAGCAGACAGATTCGAGGAATATGACTCGTTTAGAGATGAGAGTGCGTGAAATATGATTGACTTGTGGGTGTGAGCCTATGAAAGTATGTGTTTGAATGGGCGTGATTTCTAACATACAGTGTAAAGTTAAGATCTGAGAAGTTAGTGTATATTTTTTTTCTTACGATCTCAATCAGCACGTGATCTACTACTACTGTCTGTAATCGCCTAGAACTCGGTGAATATATCGTGGACCCTCTGATATGGTCTCGATACAGAATGTGTTGCAAAAACCAATCAATTATCTAGTTGGGTGCGGTGTGATGGAGTCGCAAATACCACGTATATACCACATTCCTTAGCCGAATCACTTTGAAAGTTCAGTGATTTTATCCCTAGGCTGCATCGTTGGCTGATAATACGTATTCCTACGATCGCCGTCACGGTATTCGTCTGGAAAACACCACCTCATTCATTGGGTGCAACTGTAGAACCAAGAGCGCTTGTGGGAGTAACAAGCAGTAGTTGTTGGGATCGGGCTTTTTTCTTTAACATCTGCTCGATTACGTCTACGACACAGTAGGAATGTATTAGAATTAACTTTACCATCTTCTAGACGACTGAATAGCGAACTAATGCTTAGTATGTGCTGGGCGGCTTTCGTGATCAAGTGTAACTTTGAGAAGATGGTGCGCTTGTGGTGGAGCGTTATTCCCTCCCATGTAAATTGTTCGGTCGACTGCTTCTGCACATTTGGTGCCTTTATTTAGTCGAGGGAAGATTGTGGTGTGTTGGACACACGTTTGCTTGTTCTCTAGACGTGGAAAAGACCGTAGTTAGTTTGTAAACAATATTGATCATCTGGAATCTGTTACATCACCGACTTCGGTATTCGAGAGTGCAAATATAAGTTTACTATATTTGTTTCTAGTTAGTCAATGGTTTACAGCACGCTGCACCTCGATTAAGTTTGGAGTTTGTGGAGACTTAATTTACAGTCTATATCTAGTGCATTATGTCGTGTTAGCGATCGGGAGGCTACTGCTGTGTGCTTCATATCGAGAAGTACGGCGAAAATTGTATAAACTTATGGCGACAATATGATTGTTTTTTTAATCGAGGAGTATGGAGATATCTGTAGAAATTCGAGCAAGAAAACGGAAACAATAACGCGTTTGTGCCGGGGTGAAACGAGCCTGTCTTTGCACATCAATTCTGAGAGAGTGATTTCGGTTCGCTGATGTAAAGGGGAAGATTTGGTACGATGGGGGGGGGGGGGGGATATGAATTGCATGTTTATTAGATCGAGAGAGTACTCGGTGATATATTCCCTGGTTGGTGATCGGTTTGACGCTCCAATATTCGTGCAAATATCATATGTTTTTGAAGACCTGTAGACAACTTTGCGATGTATAGTTTTCGGTGCGAATTGGTGATCAGTGTAAAATAGTTTATTACCACTGAGTGTAGCGTCTGTAGAAATAAAGAACAGGTTAGGGGTGTATAGATTGAGGGAACTGTCGCTGCAATTTAGCGATCTTTGCAAAATAACGACAGAAAGCTCCAGAAAGAAAATGCTCGATTGATTGTGGTGGGATATTAGAGCAGTGAGAACATTTGCATATGTTGAGAGCAGGAAGGCTATCACTTTATGCCCTGGAGGAAGACTGGATTAGACGATATTTTGGTTCAAATGGCTCTGAGCACTATGGGACTCAACTTCTGAGGTCATTAGTCCCCTAGAACTTAGAACTACTTAAACCTAACTAACCTAAGGACATCACACACATCCATGCCCGAGGCAGGATTCGAACCTGCGACCGTAGCGGCCTCGCGGTTCCAGACTGCAGCGCCTATAACCGCACGGCCACTTCGGCCGGCTCGATATTTTGGTAAACAGGTCTGCTATAGCAGGAATTTTGGCGCATACAAGCTGAAACAACAAGAAATCAAGCATTAACTATTTCTGGGGCACTATAAAATTATGCAGAGCTGGACTTGGCTGATATATTTTTTTTCACAAAGCCATGTGACGTAAGAATAACATTGGGAATGTTTTAGATGGCAATGTGTCAGTCAAGCTGGGGCGGGTACATGCGGTTGAACACGTGTGTCAACACGCTCTGTGCTATTCTGCCTTCAATGGTAAAGACACGTGGCGCATGGAGTTGACTCGAATATGAGACTGGCGTGAACGTACTTTGGAATGCTATGACAGTATAACGGTGACTGTATAGAGGAATGAAACTTTTACCGGTGTTTACCTAACCATCTTGGTTTAAGTCAGGAAACAGATGACAGCGTCCTCTGCTGGTGGTACTGAGTACTAGACCTCGTGGAGAAGTCACCGTTTACGGCCATCATGGATTACTGAACTTGCGTCATCAGCTGGTGTCACGGTGGCGTCCTCTGGCGCTGACGAAATGTACTAAGCCAGTTGGGGTCTGGAGTTCGTGGTGAAGTCACTAGGTGGCGCCATCTTAGATTACAGTACTTGCGTCATCAACTGACGTCACTACAGCGTGCTCTGGTGGCATCGATATGAACTAAGTCAGTTGGGCTATGGACTCAGTGGCAAATACACTTGGAGGTGTGTATGATTTAGACAGTCGACAATTAGGAAGAAGAGAGTTTTAGATGGATTATTATTTTTACAATTTAGGAGTTTTTTGGATAACTGGACCTAAATGTATTGCATTATTTACGAGCGGTTCGCATGTATGTAGGCTGTTCAATGCGTTATTTTTGACGGTTTACAATTAGAAAGTGTGTGTGTAGACCGTTATAGATGAGTTATGTACGAGTAGTTTATAGGTCTGTATGATGTGGAGCATGTCAGAGCGTGTGTTCTGTGATACATATACTCCATCCATAAATAAATTGCTCTCAAACAAATAAAGTACATTCTTCCTCTCTCCATCAGCCTAGTGCGGGCTGAGTCCTTTTACCAGCAACCCCTACGAAGAGGTTGGACCCTGGAGGCTTAGGTTAGTGGTGGTGAGCTTCGTTTGCATCAATTTTCTTAGTTTGGTAGGGAAAGCGCAAGTGACCTTTCTTTACTGCCAGAATTCAAACTCGGCGGGGGTTCCTAGGAAGAAGTGACGCTGGACCTTGAAAAGTAATTGAAACTAGGTAGTTGAAAGTATCGTGAACACCTTTTCATACCTAATCACATGGTCAATAGGAGAGCAGCATTCTAGGGGTGGGGGGTGCTAGGTCATGAAAGAACACTGTGTTGATAGTGGGAAAATGTGGAACTACTGATATGATCATTGAATTCTGAAACTGTAAATTGAATTATTGAATATGATTAAAATTGAAATGCAATTAAGTACTTAGGTAACTGATATGTTAGATGCACAATGTTCGTGTTACTTTAGTTAGCATATTTACAGAAGACTCTATCCGGCGTGTGTATGGATGTGACAGTCGAGGGTGTGTGACGTAAGCGGTCGGACGCTCATGGGTCGGTGGCGTGGCGCGTGTCCAGTTATAACACTCGCACGCGAGAGAGAGAAGGCAGATGATCTTCTGTCATCATGTGACTTCATGGTAGCGACCTCTGGTGGGCACGATATGAACAAATTCAGTTGGGCTGTGGAGCTCACGGTGAACACAGTGGGTGCTGTCGTCTTGAATACCGTAACTTGTGTCATCAGCTGACGTCAGGAGAGCGCTCTCTGGTGGCAACGATATGAACTAAGCCAGACCCGGTGGCGAACACACATGCTTGAAATTGGTTACATAATAAAGACATGTCCCTTTTTCCCACCGTTTTTCTTGGTGTGAAGCATTATCCTGTTGGAATTTGATCTTCACGCCATTTTTCCGGGCGAGGGAGGCGTGGCACTTTCCCGCCAAAATTCAAACTTTCCGCCAAAATCCACCATCTTGAATGACGTCACAGCCGCCATCTTGGATAACTGTACTTTGCGCCAAAAACCCCTTGTTCCAATACTCTTTTGCATGTTGATTGCGTATCTGTTGCATTATTTTGCGAGCAGGTCTATAGGCTGTGCTATGCGTTATTTGGACAGTTTATGAGTTGATATCGTGTCTGCACATCAGTGTACTTCATTATTTAGGAGGCTTTTGCATGGCTGTGTGTTGTATGCAAAATTATTTCGGTAAATTAGGAGTTGTTTACATGTCTGTAGTGCGGTTTTTCGGTAAAAGTAGTTCACAGGTCTGTAGGCTGTGTGGCGTGGCCCCAAGCATGTCGGAGTGTGTGTTTTGTATTAGTGTGATAAATATACTATCTCTCTCAATCATTCCCTAAATAAATTGTTGCGAAATAAATAAAGTACACTCCTTTCTTACTCTCTCCAGCAGCCCAGAGTAGGCTGCATCGTTTTCCCCTCCAGACAGCCATCATGGGTTACATCACAGAACAGATGACAGCGCCCTCTGGTGGCAGTACTGTGTACTAGATCAGTTGGTCTCTGGACCCCTTGGCGACCACACTAGATGGCTGTACTGCCTCTAATTGTTTAAATAAAATAGTGCATGCAAAATAATAAAGACTTATGTCCAGCACAGGCCGAGTCCTCTTCCCACCATTTCCTAGGAAGAGGTGGTGGTCGGATGACTTAGGTTAGTGGAGGTAGTCCAAGAGCCCTTCCTCTCTCCTGCAGCCCGGTGCAGGTTGAGTCCTTTCCCCACCAATGCCTAGGAAGAGGTGGTGGTTGGATGAGTTAGGTTAGTGGAGGTAGCCCAAGTGCCCTTTCATTCCCGCCATCTTCTTAGTTTAGTTGAGGTGTGTTGCATTGTCCTGATGGAATTTGAACTTCCAGCCATTTTCTGGTGAGAGGGGGGGAGGGGGGGTAGGTTATTGGAGGTATCCCAATTGACCTCTCTTCCCACCAAAATCCACCATCTTGAATTACGTCATGGCTGCCATATTGGATGACATCATTGCCGCCATTTTAGATACATATGACAACAATGTAGAGTGGGGCAGAAACTGCTTTGTCCCAATACTACAACATCGATCTTCACAGACTTTTTATCATAACGTTGTTTTACAGATTAACTACAAGGTAAATTAAAATTAGGTGTGTGGAATGATATCCACTGTCAAAAATATACGCATATGTACAAGATATATCCGTAATTACTGGCTGTTTTTGAAAATTTTCTTTTCGAAATCGGAACTGCCACCATGTGGCAACATCGGGGATCTAGATATCTGTTTGTAAGTTAGCTGCCAGTCTTCCTCTAGCCATCAGCTGTCAGCAGTGGCACATCTTCTGACATTGTACTAGGCAAGACATACTTTGCAGCCTGCTTAGTAAATAACCATGTCGTACACACTGCTTTACATAATGTTGTGGTGCATAACATAATGCCTTTACTGTGACGTATGTTTGTTATGGATATATCTTGTACATATTTTTATATTTTTGACCTTGGATACCTTCCCATATACTTATTTTTAATTTATTCTACAGCTTAAGTGTAAAACACACTTATAACAAAATGTCTAACTGTAAAGATCAATGTACACACTACTGCCTTGTACTAAGAGGCATGTAGCCCCATTGCTATGCAGTCTGTTGTCATATATACAGGGCGATTTTTTCCACTGTGTACAAACTCCATGGGTTGATCTATGAGAGTACATGGATCAAAAGAAGTGTAATGAACTTATGTCCAGAAATGCATGGTTTCCATGCTAGCGACCATTGATTCAATCACACATTGTTACAGAGACTGCGGTCTAACACACGCTATACCATGCAGCCACAGTTACAGTATGTGCTGAAATTGGTTTCGTTGTACCTCAACACATTCGTGTAAGTGTCGTAGCATTTTCTGTCTCACACGTTCACATTGGCCAGTCTGCATTTGACCAGTGTCAAGGGCAGCATGAATACACTGCCCCACCGTCTCCACATCTGGAATGGGCTCTGAATACATGATACTTTGGAGATGACCACATAACCGGAAATCACTTGGGTCGAGATCTGGTGAATGGGCAGGCCATGCAACTGGACCTCCTCATCTGATCCATCGACCAGTGAAGCCACAATTGAGATGAATCGTGATGTTAATGGCAAAGTGGGCTGGAGCACCATCGTGTAGCAGCCACATAACCCTTGAAATCATCAATAGCACCTCTTCCAGCAGGGGAGACAAAGTCACCTGGCAAGTGACATGGTAGGAATATTGGTCCCAAAATAGCTTCGCCAATTATCCCAGTCCACAAATTCTGGCTGCACCGATGCTGATGATTCGCTGTCACTATACCATGAGGGCTCTGCATAATATCCCACAGATACTGTTATGAAAGTAGAAGATACCACTCCATGTAGAGGTGGCCTCATCTGTGAATATTATGGATGATATAAATGTCAGTATCGTTCAAATGGTTCAAATGGCTTTGAGCACTATGGGACTTAACATCTGTGGCACATCAGTCCCCTAGACCTTAGAACTACTTAAACCTAGCTAACCTAAGGATATCACACACATCCATGCCTGAGGCAGGATTCGAACCTGCGACCGTAGCGGTCACGCGGTTCCAGACTGAAGCGCCTAGAACCGCACTGTCAGTATCGTTGTTGCCTGGTAGAGAAACCAGTGACAAAACTGCTCCCGATGTAGAAAGTCTGTCACTAGAAAGCCCTGCACACAGTGTGATAAGGGTAGTAACAACTGTCATGGAGAATGTCTACACGGTCGTTTCGCTTACCATGTACTGGCAGACAACCTGCCTGGTACTGACACAGCGGTCGCCTTCCACAGTGCTAATCACCTTTTCCTCCAAGTCTGGACTCCAAATGTTTTGGGTACGTCATTCATGATTTCCTGCTTCCTAAAACAACTGTGTGTCAGACAAACGGCGGAAAGCTGTTGCAAACATTGAATGTTATGGTTGTTGTCGGCGGGATACGTCTCCTGATAAAACCTCGCTGCCTGCCGCCCATTGCCATTTGCCTTCCCATAAGTAAACACCGTGTTGTCAAGCTCTCTATTCGAATACAGAACCATTGTGTACAACGCTGTATCACAAGCTCTACAATGTGAGTCAGCAACAGAAGTGAATCAGATACAACATTACCAATTAGTAAGACAGGAGGGGGCCCTAGAGCATGACATATGGAGAACAGTACCACCCTCTAGGAGGAAACTATGCACACTGTAACTGTGGCTGCATGGTGCAGTGCATAGTAGACCACAGTCTCTGTTACAGAATACTATTGAATAAATGGTCTTTAGCATGGAAACCATGCATTTTCCGACATAAATTCATTAGATTTTTTTTTTTGTTCCATAGCCTCTCATTGATCAATCCCTAGAGTTTGTACACGGTGTTAAATGTTTTCAGATCTGAAGACAGCAATTTAATTTGCTGAAACTACACTCCTGGAAATTGAAATAAGAACACCGTGAATTTATTGTCCCAGGAAGGGGAAACTTTATTGACACTTTCCTGGGGTCAGATACATCACATGATCACACTGACAGAACCACAGGCACATAGACACAGGCAACAGAGCATGCACAATGTCGGCACTAGTACAGTGTATATCCACCTTTCGCAGCAATGCAGGCTGCTATTCTCCCATGGAGACGATCGTAGAGATGCTGGATGTAGTCCTGTGGAACGGCTTGCCATGCCATTTCCACCTGGCGCCTCAGTTGGACCAGCGTTCGTGCTGGACGTGCAGACCGCGTGAGACGACTCTTCATCCAGTCCCAAACATGCTCAATGGGGGACAGATCCGGAGATCTTGCTGGCCAGGGTAGTTGACTTACACCTTCTAGAGCACGTTGGGTGGCACGGGATACATGCGGACGTGCATTGTCCTGTTGGAACAGCAAGTTCCCTTGCCGGTCTAGGAATGGTAGAACGATGGGTTCGATGACGGTTTGGATGTACCGTGCACTATTCAGTGTCCCCTCGACGATCACCAGTGGTGTACGGCCAGTGTAGGAGATCGCTCCCCACACCATGGTGCCGGGTGTTGGCCCTGTGTGCCTCGGTCGTATACAGTCCTGATTGTGGCGCTCACCTGCACGGCGCCAAACACGCATACGACCATCATTGGCACCAAGGCAGAAGCGACTCTCATCGCTGAAGACGACACGTCTCCTTTCGTCCCTCCATTCACGCCTGTCGCTACACCACTGGAGGCGGGCTGCACGATGTTGGGGCGTGAGCGGAAGACGGCCTAACGGTGTGCGGGACCGTAGCCCAGCTTCATGGAGACGGTTGCGAATGGTCCTCGCCGATACCCCAGGAGCAACAGTGTCCCTAATTTGCTGGGAAGTGGCGGTGCGGTCCCCTACGGCACTGCGTAGGATCCTACGGTCTTGGCGTGCATCCGTGCGTCGCTGCGGTCCGGTCCCAGGTCGACGGGCACGTGCACCTTCCGCCGACCACTGGCGACAACATCGATGTACTGTGGAGACCTCACGCCCCACGTGTTGAGCAATTCGGCGGTACGTCCACCCGGCCTCCCGCATGCCCACTATACGCCCTCGCTCAAAGTCCGTCAACTGCACATACGGTTCACGTCCACGCTGTCGCGGCATGCTACCAGTGTTAAAGACTGCGATGGAGCTCCGTATGGCACGGCAAACTGGCTGACACTGACGGCGGCGGTGCACAAATGCTGCGCAGCTAGCGCCATTCGACGGCCAACACCGCGGTTCCTGGTGTGTCCGCTGTGCCGTGCGTGTGATCATTGCTTGTACAGCCCTCTCGCAGTGTCCGGAGCAAGTATGGTGGGTCTGACACACCGGTGTCAATGTGTTCTTTTTTCCATTTCCAGGAGTGTAGTTATCTATGTACAAATATTTGCGATCCATGCCCATAAGAACACTACAGCATCGATAAAAATTTATTGTTGTGTTAGTTTTCATAGCACCGATCACAGAGGCTCTTGAACATCTTGGCAAAGGCTTTGACTGGAATCCTACTCATGTCAAGTAAATGCCGAGATGGGGAGAGGGGAGGGGTCTATTCGAGGACTGTAAAGCTTCTTTGGAGCTAAAACTGTCTTAGAAGAACGTTACTGTGGCCCTGTAAATGATAACGAGTAAACACACAGCTTGGCAGATCTCATCTACTCGAAATAGATTGTTGCAAACAACTTAAGGAACTGTAACAGCTATTACAGGGAACTTAAGTACACATAGTTGCATGCTTATCTGAGTAATAGCGCTTTCTGTTACTCATAAAAATCCTGTCCCATAACTTTCTGAACGTCTTAAGTGTACTTTCGAAGGGAAGACGGTAGGTCTAAGTAATAGCATCACCTTGATGCCACCTATCCACAGGTTCCTTAATCATCTTCTTCGGTTGAAGATCATGGGCAAGAAACACTGAAGCCACATCAAAACGTTTCTGTTCCTCAGCCGATAAGAAAGAAAAGAATGAAGACTGGGATTTAACGTTCCCTCAAAGAGAAGGTCATTAGTGTAGTGGGATTAGAATGGACGCAGGTATTACTTACGTTACTACAGAGCAAAATGTTGGTGCAGAATGTTTGACAGGGTAGCAGCTACAGGGCGACAATTATTGAACTACATGAAAAAAAGTAAGCTGGTTACAAAAAAAGGAGTGCACTCTTTATTCACTATGTAAACTTCACTACAGGTATTCGGTTTTAGGATATGACATGTTCGATATACCTGCCATCATTGGTGGCGCAGACGAATAGCGAAATTCTGCATGACCCACTTAAATGTCGGAACATCGATGCTATACATGACCTCCTGAATCGCTGTTTTCAATTCAGCAGTGGTTTTGAGCTTATTGCTGTACACCTTGTCTTTGATGTGGCCCTACAAAAAGGAGTCGCATATATTCAGATCCAGAGAATATTGTGGCCAATCGAGGCCCATGCCGGTGGCCTCTGGGTATCGCAGATCCAGAATGCAGTCCCAAAAGTGCTCCTGCAGGACACCAAACACTCTCCTGCTGAAACGTCCCCTTATGTAAGTAGGCTGTTTAGGTTCTTATATTGTCTGTTTCTAAGGTAATCTCTGTCATATTCATTACTACGGAAATGCGATCTTTCTCTGTAACTATTATTACTCTGCCAGTGGTTGTCATATGGGTGGTGTCCGTTTTGGTCACGATTTGCGTTGTAAGAATAGACTTGTCGTGTCCAGTTATTGCTTCCGTTGTCACGGAATTGTGACCTGTAGTGATTGTTTTCCTGTTTTCGCATCCCGCGACTGTCTGTGTCAATTTCTAATTCTTGTAAGAGTCCCTGAAAAGCTTCAATGTCGTCTTTGCAACGTCCTGCCAAAATAATATTTCTTAAATGTTCAGGCAATTTCATTAAGCAAATGCGGATGAGTTCTGAAGGGCTGTATGGGTTTGACAGGTACTGATTCTTGTGCAACATGTCTTCAAAATATTTGACAAGACTGGAAAATTCATATTGTTCAAAGTGTTTCATCATCATGATGCTATGTTTTACTCGGTCTTGTGTAGCTTGAGACCAATATGCTGAGAGGAACGCATGGTAAAATTCTCTTTCACTGTGACAATCGTGAATGACCGATCGCATTCTTTCAGCTGGTTCATTCTCTAAGTAGCCACACATAAATTCTAATCTGTGCTCTAACGACCAGTTGGGAGGAAAACAATGAGAGAATTGATGGAGCCACGCTTGTGGATGAATGCCGTTGCCAGAATTCTTAAATGTTTTAAATTTACGTGTAGTAATGAACAGCTTATAGTCAAAATCATCATGTCGGCGAGTCACATGTCGGTCATTGTTACGTCGTTTCGGCGGTTCCATCCCAATATTCGGTGTACCTTGCCAATTTCTTTCATAATTTCCGAAGTGCCCTGAGTTATTATTTTGTGGCTGTTCCGTATTTATATGTCCCTCTTCCCGTATTGGAGCGCGAGTGGCCTCTGAAATACGTAATTCTTGTATTACCTGTGTCAGCTGATCTTGTACTTCCCGGATTTCTCTTTGGTGTTGCGTATTTATTTGATTCTGATTTTGTTTGAATTTCCTAATTTGTTCGCACTCTTCTGTGTCATTAAAGACTACCGGTTTTGTGTCATTCGGATTATCATCTACCTTCGTAGATAAATTATTTAGCTGATTCGAAAGTTCAACTACTTTCTCTGATAATGAACTAATTTCCTCCATGTGTCTTTCTACTGTGTCCTTTAAGTTTTCCTGAGTTTTTGCAAGTTGCGTAACCGAATCGGTTAGCTTGCAAGGTCTCATGATTTTCATGAACAATAGTTTGCAGTTCTTTTATGGCTGCTTCGTGGTTCTGTAATGCATTTTCATGCCGCAAAAAAATAGGTTGAAAATGCTCACAAATTTGTGTTTTTACGTCGTTACAGACATTTTGACATTTCGATTCGATTTTATGTAACTCAGTAGTTAAATCTTCACGTGTTTGTTCAAGTGTGGTGTGAAGATTTTGTTCCATTGCGTCTAACTGTTGCTGTGTTTGTCTCTGGTGTTGTTCCATTGTGTCTAACTCCTGAAGCTTTTGCTGTGTTTGTCTCTGATTTTGTTCCATTTGTTGCATTAGCTGTAATAACAATGCATTAGTGTCTGGAATTTGTTCCTCTACGCTTTTCGGCAGTGCATTTGCACCGGTAACATTCACATTTTGACAAGCAGAAAATGTGTCTTGACTTATTTGAGAAAACGGTGAGGACGCAAAACCTGAATCTACAGTATTCGCAAGATTGTGTCCTGTCATTTCGGATTCCTGAGGCGAGCTCTTGCCGACCGATCGATCGATAATGCTTCCCTGTTCACTACCTGTTTCACTGTCTACACCATTATTTGCAGCCCGCTCCATTTCCCTATGCACAATTACCAAATTACTACTTTGAACATTAGTTAATTCATTACTCGGCGGCGCTGATAAGCTACGCTTGTAGTCACTATTATTTCTCACTTTACTTTGGAGTCTAGTGTTACGTTTTTCACACGCCATTATTGTCACAATATTTCACACGATAACACAGAAAAACACAATTTGAAGAGCAAAAATAAGAGAACACATTAACATAGCACTGAAAATAATATCTCGTTAATTGCAAGCGCAGCTGCGAAATACTTGGTGCAAATCTACATGCATGCCACAACTGTACAACAACTATACAACTACTGTACAACAATGAAAGGCTGCAACTACAAAGGAGATTCTCTCTACAATTACGCGCTAGCAATAAACAAAATCTACACTAATTACACAAACTACAAGAAAAAATCAGAAGATTCCAGTGAGGTATCCTCGGCTAAGGGTCGACATATGAAACGTCCTCTTAGAACAATTATACATGACTGTGTTTAAACTGACACACAATATTTTTAGCGCAACGCAATCTGACTTTCAGAAATCCCTACAAAAGAATGGCCCTGAATAACATTAACCTATGCATTTCACAAATTGCTTACCTCACAAAAACCTTGGTTACTCGAACTACTGCAATACAGCGAGCGACACTACTGCCAGCTAAATAAAAGATTCAAACTACAGAAGGCACTAACTACTGATAGGCATAGTTCACAAATGAAAGATTTTGATAGAGAAAAAACAATGTATTTACCTTAATAGTCATAATATATATAGCAGTTCATGCCATCCAGTCTTACAAATTTGAAAACTCCGCCATTTCTCTCCCCACATCCACCACTGCTGGCGGCTCACCTCCAACTGCGCAACGCTATGCGCTGTTCACATCCAGCTGCCCAACACTACAACGGCAGACAACAATGCAAACTAGCCACAGACTGCACACAGCACAGCCAGTGATTTTACAGAGAGCGCTACGTGGGGCGGCGTTACCAATATAAGAACCTAAACAGCCTACTTACACTGCTCCGATGGGGTCAAGTTCCATCCTGTATGAATCACACTGAAATCAGGGTCACTTTTGATAATGGGGACGAAATTCGAAAACCTTCATTTACCATTTGGTAGCCAACGTGCCATCAAGCAATATCCCACTGATTATTCCGTGCCTGAACATTGCACACCACACAGTCATCTGTGGAGGGTGAAGAGACTTCTCGATCGGGAAATGAGGTTTCTCAGTCTCCCAAACGTTCTGATTTTACTTATTGACACACCCATCAAATGAAAGTGGCTTTGTCACTAAACCAAATCACACAGCGCATACTAATTCCCATCCTACCCTGCGGCCAAATGTGCATCTTGAACGTCCTGACGCAAACTGTTCAGGAGTTATGACAATTTTTTTTGGTATAGTTCAATAATTGTCACCCTGTATGCAGAACCAGGTGATGAGCAAACACAGAGACTTAGAGGCAGTGAGAGAACAACAATATGTTTAGTGAGCACAGGCATTTACCTGCACAGGAACAGCGACCATTAGAAATCAAAACTGCAGAGTAGCCACAAGCTGCATACAACTATTTCTGTATTTTCACATAAAATTTTGCACACATTTTATGTATTATGACAGCACTTTACACAGCCCAATATTTTTAACGCATTGCCCACGGCTATGTGATTCTGAGGATACCTACATTGGTCGAACGAAACATGTAAAAATAAAGAAAAAGATCAATATGACTTGTGGGTCATCTACAATTTTAACAAAACGTTTATTTATCTGAGTATTTACAACAGTTAGTGGCGCCACCTTACTATAGTCAGCGGTCAGACCATGGTAGCAGCGTTTGCTTAGCTCAGCACGTGGAGGCTGGAGACAGTTGGCAGAGGCCGGTGGCACAGATTCTCCAGCCCAAAGGACAGCAGTAGTGGTGCCACCTAGCTGTATTCAGTGAACCTGACAGCAGTGTTTGCTTATCTCAGCATGTGGTGGCTAGAGACAGTCAGCAGTGGTCTGTGGCACAGATCCTCCAGCTCAAGGCCAGGCAAATGACAGTGGTAGTAGCGCCACCTTGCTGCAGTCAGTAACCCCGGCAGCAGTGTTTGCTTATCTCAGCACGTGGTGGCTGGAGACAGTTGGCAGTGGCCGGTGGCACAGATTCTCCAGGCCAGACAAATGACAGTGGTAGTGGCGCCACCTTGCTGTAATCAGTGACCCCGGCAGCAGTGTTTGCTAGCTCAGCACGTGGTGGCTGGAGACAGTCGGCAGTGGCCGGCGGCACAGATTCTCCAGGCCAGAGAAATGACAGTGGTAGTGGCGCCACCTTGCTGTAATCAGTGACCCCGGCAGCAGTGTTTGCTAGCTCAGCACGTTGTGGCTGGAGACAGTCGGCAGTGGCCGGCGGCATAGATTCTCCAGGCCAGACAAATGACAGTGGTAGTGGCGCCACCTTGCTGTAATCAGTGACCCCAGCAGCAGTGTTTGCTAGCTCAGCACGTGGTGGCTAGAGACAGTCAGCAGCAGCCGGTGGCACAGATTCGCCAGGCCAGACAAATGACAGCAGTAGCAGCGCCACCTTGCTCTAGTCAGTGACCCCGGCAGCCATGTTTGCTTAGCTCAGAACACAGTGGCAGGAGGCAGCTGAGTCGCAAGGTGGACAAGCAGCTGTGGTTGAGGAGACATGTCAGCGCATCGTGGTAGGTACTCTGCTGCATCAAATCCCAATGTAATCTGGACACAGTGCTTAAGACGAATGTGCAACCAATAAGCAGCATCAGGCTGAGCAAGAGGCATCTGGATGCAGATTGCAAAGTTAGGACCCCCACATGGGTGCACTGCCCATCTGGAGCAGGCAGTATTTATGGTCTCTCGACCTCATCCTGTTTTGAAACTACATCACATAGACCCCTAAACAGTGTAGCATAATGCCCAGATATGCCATACTCCAGGTCACCACTGTGGCATCTGACGCTAGTACTATGTTGTGACGATGTGTTCCACCCTCGGCAACAGGGTGTGTGGCATTCGACCTCGTTTAGTGCCAAGGTGGAGCCTTCTATCATGTCAGTTCTGTCCCCTTTACAGTTTCTGGCAGAGGAATGCAGTGACAGCCTTCTGCTCGCTTGGCCGCCTTTTATGGACACCAGTTGGAACAGTGGTAGAATAACATTGGAGATGCAGCACAGGCTCGGACTGGGTAAGGATACAGAAGGAAATCGGCAATGAACTTTTAAAGAAACCCTCTCAGCAGTCGATTTAAGCGATTTGGGGAAATTACAGAAAACTTAAATCTCAATGACTGGACGAGGATATGAACTGGCGTACTTTCAAATACAACAATGCCCTCGGCTTGTAAAACGAGACAAATTCTTCAGTGATCTATTTTGGGAAAAGTCTGCATTGTCGCAATGAACCACTGGGCGGCCCTCCAGAAAAATGGAAGTTAGAATTGTGCTCCAAAGTTCTCTCTTCCTCTGAGACTTCTCTCGAAGTGTCTAACATCAAATTGTCCAAATGAGTTCGAGCTCTATGCTTTAATGAAGCAGGTTTTGTACAGTGGGTCCCATATGACACAACTGTCGTTTAAAGCAGTTTCTTCGCTACGAAGTATCCTTTATGTACACAACTTCGACGACGTTACTGGGGTTACAAAACAGTGCTTAACATGTTGCCAGAAAACTATTCTAAACTACTAACACTTTTCTCGGAACAGGAAAAGGACTGCCTTTGGCTTATTGGAAGTGATGACAAGGTTCCAGCTGAACCACTATTACAATAGCGGTCTTAAATTGAGAAATGGGAAACAAAATATATCTCTAATTAAAATATTCACTAACAACATATATTTTACTTGGAGGAAGAACTCGGGCGCTTGGATTCTGCATAATAAGAGACCTGGATCACGCACAAGGATTTAATATTAGCGCTGCTAGAAGTAGACAGTATATTCTAAAGGAGGTGCACATCATAGAGAGATGGGGTTTATACAGTGTGAGCAAAATAAAACTGACCTGAAAAATATTTCATGCACTTGAAGATAAGTAACCCAATTTACGCCATGCTTGTCTGCAGTTGATGATATAAGTTGCGTTGCCTATCTTAAGGTACATGAAATGTTTTCCAAGTCAATTTTATTTTGCTCTTTGTGTATAAATAAAATCATCTTGTAAAAATATATCAAGAGTTTTACTGACTTATGTAGTCAATCCACTTGAAATGTAGTAACCTGAACCTATTAAACTACTGAAGCTACTCAGTATTAAACAGAAACCTTCTTCAAAAAACAAAAATATTTTTTTCGTTGACTCGCGTTAGTTACAAAAATTTCTGAACTGCTTTAAACTCAGGATTTTTAATGAAGCACAGTGGGTTTATAACAGTGCTCTTCCAAACTCGGTACTACGAGGTGCATTCAAGTTCTAAGGCCTCTGATTTTTTTTCTCCGGACTGGAAAGAGACAGAAACATGCGCATTGTTTTAAAATGAGGCCGCGTTCATTGTCACTACATCCCAGAGATGGCAGCACCGTACGGCAGATGGAATTTTACCGCCAGCGGCGAGAATGAGAACTGTTTTAAATACTTAAAATGGCGACGTTTTCCTTACTTGAACAGCGTGCAATCATTCGTTTTCTGAATTTGCGTGGTGTGAAACCAATTGAAATTCATCGACAGTTGAAGGAGACATGTGGTGATGGAGTTATGGATGTGTCGAAAGTGCGTTTGTGGGTGCAACAGTTTAATGAAGGCAGAACGTCGTGTGACAACAAACCGTAACAACCTCGGGCTCGCACAAGCCAGTCTGACGACATGATCGAGAAAGTGGAGAGAATTGTTTTGGGGGATCGCCGAATGACTGTTGAACAGATCGCCTCCAGAGTTGGCATTTCTGTGGGTTCTGTGCACACAATCCTGCATGACGACCTGAAAATGCGAAAAGTGTCATCCAGGTGGGTGCCACGAATGCTGACGGACAACCACATGGCTGCCCGTGTGGCATGTTGCCAAGCAATGTTGACGCGCAACGACAGCATGAATGGGACTTTCTTTTCGTCGGTTGTGACAATGGATGAGACATGGATGCCATTTTTCAATCGAGAAACAAAGCGCCAGTCAGCTCAATGGAAGCACACAGATTCACCACCACCAAAAAAATTTCGGGTAACCGCCAGTGCTGAAAAAATGATAGTATACATGTTCTGGGACAGCGAGGAGGTAATCCTTACCCATTGCGTTCCAAAGGGCATTACGGTAACAGGTGCATCCTACGAAAATGTTTTGAAGAACAAATTCCTTCTTGCACTGCAACAAAAACGTCCGGGAAGGGCTGCGCGTGTGCTGTTTCACCAAGACAACTCACCCGCACATCGAGCTAACGTTACGCAACAGTTTCTTCGTGATAACAACTTTGAAGTGATTCCTCATGCTCCCTACTCACCTGACCTGGCTCCTAGTGACTTTTGGCTTTTTCCAACAATGAAAGACACTCTCCGTGGCCGCACATTCACCAGCCGTGCTGCTATTGCCTCAGCGATTTTCCAGTGGTCAAAACAGACTCCTAAAGAAGCCTTCGCCGATGCCATGGAATCATGGCGTCAGCGTTGTGAAAAATGTGTACGTCTGCAGGGCGATTACGTCGAGAAGTAACGCCAGTTTCATCGATTTCGGGTGAGTAGTTAATTAGAAAAAAAAATCGGAGGCCTTAGAACTTTAATGCACCTCGTATATACTGTAGGCCTACATCACAATTAAAGTATCACTTTTTCGAAAGGTCCTAATTGCCTCTCATTGCGAAGCATAATTTTGAGATTTTGCTCGAAGTTGCCTGCATCCTTCCTCCGTAACGGTACGAAAGAGAGGCGCCCTCTGATGTCGCTCTTGGGCTTCAAACAGCAAGCTTTCGACACGTGCGGACAGAAGCTAGAGCTCAGAAGTTCATGTGAGGTGTAACGTGGGCTACTGATGTCACATTGGCACCAAATTTCACCACTCTCCTTCCCACCGCCATCGTGAACATGTTACACAATGGGAATTTCGTCACACTCCCTCTTACACACATTATACCCCTTCGTTTGACGCCTTTGCGATGGATGTCAGAACAGCAAAATTCAGAGCTAAAATCAGCAGTTAGCCGAGGAAAACATTTCAAACACACCGACACTAAGAATCGACGCGAAAAGCTCTCAGGAGTTGGGATAAAGTGCGTCAGTGGGAACACCCCGTGCCTTGGGGCCATGATTACCACGCATTTCGCGGTCAAAAACGACAGCAGTGCAGTGAGCAACAAGACGTTCTTGACAACATTCGACACTGCTGATACTCTCTGGACGATTCAATGCTATTCTAAGCACATGGTGAGGCTGCAACCCCTTCGAACGTGATCTGAATTCTTAGGAGTGTATTGCGACCGCAGTTTTTGCTCTGGTATACGGGGTTGAACCACTATGGACCGTTCAAAAATCGTTCTACGAATTATGAACGAAAGTGACCTGAAGCAACAGAGCATGTTTATGCTCTTTCAGCCTCCGGTTGACATGGTTACAGTGGCGGGAGGGGGGGAGGCTCTCTAAACTCTTCTGCCTCTCCCCCCCCTCCCCCCTCGCAGTTCGTCAACAGCCTTGATCTCACCAATGCATCTTTGTCGAACACGTTAAAGAAGAACCTGTCAGAGGCTCGATACCATTCAGCCGAGTGATGCCTCGTAGCTGCTCTTGCGCCTGAGGGCAGCAACCCCTTTGACACACTTTAGGTGATGAAGATTGTGGGCAACTTTGAGCAGAATTACAAAGTTATGTGTCGCAGTGGGCGATGGTTAAGGGATTTCGAAAAAGTGATCCTTTAATTCTGCTGCGCTAGTTACTGTATGTGGCTTAGCTGAAAATTGCTGTTGAATGAATTAGCGAAAGCAGTAACACCTCTGTATATGAGACACGAAGAGCTTTCAGGAGCAACGCCTAATGTGTTCTATAAAAAAGCTCATTCGCATTGGATGGAGACAGAGCACCGAGTTGAACATAAGTAGCGTTAAGAACTATCTAAAGAGGTATCTGAAACTCAGAGTTAGAATTGAGACCTCTGTGAAAATATAGAATTGCCAGAAGAAGCTGAAAAGTATAAAAACGTACACTGAAAATGGATAGGCTAAGTGCTGGAATGAGCGTTCAAAGGAAATCAGTGAGCAATGAGGAAGTCATCCCACCGACTCACCAGGTTGGAGATATCTGTTTGGCAAAACACAGTGTCCTGCCACTTGAAAAAGTCTGTAACTAGCTGGTGCACAACCTTGCCTGACAGGAATCGTCGACTCTTCAAGCCCTTTTTTAAGGGATCGGAGGCGTGATAAGTGCATGGTTACAGGTCAGGACACTAGGACGGGTGTTCGAGTACCCCCACTTGTGTCGGTGTAACGTCTGCTTTTCGTCCCAGGTCGACAGGAGTCTTGTGTTGAATCACGATCACAATGGAATTTGGCGCAACATTCCACAACCATCGTTTTTGACAGACATGCTGTCCCATTCACATTCTTCATTCTCCGATGGGTGTCTACCGGTGTTTGTCCTTCGGCAGAAAAGAAAACAGCACTTTGGTCCTTTCAGGACGCATTTGGTATTAAAGGTCGCCATATTTCATGTATCCCTATTTATCTCACGGACGTCGGAAAGATACGGTTGCCGCACTAATGCCTTCTGTACAGATCGGTGCTTGTATACCCACATCGGAGTCGAGCTTAGACACATAGACATTGCAGCAGTGCCTTCAGACAGAAACTTTGTGATCGCACCCTTAAAGGTACCAGTGTCAATTGCCTTGATAAGTAACTGAAATCGCTAAAAATATACAAGGTTTCGGGGGCCTCATCGAATCTCTATCTGATTTCATACAGAAATTGCAGCTGTGTTAGTCCAACGTTGACCATTATATACCATTGATCTCTCGAACAAAACACTGTGCCCAGATCACAACTGTTCTATGAGGAATTGTAATAACAGTTCAAATGGTTGAAGTGGCTCTGAGCACTATGGGACTTAACTTCTGAGGTCATCATTCCCCTAGAACTTAGAACTACTTAAACCTAACTAACCTAAGGACAGTACACACATCCATGCCCGAGGCAGGATTCGAACCTGCGACCGTCGCGGTCGCACGGTTCCAGACTGTAGCGCCTAGAACCGTTCGGCCACCCCGGCCGGCTGTAATAAAAGTGATCCATAAAACCGTTGGAATCTTTGAAAATGTTTGTAGCTCAGGCATTACCATGAATTACGAACAGAATTACCTCTTCCATGACAATCAGCATGAATTCCGATAACATCCATCATGCGAACCCCAGCTCGCGCCTACTTTACATGACATCTTGAAAACGGGTTGGAGGCCGATGGGTGCAGCATTTCTTGACTTCTGAAAAGCATTTGTTTCGGAATCACAATAAAGTTTATTTACGAAAGTACGATAATATTGGGTATCGTACGAAACTGGCGACTGAATTGTGCATTTCCAGGTTGGGAAAAAGCAGCATGTTATCTTAGATGGAGAGTGATCCACAAAAGTAGCAGTAACTTCAGGAGGGTCCCAGGGAAATGTGTTGGGAACCTTTCTGTTCTTATTGTTTATTAATGACCTGGGAGATAACATTAATAGTAACCTCAAACATTTCTCAGATGGCGCAGTTGTGTACAATTATTTGATGCTTGAAAAAAGCTGCGCAAATATTCAGTCAGACCTTAATAAGGTTTCAAATAGGTGCAAAGATTCGAAACTTGCATTCAATGTTCAGAAATGTAAAACTGTATATTTCACAATTCGAGAAACTGAGGTATCATGTGATCACAATATCAGGGAGTGACGAGTGGTATCAGTCGACACATAAAAATAGGTAGGTGTAACAATTTGTAGTGATGTGACACTGAATGATCACGTAGTTTCAGTATTAGTAGGTAGCTGGTTAAGTATTAGTAGGTAGCTGACTTCGATTCGTTGTGAGGATACGATATGGAAAAATGGCGATTCGGTCTAGACTACTGCTCAAGTGTGTGGGACTAAGCCAAACAGTACTATTAGGGGGATGTTGTTAACTATACAAAGGATGGCAGTACTCTTTATCAATGGTTTGTTTCTCTCATGGGAGAACGTCATGGAGGTGACGAAAACCAGATTTGGTAGACGCTTGAACATAGAGGCGAATTATACCGTAGAAGACTAGTTACAAAGTTTCAAGATCCAGTTTAAACTAACGAATCTAGGAACATACTGCAACCCTCCTACTGACCTCCCTAGCGGACCACGGAGAGAAGACTAGTTACAGTGCTCCATATGAATGAAGAGGAAGAAATTCTATAAGTGGCTCCTTGGAAAGTACACCCTGCCGCGCACTTCGCAATGTTTCACTGTGTACATATGTAGATATAGTGTTACTATTGTGGTGCAGCCCTGATGATCTTTAGGCTCATCCTAGTACCAGTTATGCCAAAATGTGACTTTAATCATTAATATTTAATAAAGTGAAATCGATGATTCGCTGCAGAATACTAGTGGTTCCCCCATATTTTTACAGTCGTGTAAGATCCGTTCTCAATGCTTGGGTTCCCCTCTCCACTCTCGTGATTTATCATCGCTCCATATGGTCTGGTTTTTTACTTCTGCCCACGTGGGAACCAGCTTCCTGCTCATCGTCGCCTTGTTCTGCAGTACTGCTTTACACAACTAAATGACTATAGCTGTCTGCCGAGTTCCAATAAACATATAATTTGGTATATACACTCCTGGAAATGGAAAAAAGAACACATTGACACCGGTGTGTCAGACCCACCATACTTGCTCCGGACACTGCGAGAGGGCTGTACAAGCAATGATCACACGCACGGCACAGCGGACACACCAGGAACCGCGGTGTTGGCCGTCGAATGGCGCTAGCTGCGCAGCATTTGTGCACCGCCGCCGTCAGTGTCAGCCAGTTTGCCGTGGCATACGGAGCTCCATCGCAGTCTTTAACACTGGTAGCATGCCGCGACAGCGTGGACTGAACCGTATGTGCAGTTGACGGACTTTGAGCGAGGGCGTATAGTGGGCATGCGGGAGGCCGGGTGGACGTACCGCCGAATTGCTCAACACGTGGGGCGTGAGGTCTCCACAGTACATCGATGTTGTCGCCAGTGGTCGGCGGAAGGTGCACGTGCCCGTCGACCTGGGACCGGACTGCAGCGACGCACGGATGCACGCCAAGACCGTAGGATCCTACGCAGTGCCGTAGGGGACCGCACCGCCACTTCCCAGCAAATTAGGGACACTGTTGCTCCTGGGGTATCGGCGAGGACCATTCGCAACCGTCTCCATGAAGCTGGGCGACGGTCCCGCACACCGTTAGGCCGTCTTCCGCTCACGCCCCAACATCGTGCAGCCCGCCTCCAGTGGTGTCGCGACAGGCGTGAATGGAGGGACGAATGGAGACGTGTCGTCTTCAGCGATGAGAGTCGCTTCTGCCTTGGTGCCAATGATGGTCGTATGCGTGTTTGGCGCCGTGCAGGTGAGCGCCACAATCAGGACTGCATACGACCGAGGCACACAGGGCCAACACCCAGCATCATGGTGTGGGGAGCGATCTCCTACACTGGCCGTACACCACTGGTGATCGTCGAGGGGACACTGAATAGTGCACGGTACATCCAAACCGTCATCGAACCCATCGTTCTACCATTCCTAGACCGGCAAGGGAACTTGCTGTTCCAACAGGACAATGCACGTCCGCATGTATCCCATGCCACCCAACGTGCTCTAGAAGGTGTAAGTCAACTACCCTGGCCAGCAAGATCTCTGGATCTGTCCCCCATTGAGCATGTTTGGGACTGGATGAAGCGTCGTCTCACGCGGTCTGCACGTCCAGCACGAACGCTGGTCCAACTGAGGCACCAGGTGGAAATGGCATGGCAAGCCGTTCCACAGGACTACATCCAGCATCTCTACGATCGTCTCCATGGGAGAATAGCAGCCTGCATTGCTGCGAAAGGTGGATATACACTGTACTAGTGCCGACATTGTGCATGCTCTGTTGCCTGTGTCTATGTGCCTGTGGTTCTGTCAGTGTGATCATGTGATGTATCTGACCCCAGGAATGTGTCAATAAAGTTTCCCCTTCCTGGGACAATGAATTCACGGTGTTCTTATTTCAATTTCCAGGAGTGTAAATACTCCTCGAAACAAAGGGAGGTCTCACACATTCCAGAAGAAATCTTGCTATGATTGTCATGATTTCAGTACCTAAATGCTGTTTACTACTTGCGGTAGGCTTTTATTTATAACTGATAATGTCTGACTATATATACTTAGTACTTGCTATATTAAGATCAAGTATTTTAACTACTGTGAAAATGTTAGTTATTGAAACAATGAAGTAGAATCACAACACTCAACTCCATCTTTAAACTACCATTAATATTATCATAGCCAAGATAGACATAAAGAAAACACTCACCACAGTGATACAAGTTTACATGTCTACTATCATCACAGATGATTAAGAGATACAATAAATTTACAGAGAATTAAAAGAAATTATTGAGACTGTTCAGGGAGACAATAACTTAAAGTGTATGGAGGGACTGGAATTCGGTAGAAGGAAAAGGAAAAGAAAGAAAATAGTAGTACGAAATCAGTTCCCTGAAAGGAAGGAAAGGTGAAGCCGCCTGGTAGCATTTTGCACAGGGTATACTTTAATCATCGCTACCATTTTGTATAACATCATCATCATCATCATCATTTAAGACTGATTATGCCTTTCAGCGTTCAGTCTGGAGCATAGCCCCCTTATAAAATTCCTCCACGATCCCCTATTCAGTGCTAACGTTGGTGCCTCTTCTGATGTTAAACCTATTACCTCAAAATCATTCTCAACCGAATCCAGGTACCTTCTCCTTGGTCTGCCCCGACTCCTTCTACCCTCTACTGCTGAACCCATGAGTCTCTTGGGTAATCTTACTTCTCTCATGCGTGTAACATGACCCCACCATCTAAGCCTGTTCGCCCTGACTGCTACATCTATAGAGTTCATTCCCAGTTTTTCTTTGATTTCCTCATTGTGGACACCCTCCTGCCATTGTTCCCATCTACTAGTAACTGCAATCATCCTAGCTACTTTCATATCTGTAACCTCAACTTTGTTGATAAGGTAACCTGAATCCACCCAGCTTTCACTCCCATACAACAAAGTTGGTCGAAAGATTGAACGGTGCACAGATAACTTAGTCTTGGTACTGACTTCCTTCTTGCAGAAGAGAGTAGATCGTAGCTGAGCGCTCACTGCATTAGCTTTGCTACACCTCGCATCCAGTTCTTCAACTATGTTGCCATCCTGTGAGAATATGCATCCTAAGTACTTGAAACCGTCCACCTGTTCTAACTTTGTTCCTCCTATTTGGCACTCAATCCGTTTATATTTCTTTCCCACTGACATTACTTTCGTTTTGGAGAAGCTAATCTTCATACCATAGTCCTTACATTTCTGATCCAGCTCTGAAATATTACTTTGCAAACTTTCAATCGAATCTGCCATCACAATTAGGTCATTCGCATATGCAAGACTGATTATTTTGTGTTCACATATCTTAATCTCACCCAGCCAGTCTATTGTTTTCAACATATGATCCATAAATAATATGAACAACAGTGGAGACAGGTTGCAGCCTTGTCTTACCCCTGAAACTACTCTGAACCATGAGCTCAGTTTACCGTTAACTCTAACTGCTGCCTGACTATCCATGTAAAGACCTTTAATTGCTTGCAAAAATTTGCCTCCTATTCCATAATCTCGTAGAACACACAATAACTTCCTCCTAGGAACCCGGTCATATGCGTTTTCTAGATCTATAAAGCATAGATACAATTCCCTGTTCCACTCATAACACTTGTCCATTATTTGCCGTAAGCTAAAGATCTGGTCCTGACAACCTCTAAGAAGCCTAAACCCACACTGATTTTCATCCAATTGGTCCTCAACTAATACTCGCACTTTCCTTTCAACAATACCTGAGAAGATTTTACCCACAACGCTGATTAAAGAGATACCTCTGTAGTTGTTACAATTACGGGAAAAAACGTTGCGTACGTGGAGTAGACCTGGAGACAGAGGAAGGTTTCAAATTGTTATTGATGGTAAGGCAGAGTTTCAGAAATCAAGCCGGCCGGTGGGGCCGTGCGGTTAAAGGCGCTTCAATGTGGAACCGCGTGACCGCTACGGTCGCAGGTTCGAATCCTGCCTCGGGCATGGATGTGTGTGATGTCCTTAGGTTAGTTAGGTTTAATTAGTTCTAAGTTCTAGGCGACTGATGACCTCAGAAGTTGAGTCGCATAGTGCTCAGAGCCATTTGAACCATTTTTCAGAAATCAATTTTTAAATTATAAGAATTTCTAGATGAAGGTGCAGGCTGACAATAATTTATTGGTTATGAACTGCAGATTACAGCTCAAGAGATAGCAAAAAGAAAGCAAATTAAGGAGATGGGGCCTGCATAAGGTAGTTGAGAGATGAAGTGGTAAAGGCAGCAGACAACAAAAGTGGGAAAAAACTGAGTAGAAATCTAATAAATGAAGTAGGCCATAGGGAACACAATGCCTAAAAAAGACATTGACATAAAGTGCAAAACAGCAAAGCAAGAATGCCTTGAGAGAAAATTCATGGCTCTTGAAGCATACATGGGAAAGTTGGATGATACATATAGAAAAATTAACTTCAAAAAAGGCGTTGGAACAACGACAAGTAACTGTATGAATATCACGAGTTGAGATGGCAAGTCAAAACTAAGTAAAGAATGGAAGGCTGGAAAGTGGAAAAATATGTAGAAGTTGGAGGGGGAGTAAAAAAACGAACTTATACATATTGTTAGATTCCTGTGAAGTAAATGTAGACTCAAGGCCATACTAATCCTTTCACTTATTTTAGAAAATAAACTGAAGAAAGGCAAACCTACATTTATAGCATTTGTATATTTAGAGAAAGCTTTTGAAAGTCTTTACTGGAGTACACTCTGTGCAACTGTGAAGGTACCAGGGACAAAACAAAAGGGACAAGATTATCTTCGACTGATATATAAATCAAACAGCAATGCAAGGACTGAAAGATTTGAAAGGAAAGCGGTAGTTGAGAAGGCAGAAGTAGAGAGATATAAAATGCAGACTGGCAATGGCGTTTTACACAAACAAAATTTGCTGGTCTCAAATAAAGTTTAAATGGTAGGAAGTGTTTTATGAAGGTATTTGTGTTCACTGTAGCCTGTACGTAAGTGAAACGTGGACGAGTAATAGATCTGTCAAGAACAGAATGGAAGCTTTCAAAATTAAGTTCTACAGAAAAAGACTGAAGACTAGACAGGTAGATAATGTAACTAATGAAGAAGAACTGAATCAAACAGGTGCGAAAAAGGAAGTTATGGCTGAACTTGACTAAAATAGGGGATTGGTTTATAGGGCATATTCTAAGGCATGAAGGAATCGTTAGTTTGGTAATGGAGGCTAAGTTGTAGAAGGAGAGCAAGGCTTGACAACAGCAAGCAGATTCAAATGGATGTATGATGCAGTAATCATGTGGAAATGAAGCCACTTACACAGGATAGACTAGTGTGGAGCGCTGCATCACCCACAACCAAAACTTGAGATGAACCGTATTTCCGGTTAATGCAACCAAGCAGCAATTATCAATACTTTTGCTCAGTTAGATAGTTATTACCAGAAAATTTGTTTAATATAACCTCTAGCACATATCACTTGCGATGGAATTGTGTATACATTTCTATTACTCACTACAAACAACTTATATTAGGAAAAAGTTACAACTTTTAATGCAATTTACTTCTAGCAAGTGTCAGCAAATGATAATGTGGAATTACTATGTTGGCCACTCTGCAATTTGTGGTATTTTCCGTAAGAAATCATCAATTCCTTTATGAATCAACAACCAATGATTGTTTTGTACTACCTATCTGCATTTCTCAAACTGCATAGGAGTCGTCGATGGAAAACGTATTGTAGGACTGATGCGCGCATAGTACAATGTCTGAACCGTGATCGGATGTGAACATTCAGCCCTATACACCTCTGGAAAGCTATATTGTACAAGTTTCACAAGGAATCGATGTTTTAACAAAGTAGTTTCTCATTTTACAGCTTGCCACCATAGTTTATCGTAGAGAAACCTGTAAGGAGAATGTATGCCGTGCGCTGGAAATATATTTCTTACATTGGGATAGTAACAGCGATGCATTCGACACAGCTAATAGGTCGGAAACCGCAACGATCTAACATTATAGCATGTTTTACATGTAGAACTGTTTAGCCTTAGGAGTGCATGTGCTTATATTCTCTCTTGCCAATAACTTCTTGCTACCGACCTCAGTACTTGAACAATACTTCTGAATTGATAGCGCAGTTGACTTACGTAAAATGCTTTAAAGAACCGTCCGTCTGGAGCTCCATCATACGTAAAAACTACCCGTTTCTGGTTTTTCACCGTCTATTATATCATAACAACAGTTTCATATCTACTATACACACAGATAAGGGGTGCTGACCTCCTCGACATTCGCGCATCTGCAGAAATCTTGTACTCATGGATGGGTGCGGGACAGCAGTTACAGACTGGGTTCGCATTGTTCCTTCACGAAACGTGGAATGTAGCGGTCAGCCGTTGATTAAATCGGGGCCACTGCTGCAGGGAGCGTTGGTCAAAGACAATGCGAGGAGATCTTTCGGTCTCTAACTTTATCCTAAGAGTGCGTGAATGCCCTGTGACACCCATCCACACAGAGAAAGATCGAAGTGGTAGAGATACACAGATCGCTGTAAGGTATACTTTGGTGTGTATGTTCGAGAATTAACAATGGGTGGACGTACTGCACACTCTTCTATCTACATTCACAATGGTACTCGCAAAGTAGTGGAGTGACTGTTTATTAATGATATAGAAATTGGGCAGCATTCTGCTTCGTCACTTGTCGGTGTCGAAATTATGGTAAAAGTGCTAAAATTTATCGGACTATCAACTGTGGTGCTTATTATTACAGTACATCGACGGTGTCTTTTCCATCCCATCCATCCACTGGTACGCTGTTGATTACCACATAATAATTGACTAGCATCGCTTGTTTTAGATGGAGAAAGTGTCTTGGTGGAGGGGTAATACTTTCTGGTGATGGTTAGCACCGAAACAATAATCGCATACATGACTGCAATATGAGGATTCAATCGAAGTGGAACACAGCGCCATCAGCTATTCCATCATTGTGAATGAGGAGTTTAAATGTAGAGGTCGTAAATGACCTTTGGATAGCAGTTTGGAAGCGCTCCAAAATGCCTGAAAACTCTTCCAGTTTTCTTGTGTTGTCGCTGTCTTTTCTGTCTGTCACCCAATGTGTGTGTTGTGGGAGCAGCAGTAACAACATTGGTTACACCATGCGATGACTAGTTTTCTGTGAGAGCCATTGGATCAAGACGTGTTAATGTCAGTTTAGAACCTGACACAGACCTCGAAGTTGTGGCGAAAAAACTAAATTCATGGCACTGTACAAAGCGTGTTACAGCAGAAAAAGCAGTGTATCAAACAACAAAACAGGGACCCTCTCTTGCGACTAATAGTCTGTGGGATAAGATCCTTGAACGGTACAGGCAATGAAACTTTATGCTGGTTTGTGCAAGCGACTTCGATCAATGGCCACCTGCACCAATGGATCAATACCTTAATATTTGATAGAATCGCTGCATATGATCGATGTCGACGCGCAGACTGTATTTGTTTTCGATATGAAGAGATGCGGTAAAAATATTATCGAGTTCTTTATGAGATGAAGTTAGCGGAGCTTTTATAGTTCGTAATTGTCTCTGTTGGATGGTACAGGATAACGATGATAGAATGTATGGGTGATAGATGTGAATGGAACCCGAGGGACGCGGATCTGCTTTGGATGGACTGCAGTATTTGTGTGATGTTGAGTCTTCCTAATATTCCTGATAAGAAACACTACCATAACTGTTTGTACAGTCTTTCACACTACCTTGTGTTGCAGGAGCAGGCTTCGTTTTGCGCTGACCTTATACATCGTACATGATTTGCGGAGCTACGACAACATGTTCCCATTTTCACGGAGTGGTCAAAACGCGGTCCTGTCGCAATAACTCAGCTCACTCCGTTTTTACACAGGTTGAAGATTTATGTGGTAGATATAGCTCCCTCTGACTTCTGCTCAGTTCCGACTTAAATTGGAACGATCACAAGTGCAAAGATGCAGGGATGGCGAGGCAGAGTCTGAGGAGCAGTTACAAGATCCACAGGGACTATCTAAACCCACATTGGAATTTTACTGTAACAGACAGGTTCGAAAAAGGTGACTCATTTCGAGATAAGAGACTGCCATGAATATGATTCACCAGTGGCTGTAATCATTAAAAGACTTCTCCATAGGATCCAACCCATGTATGTGGTTGAATGGAAAGATTGATTCCAAATCGCAGACAGCATTTCTACCAGAAAGTGCAATACTAGAGATCTGAAAAGCCAGTGTACATTTCTTATGACCTCAATCAGCACACCATCTACTGTATGTGATCATTCTCAATCAACCATCACCTGATCATTCTCAATCAACCATCTCGTATAACCCAATGGATATATTGCAGAACCTGTGATGTGGCATCGAGAGAGAATGCTTTACAAATAGTGGAGATAAATCTAGTGGCAGCATTAGGGAGTTGCAAGTACTCGCTTCATACCATGTTCTTTAGCCGAATCACTTTCTAAATTCGGTGATTTTATTACAATCTTACACCATCAGCGACATGTAATCACACCATCAGTCTGTTAATACTCACTCCGACGATCACCGTCTATATTCAGTGCCGCGGTATTTGTATGGAAAAACCTCTTCATTCGGAGGTAATGCCATACGTCGATTTGTATTGCTTGTATAGTTTTTAACATGGATATTGTTAGCGACACTTATGTGTACCTGTAGAATCAAGACCGCTTGTGACAGTAACATGGCCGTTGCGATCGAGTTTTTAACATCTGGTTGCTTGTAAAACGATTGTGCCTCTCTTTCTAAGACACAGTGGTACCACGTGCAAGGAAAAACTTATGAGGCATGTCCACTCATCGCTGAGTTTCGCTCAATATTTGTTTTGTACTGCCAGCATTCAGTTACTGGTGAAGTATTATACTTAGTAGTGGGGGATGTGTGATAGATTCGCCTTGAGCAGCAGGCTTACAAAGTATGTGGGTTTTCTGACATGTGCAAAGAAAATGACTATATTCTGTCGTAAGGGAGGGTATGGATTTGATGTGGAAAAGTGCAATAGCCGTAAGGGGAATAAAAGATCTTTTTTTTTTTTACACTGCTTATGAAGGAACAATACAGGAGCCCCTCGCGTATGATTAATAGTTTGCTGGATATGGTCTTTCTCCAGTACAGATGACAAAATTTTGTGCAGATCTGTGGAAAGGACTTAGAGCACTGGCCTGCAGCATGATATGGTATGTGTAATATGCTCAATGACAACAAGCAGATGGTAATTGTTTTTCGATATATTGGAAGAGAGAGACACGGTAAAGTCTTAAAGGAGTGCTATAATTGGTTAAAATTTGGATGCAGATGGTTCTCTCAAAACTACACGGATTTTGCTCATGAAACTAATAGGAATCCGCTGTATCTATTCTCGTGGACCCATGGCGTTTTTTTTATTATTATTGGCACGATTGCATGTTTAAAAAAATAGGTGTTATTTCATACTTCATAACCTCTAATTATAAAGTAGACACCACTTGAATTATAGCTCGTTGTGGAATCTAGAAATGATAGCGGTTTTTTTTTTTTGCCGACATGTGAGTAGATTGCGTGAAACAGGTTGTGATGATCAAATTGCTTACAAAACTAGAACGCAAGAATCTGCTGCTGTATGACAGAAACTTTACAGACATGTCGGAAGAGGTGAGTTATGCATCAGAAATGTCAAATGTAAGCACGCAGATGGTAATTGATTTCGATGTAACGGAAGAGAGAAACGTGTGGTAAAATCTTATAGGATGTTCTATTACAAGACAGACTCTCACGATTTGTTTCGTAAACGCCTGAATGATATAGCATCACGATGGTAAAACAAGACCTGCCGTAGTGTACAAAACAGCTACATCCTCCTGAATTATGGCTTGTTGTTGTCAAACGTAAAGTGATTGTGTTTTTTTCCAACATGTGAGCTAATGGTGTGAAAAATTTTATTCTCTAATTTTATTTCTTGTGTCTGAAGTCTTTGTAATACACTCGTGATGAACTGTGAGCGGTGGTGGTGCACTTTGGTGAATGTCACAAAATAATGAGATGCGAATTGTATCCGGCATTTGAAAGCAAAAACTATACCGATTTTGTTCATAAAATTAAAATAAAATCGACTGTGCCTATTTTCATGGAATATAGTTGCTTTATTATAGGAGTCGTGTTGCTTTTAAAACCAAATGTTACAGTCCAGTGCTCAGAAAGGCGTGGTGGCCGAGTTCTGTAAGAGGTCGCAGCTGTCCCTTTAGACAAGCAACCCGTTGTTGGGATATCCCGCATTTATCACGGTTTTGTTCTGAGGGATGTCAGCGTCTCACTCTGTTGTATGTGTTGCTTTTGTCGGCGTCAGTAACGCTGACCATCCAGCAGCGTGCTCACGTGGGTATATTGTACTGAAGACACTGCGGTGTGACGCTGCAGTCGCTTAAGCGGAAGGCTTCCTGTTTTGCAACCATCCAACTTTTGAAAAAGTCATCTGTAGCATTATCCGGAATTTTTTTGTTGTTCCGGAGGGGTCCGGTCTTTCTGAGAAATACGTTTAATAGATAGCAATAAAGAGTTGCACTGACGTTAAATACAATTGTTCTCCATCGCAAGCAGGCTGCTGGGCGCAAGGGGAGTGTGTCTACTGGGGGTGGTCGCTGGACACAGCCGTGTTCTGACCATGGAGGTGAAATGGGGTGGGGGCTCTGTCGCTATATTTTAGACAAACAAGTTGCACTTGGGACTCGATTTTCGGCAGTTTGTGAGCGCCTATCGATGAGAACGCACAATCAACTACCGCCCCCTCTGCAGTCTTTTAGGACGACGATTTTCCCCACTACATGTGTTTCATTATGACCTGTTCATTACAAGTGCAGATCCTTTCACGACAATTTCGAATTGTAATTAGAACTGTGATGCATTTTTCCATCAGTTGTGTGTATTGGTTTCAGTTACCTGGGCTGCAGGGTGGTTTTTGAGCAGATGTCTGTAGCAAACACTGATGTCAAACAACGATAGACACTGTATGCTTACAGTAATACAGTTTTTAAACTCATCTGTGTTCAACACCAGCATCTCGTTACTTGAATATATTTCCAGCTGAAAAGAATAAAGATACTACCTTACACCCCTGCCTTTTTCCAATTAATTTGTAGGTGAAGGGTAGAGTTTGAGTGTGTATGTCACTAGTTTCGAGTGGCATTGCGAAATTTGTTCCCTGCAGGATGACACCAGTTGTATGGTATTGTCAGTTTTTGAGCTGTATTGCGATTTTAGGCCGCCCTTGTGTAATACTACACATATAGCTGTGTAATTAGGCCCAATGTTTATATTAATTATGTAATTAGGACCTACCTTTACTTCATTTTCCCAAACAAAATAAGTAAAGTACACTAACCGAACCTTCCTCTCCTGCATCTGGACAGTTTCCATGTGTCGGGTGGTGCACTTGGGCTTTCTGTCCAGAAGGACCAGGGTTAGAGTCCCAGAAAGGGCACTGCCAGTTTTAATTTCCTGTTAATTCCAAGTGCCCCTCTGGTGGTACAATTGTGTTAGGGAGTGTACTTGGGCTCTCTGTCCAGAAGGACCAGGGTTCGAGTTCCAGAAGGAGCACCGCCATTTCTAATTTCCCATCAATTCCAAGTGCTTCTGGTGGTATAATTGTGTTACGAGGGTGCACACGGGCTTTCTGTACAGAAAGACCAAGGTTCGAGAACCAGAAAGAGCCTGTCAATTTTAATTTCCCGCCAATGCCTGAGTGGACGGGTGGGAGGTGGAGTGGGGAAAAAAATCCCAACAAAATTCGGACAAAATTCGGAAATACCGCCAAAATTCGAAATTCCCGCCAAATTTCGAAACTCCCACGAAAAGGGTAGGTTGGGGGAAGGGGCTGGCGCCCAGATGCAGGCTGAGATAAACACATGAATTCATCCGGTGGGTGGGGTGGGCGTGTTCGAGGGGAATTAATTAGTCAATTTAATTAATTTGGACATCTATTTGATACCGAAATTGCACCCATGCTAGCATTTCCCTACAACTTTTATGTATTCATTCGTCCCTCGCTTCATATGTTATTGGAGCAGGAAGAATCCCTAATATGTGGTATCATGCAAAGTACTGCCTGCCATGCACTTGACAGTGGTTTGCAGGTTATGTTTGTAGATGTAGTTGAAAAAGATTCCCTTATGCGGTTGTTTCTAAAGACGACAATGAGGTTAAGAAACTGTCATAGTATGGCAAGTAACCATTAGTGCACACCCATTTGGTTCAAATGGCTCTCAGTACTATGGGACTTAACTTCTGAGGTCATCAGTCCCCTAGAACTTAGAACTACTTAAATCTAACTAACCTAAGGACATCACACACATCCATGCCCGAGGCAGGATTCGAACCTGCGACCGTGCGGTTCCAGACTGTAGCGCATAGAACCGCTAGGCCTACACACATTTCAAATGACATACTAGGTCGCAATAACATGTGGACTCTCCGAATACAATCTCTGTTGCTAGAAGATTAATCGTAAGGAGGACACATTGTACGACACCACTCGGCAAATGCAGTTCATTTTACCGGGAACGTAGAAGGTTTGAATAATTTTAAGTATAAGGATAATTTTAAGTTTGAAGTCGGATAACACATGACAAGATAAATATTTTGTGTGTGATATAATTACACATTAATTAATTTCTGATTTATCCTTTTCTTTTACTATGAAACCCTGCTTTGTGCCTAATTTTATCATTCTAGGCCGAAGGGAACTGTTGTTGTTGTGGTCTTCAGTCCTGAGACTGGTTTGATGCAGCTCTCCATGCTACTCTATCCTGTGCAAGCTTCTTCATCTCCCAGTACTTATTGCAACCTACATCCTTCTGAATCTGATAGTGTATTCATCTCTTGGTCTCCCTCTATGATTTTTACCTCCCACGCTGCCCTCCAATGCTAAATTTGTGATCCCTTGATGCCTCAGAACTAGTCCTACCAACCGGTCCCTTCTTCTTGTCAAGTTGTGCCACAAACTCCTCTTCTCCCCAGTTCTATTCAATACCTCCTCATTAGTTATGTGATCTACCCATCCAATCTTCATCATTCTTCTGTAGCACCACATTTCTTTCTCCTGATAACGACGTCCTCTTGAGTAGTCCTCGCCCGGAGATCCGAATGGGGGACTATTTTACCTCCGAAATATTTTACCCAAGAGGACGCCATCATCATTTAACCATGCAGTAAAGCTGCATGCCCTCAGGAAAATTTACGGCTGTAATTTCTCCTTGCTTTCAGCCGTTCACAGTACCAGCACAGCAAGGCTGTTTTGGTAGTGTTACAAGGCCAGATCAGTCAATCGTCCAGACTGTTGCCCCTGCAACTACTGAAAAGGCTGCTGCCCCTCTTCAGGAAGCACACGTTTGTCTGGCCTCTCAGCAGATTCCCCGCCGTTGTGGTTGCACCTATGGTACGGCTATCTGTATCGCTGAGGCACGCAAGCCTCCCCACCAACGGCAAGGTCCATGGTTCATGGGAGGGGGGGGGGGGGGCAAAGGTAACTACCCTATACGTTTTGATGAATGAGTTCGCGAGTTTCAAAATAAGTGACATAATTGGTCGTATCTTTTAATTGAGTTTACTGAGAAGCTTCAATTTTTTACGGCGCCAGGGGATCGTAGACTCTAGTATGTAGCATAAATTTCAACTTGATAGATCTACCCGTTCCTGGGAAAACGGGGTTTTAACGGATGGAGAGACAGACAGACGGATGGACAACAAAGTGATCCAATAATGCTTCCGTTTTTACCGACTGGGATACGGAACCCTAACAAGAAAGCAAACTGTCTATTATTTCTAAAATAATAGCCTGTCATGGATGTCTTTCTTCAGGCCTCCACAAATATGGAAATCACATGCGGAGAGATGAGGAATGTATGAAGGATGTTTAACGGCTTTCCAGCGAAACTTCTGCAGCGTAGTTGAAATAACTTTAGTAACACACGGGCTCTCTCCCCATGCTATTGTAGTAGAGGGAAATTTGAACTTAACAGCTGTGGAATGGGAGAGACATACGATTTAAACTGGTTCCAGAGACTGAGATTCGTGTGAGATTGTTCTGAATGGCTTGTCTGAAAATTATTTTGAGCAGACAGTTAAAGATCCTATGCGTATGGCAATGTTTATCACCTATTAGTAACCATTAGATCAGAACTTTCGAATACATTAACGTACAGGAGTGCATCAGTGACCATAACGCTATGATGGCATCAATGACTATGGGTGTTAAAAGAAATAACTTATTAAGCATGACATGAGAATATTTTTGGTTAACAGCAACGATAGGGAAAACTTGCAGAATATCTGAGTATTTAACGTCAGATATTCAGTTCTGCGGCTGAGTATGTGGAGTGAAAATGGATAAAATTGAAAAGCATGGTACCATACGCCGTCGACCTGTTTGTCGGTAGTGAAGGGTGGGAAAGACCATTCAGGTCAAATGGCAATGCTATGAAGTTCCTAAGAAAGCAAAGAGAGCACCGTAGATTTAAAATAAATCGGAGTCTACCAGTGATAAAACAAAAAATGAAATAAGCGAAAATGAGCATAAGAGAACAATGCGAGAGGCGTTCGATGAATTCGAAAGTAAAGTTCTGCGAGCTGACTGAATATCCCAAGAAGTTACGGTCATACACGAAGTCACTAAGCGGACCGAAACCGTCTATTCAGTTGCTCACCGAAGTTATTGGTATCGCAACAGAAGATGACACAGAGAAGACCGAAAGACTGAACTATATCTTTCGGAATTACACTCCTGGAAATGGAAAAAAGAACACATTGACACCGGTGTGTCAGACCCACCATACTTGCTCCGGACACTGCGAGAGGGCTGTACAAGCAATGATCACACGCACGGCACAGCGGACACACCAAGAACCGCGGTGTTGGCTGTCGAATGGCGCTAGCTGCGCAGCATTTGTACACCGCCGCCGTCAGTGTCAGCCAGTTTGCCGTGGCATACGGAGCTCCATCGCAGTCTTTAACACTGGTAGCATGCCGCGACAGCGTGGACGTGAACCGTATGTGCAGTTGACGGACTTTGAGCGAGGGCGTATAGTGGGCATGCGGGAGGCCGGGTGGACGTACCGCCGAATTGTTCAACACGTGGGTCGTGAGGTCTCCACAGTACATCGATGTTGTCGCCAGTGGTCGGCGGAAGGTGCACGTGCCCGTCGACCTGGGACCGGACCGCAGCGACGCACGGATGCACGCCAAGACCGTAGGATCCTACGCAGTGCCGTAGGGGACCGCACCGCCTCTTCCCAGCAAATTAGGGACACTGTTGCTCCTGGGGTATCGGCGAGGACCATTCGCAACCGTCTCCATGAAGCTGGGCTACGGTTCCGCACACCGTTAGGCCGTCTTCCGCTCACGCCCCAACATCGTGCAGCCCGCCTCCAGTGGTGTCGCGACAGGCGTGAATGGAGGGACGAATGGAGACGTGTCGTCTTCAGCGATGAGAGTCGCTTCTGCCTTGGTGCCAATGATGGTCGTATGCGTGTTTGGCGCCGTGCAGGTGAGCGCCACAATCAGGACTGCATACAACCGAGGCACACAGGGCCAACACCCGGCATCATGGTGTGGGGAGCGATCTCCTACACTGGCCGTACACCACTGGTGATCGTCGAGGGGACACTGAATAGTGCACGGTACATCCAAACCGTCATCGAACCCATCGTTCTACCATTCCTAGACCGGCAAGGGAACTTGCTGTTCCAACAGGACAATGCACGTCCGCATGTATCCCGTGCCACCCAACGTGCTCTAGAAGGTGTAAGTCAACTACACTGGCCAGCAAGATCTCCGGATCTGTCCCCCATTGAGCATGTTTGGGACTGGATGAAGCGTCGTCTCACGCGGACTGCACGTCCAGCACGAACGCTGGTCCAACTGAGGCGCCAGGTGGAAATGGCATGGCAAGCCGTTCCACAGGACTACATCCAGCATCCCTACGATCGTCTCCATGGGAGAATAGCAGCCTGCATTGCTGCGAAAGGTGGATATACACTGTACTAGTGCCGACATTGTGCATGCTCTGTTGCCTGTGTCTATGTGCCTGTGGTTCTGTCAGTGTGATCATGTGATGTATCTGACCCCAGGAATGTGTCAATAAAGTTTCCCCTTCCTGGGACAATGAATTCACGGTGTTCTTATTTCAATTTCCAGGAGTGTATTTCATTGTGGAAGATCGTATATGATTTCGCTTTTCAACACACGCACAAATGCCAAAATGGCAGATTATGAGATAAGTATGCCTGGAATAGAAAAGACAACTAAAATCGGTCAATAGTGGAATGGATGAGTTGCCCGTAAGACTGTACAGAGAACATGCGGAAAGCCCTCTCCTTATCTAGCAGCAGTTTATCGTAGGTCGCTGGAGCAACGAAGGGTATCAAGCGATTGGAAAAAGCTCATGTAATTTTCGTTTTCAACACGGGTTGTCGGAATGATGCACATAATTGCAGGCCGATGTGGATGATGTCAATCTGTTTTAGAATTATTAAACCTGTTCTGTTCACATGCGTTATTTCCGTTTTTGGAGAACGAAAAAGTCTTCTATATAAATTAACATGGATTTTGTAAACAGAAGAGATCTTTCTAAACACAGATCGCTGTGTTTGTGAATGAAATACAGAGCGCCTTAGACAAAACCGTCCAGGAATATACTGTGTTCTTCACTTCTGAGAGGCATTCCATGTCGTTCCATACTGTCGTTTGGTGAAAAAATACAAGCTTTCCGACCATCGAATCAGATTTGTGACTGGAATCAGAATTATCAAAGAGACAGAACTCAATATTGTCATCTTAATGGGATGAAATCGACAGATGTAAACGTAATTTCTGGAGTGTGCTGACAGAGTGTTAGAATACATATAATACAGTTTACAGTACATGTAAGTAGTCTAGTGAATAACATTCAGAGTTGCACGAGGCTGCTCGCTGTCGATGCTGTTATCTATACAAACCCGCAGCACCAGCAGATGGTAATTGAGTGCAGAAAGACCTGCAGGGGGTCGACGGTTGATGTAGCGACTGGTAGTTGACCTTGAATGTAAATAAATGTAGCTTACTGCGTAGTATAGGCGAAGAGATCCACTACTGTTCTAGTACGCTAGTGGTGAAACTCATAGGGTATAAATATCTATGGGGTGAGCATTCGGATGCGCAGGGCGAGAATTCTGTCCGTAACAACAGCTGCGGCTCAAGTCACGTGATTCTGAGATGGTGCATTTTAGCCCATACGTTGCCGTATTCTGAGTGTTATTACTTCGATGCTACAGGTAGATCACCTTCATAAGTGTTGTATACGCGTTCAGTAGGTACATTAACAAAATTATACCAGAAACTGAAATTGGCTCAAAGATGTGAAGAGCAATGGTATTGCGCTTTTTCGGTACGGAATCATAGCTCATATTCCAATTTATTTTCGTTTTTTCGATAATGGGATGAGGAGAGATAGCCAGAAAGTTTTTTTTTACATTTTCTATTGCACTTATTCATAATGCCGATTCTCCTTTCTAATTAATTACGTTACGCTGACACTGTGTAGGAAAATATCTTTTACAGAAATATTTAGATACACAGAAGAGTTCGATAACCTGCATAAACTGGAGGATGATAATCAGACTGTTATGTATAAATTTTATTTGCATATGAACATAGCACCAATATGTATGGAGTGACATGTCGTTTACTCAGACACACTTGCAAATTTACTCTGTCTAGTACTTGTAAAGACATGGCCATAAAGTTATCTCTACGAGACAAGACTTTATAATACTGTATCTCTATATTTTTCAACAGATAAAGTGCCTCATGTCACTGAGACATTTACAATTATCATTTGTTGCACATACCTATGGAATATAACTGGTCCTCCTTTCACATACTTCTCTTTAGATCCATAGCAATGACAGTACTGCACCATAGCTGTTACTAACTGAAACGTATGGAAAGGTATATAAAAGAAGGCGAATATGTGTAATGTTCAAGTTTCGCTATTACCGTAAACTGTAGACAACGAGGGTCATCCCAAAATCACGGACGAACACGGTTTGATGTTAAGAACATTCGCAGTAGGCTATGCTCACTCCATAGATTTATGTACTGTGTGATGAAAACCGTCAAATTTCTAGGAGTAATCTTCCAGAGCCACATAAAGTTGAATGAACACATAAATTTTTTTAGGAAAAGCAGGTGCCATGATATGATTCATTAGAAGAACCTTATGGATATGTAATTTATCCATAAAAGAAATGCTTTGCGAAGCACCTGGAACACAGATTCTTTAGTGTTACACATGAATCTGGGACTCCCACCAGGTCGCACCATTAAAAAACATAGAGAAAATCCAACGGAGAGCGGCACGTTTCATCATGGGATTGCCTAGAAAATAAGCGTTTCAGAGACAATCAGCTAATTTCAACGGCAAAAGCTGCAGGAGAAGCTTGTGTCTCATGAAAGAAGCAGCTTACGTATCATTTGTAATACCGATTCTTAAGTACTGTTCATTAGTCTGGGATCCTTACCGTGCTGAACGATTAGAAGAGACAGAAAAAATCCTGTATTTGCGACTTCCCTTGGCACTGCACCAGAGAGATGCGTACTGACAGTGTTGCGCCCAACGACAACACTGAGATCAAGAATAGCACCCCAAGTCGTGTTTTTAGTCGAGTGTCTTTCCTGTGTAAAGCATCATGATGGGCATATTCGTGTGTGGATGCCTCGAGGGGAACGAACGTTATCAGATTACATTCGTCATCGTCATATGGGCCCTAAATCTAGCTGGTATGGGCATCCATTGGGTACTGAACAAGATCACCTTCAGTTCAAATGGCCAGTGATTTGGACAGCAGGCATTACTTTTCTGAAATGAAAATCGGTCACTGTGCCAGGTTTTCGAGGTCTCCGTGATTTTGCTGTCTAGAAGATAACACGAGACCTCATTTTGCCCATGGTATCCTGACCTGCTTCGACAGAGAGGCTGTTCGACTGCTGTCATGCCCAGCACATTCTGCAGGTGACTCATCTACTGAAAACATCGTATCATGAATTGACAAGAGACTGGCCAGGTCCCCACTCACCAGCCACTACGATTCATGAACTCTGGATTAGTTGAAGGAGCTTGGAATGACGTACACATATGCGACATCCAAGCTCGGTTGACTCGATACGCAGTCCTGTACACCTTCGACTCCTCTACAAATTTTCTGTACACCCTCGAATTCCCCACAAATTTAATCATTTTCCTACTACTCTGTACACTCACAACTTTAAAACTACGTATTTTATATAATTTTTGGTGTTGCATTTTTAATGGTCTGCTGTACAGTTTTTTTCGGCCTTGATCTCTAAACGATAAATTGCTCTACCACAGCCAAAGAGGTCCATCTCCTCTTAATTGCTAGTTTTGGTCCGCCCCGGGAGTTTTGTTCACCCGGTACCCGCCACATCTAGCGAGCGTTTCCCTATCCGCCGCCTGGAGAGGCGCCCGATGGGAGACTAGCAAACTCCACACGGGAAACTATATTTGACACAAGCAAGTTGCAGACATGGACACAAATACAGACAGAAATACAAATATAGAAGCATATGTACAGGTGCTGATAAACAAATACAAAGTCAGAGATGAATGCATAAACACAGATACAGATACATTAATAAATGCAGATGCAGTTACAAATACAAGAAGACATATACAGATGCATACACATCCAAAAATAGAGATGCAGGTACAAATACGAAAACACATGTGAGCACAGATACTTACTCAACTGTAATTGCAGACACGAATACAGAAACACATATAAATATCAAAATACATACACAAATAGAATCACAGATACAGTTACAGAAATACACATGCATGTCCATATACACAGACAGAGACAGCGATGCAAATACAAAAAATCATATGCAAGTGAAGATATTAAGATAAATACAGATGCAGATACCATTTCAGACACAAATGTACACTTGTAGATACTTACTTAAATACACAGATAAAGATACAGAAATACATATACTGATGCACATACATACACAAATACAAATTTATAAATACAAGTGCAGATACTAAGACAAATACAGATAAAGATAGAAATACAGATGCATACACAAAAATTAAAAACAAATATACAGGTCCATATGCACATACAAATACAGATACAGATGCAAATACAGAAACATAATAGTGACCTTGCGGTTCTAGGCGCTACAGTCTGGAACCGCGGGACCGCTACGGTCGCAGGTGCGAATCCTGCCTCGGGCATGGATTTGTGTGATGTCCTTAGGTTAGTTAGGTTTAAGTAGTTCTAAGTTCTAGGGGACTGATGACCTCAGAAGTCCCATAGTGCTCAGAGCCATTTGAACCATTTGAACCAGAAACAAATATACATGTCCAGATACACGCACAAATACAGATACACATACAAACAGACCAACGTTCCTGATGGAAGAATAACAAACGTCACACAGGAAACTTTAATAAAAATACAAAAAACATGCACAGGTGCAGATACAGGCACGAATACAAATACAGACACATGCATATGTACAGACACTGTTACACAAAAACAGATGCAGACGTACATAGAAACACAACAAACGTGCAGATAAGTTCACAAATACAGACACAGATACAAATACAGAAACACACATATGTACCCATATACACACACAAATACAGATATACATAAATCAGAAATACACATATACTGGCGCACATACTTACACAAATACAGATGTGGACAAAAATACAGAAATACAATACTGGTGACACACATACACAAATACAGATACAGATACGAATACAGAAACACATATACAGTTGCACATATATACGCAAATGTAGTCGCAGATGCTAATATTTAAGCAAACAGAGACGAAATGCAAATGCGTATTGAAATATCTCAGCCCAAGGCGTTGGCTTCTCCCGTGGTAACGACAGCGCTTCCTGCAGTGCTGGCGGTGTCTTCCTTAAGTTCGGTGATGCAACGTCCAGCGGGACCGTAGGAAGATGTGTTGCCAAAAATCTCAAAGATGAAGTCTTCTACGCAATTCACACAGCTCGCCGACGTATCGTATTTTCTGCTCGTCATCTGACTTGCATGAGTGCCGATCGTACTAACAGCATCTGTGACTTTTTATTGGGCGGCGATGTCGTTGGACTCGGCACGGACAGTGCTGGTATTCTTCCGTTTTTTCACTTCGCATAACTTTGACCCTCTCGAACAGTTGGCCTGGAACACTGCAGACTCTGATGATATGCCCTGACGTTTATAGATGCTCGATAATACCAAGCGCGGTTTCCATGGAAATGCCATTTGACGTCACCACTTCAGTTATTGTCGATTTATTATAAATCCATCCTCGTATCTCGTCATTGTGCACGTTTTCGCAAATAGCCAAACATGAAAAGAACAATGCGTCTCCAGGCTTTACATTAGCCGTGAACACCAGCTCCTTCTTATTTCACAGGACATCCTGGAAACTATGAATGAAGGCCGATGGCTGCAGCATTTATCGACTTCCAAAAAGCATTCGACTAGCTACAACAGTAAAGATTATTTACGAAAGTACGATAATTTACGTTATCGTACGAAATCGGTGACTAGGATGGGCATTTCCGCGTTGGGAGGACGCAGCATGTATCTTTGATGGAGAATCATCCACAAAGTAGAAGTAACTTTCGGTGGGTACCGAGGAATGTTTTGGGACATTTACTGTTCGTACTGAATACCAATGATCTGGAAGATAACATTAATAGTAACCTCAAACATTTCTCTAATATCCTAGGTATCTATAATTAACTACTGTTTGAAAAAAGGTGCACGAATATTCAGTCGAGTTTCATATGATTTTAAAGTGGTGCAAAGATTGCGCTGTGGTAGAGCGGTTCTAGGCGCTTCTGTCCGGAACCACGCGGCTGCTACGGTCGCAGGTTTGAATTCTGCCTCGGGCGTTGATGTGTGTGATGTCCTTAGGTTAGTTAGGTTTAAGTAGTTCTAAGTACAGGGGACTGATGACGTAAGATGTTAAGTCCCATAGTGCTTAGAGCCATTTGAACCATTTTGCAAAGATTGGAAACTTGCTTTCAGAAATGTTAAATTGTAAACTTCACAAAACGAAAAACGTAGTATCCTACGACAACATACCAATGAGTCATCCTTTAATTCATACAAATATCTGGGTGTAACAATATGTAGGGTTGTGAAATGAAACAATCACATGACGTCAGTCGCAGGGACCACGGAGACAAGACTAATTATGGCGCTCTATACGCCGATGGAACGGGAAGAAATGCCAATAAGCGGCTCAACGGGAAGTACCCTCTGTCATGCACTACACAGTGTCATGGTGAATACAGATGTAGACATAGTTTCGAAGTCAGTTTACTAAATGGACTTGTACGAGAATCTCATCAAGTTAGATGTACAGATTGAGTTATTATCTTACCTCATGTATTAATATCAGAACGCCTCCTAGGCTGAAGCCAGATTAGAACTCTCTGGACTCAAGAGGATTGCTTCCTGAGAACCAAAAGGTAAAAGGAGGGATAACAGTCTTAGTTAGTTGGCAACATAGAGAAAGTCACGTTTTATTGAAGATTTAGACACATAAATAGAAAAAAAACTGTTTGAAATACGATGCAGAGCACAGACTACATTAAGTTACGCACTATAACAGTATTCGTTGTTAAATATATTCCTGTAGCGATAAATAGAAAAAATAAGGAATAGATGTATATATTTAGAAAAACGAAAAAACTACAGCAGTAAAAATAAAAGATAGCTAGTAAATAAGGTTAAACGCTGTGGATCTGACTACACTATTATGTCACATTCAAATGATTGTAATTAAACTACAAGATGTAAATCATGACCACGTTTTGATCATTATTCTGCTGTAACGTATATTACACAATAGTTAAAATTTCCTGTTCTGCATTAAGTGGCTAATATTATGTGGAATGTTGTGAACCTTAGACAATGTAACTTATTAGAACGAAACAACTAAAGAAAAAAAAAATTCTGCTCTGAATTACTGGAAATGTGGAGATACTACTACAGAAAATTCCAAAACATTTCGTGGGTTAGTACCTGCGTCCTAACACTTGATGAAAAATAAAAAAGAGTGTTTGGTGCTATATTCTCGTCACAGATGTTCCCTTCTGGTAGAAAACTGTGCCATTATTTCCGAGTTCTGAAAAAGAAAGGCGGCAAGGATTAAACGACACGTTAAATCGAAATAATTGCAGAAGGAGCACAAGATCCAATATTGAAAGGGTGGGGAAGGGAAATGATCGAGGAGTCGTTTAAAAGGAACAATTCCGAAATTCGCCTTAAATCGATTTAGGAAAACAACAGCAATTAGTAATTCTGGATTTTGGGACGTGTATTTGAAGACTAGCCAGGACTAAAACGAGTCCAATGCCATAACGAATACAGATTTTAGGTGCAAAGCTTTATGCGTTGGGAGACAAATAGTTAAAAACACGTGAAAAACGAAAAACCCCACTGTCATAAATGATCCCAAATACGTCTCTGAATATGATGGTTTTATGGATAACCTAGCCTCGAATAGTAAAAAAAAACTGTGTACAGATTTCTTGAAGTTTCCTACTTGTTGCAGGTCTCACCTCTGCGAAGTTGTTCGATAATAAAAGATATAACGTGAATGTTGTAAATGATGTGTCCTGCAGTAGGTATATCCGTAAAACATTCATATACGGTACTAGCCGAAAGTTCACATGTAATAATGGCTGGCATCTGGTCCTATGCGTAGGAAGTTCCAGATTCATTTTCATAAATCACCGAAAACTCTGATAGCATTTGACGGCGTTATCGGTGTGATACCTATCGAATCAATCACGTCCGTCAAATATCTAGAAGCTAACATTCGAATCTAACAGGGACGAATGCTCTCACGATTCACAGGGCAACGATGCACGAGACAAACAATGCTTCAAACGGTCGGTTGTTGGAAAGCAAATTTTACTCATGAAAGAAGTCATTTATACAAATCTGGTGGAGTGGAATGCGTTCGTAGCAGCGGCAGGAAATACCACATGATGGAAGACTGACCATTTCTAAGCGCCAAGAGACGAAAAGACCACAAGAATGGCTCATACTTTGCGTGAAGCAGATTGCTTAGGATTACAATTGTGAAAATGTTTCCTTACAATCATACCTATTTCTTGGGCTCCGTGGATATGATTACAACATTTCTTCCTTCGAACAAACCGGATACGAACACAAGGATATAAAGACCAACGCTTTCAAAATACGAATGAGTGAATTCCGGCAATCTTATGTTACTTTATCATTGAGTTTTTAGTATCATCGAGTATTTAAACGGGGAACTTTGTGACTGTTTGGGCACAAAAAAACCGTTTTCTTTACTCGCTCGCGAACGTGGTGAGAAGGGTGCTATTTACTGCCACTAATAGCGTAATACACCCCTAGGCCAAAGTCAAATCGTTCTCGGACACTGACTGAACTATCGTACATCGACTCTCTCCATTACAGTAGATCCTTGTGGCACTGTTATCCTTTATTTTTCGTGCTCACATTCACATCTTTTCTAATATTCAGAGAGGCTTCCGAAGAGTTATCGCCACAGTTAAATGTATTTGTTTTTCCATCTTTGTCGTCGCTTGGATTTCATCGTACTGCTACTATGGGCTTGTTAGCATTGCAGCAATCTGAAATGAAAAATATTATAGTTAAACATCAGTGTTTCATTTATTGATTTTGCCCCACGCATTACTTCTAAAGATGTGGTCAGGTTTTCGCAGGATAAAGAAAACGTAGTAGGTGCCTCGTATTTGAAAGACATCCTGAACGTGAAAGACAATTTTCAGTTGCTGCTAATAAAAACCATGAAACCCATCTCCCAGTAAAAAGCTGGATATAACTTTTTTACAGGTTAGTGCTAAAACTAACGTGAACAGCAGTGAACTTAGTATGTAACGGTTAAGTTGCAGTCACAATTATGTGCACTCTAGCGTCGACATGGAGCTCATAAAGCTGTCTCGGAGACGAGTCGTAAGTTCAGTGATGGCGTTGCCAACCGCAGCGCCGTATTCTGCCTGTTTACATGTGTCTGTGTCTGAATACGCATGCCTATAGCAGTTTTTTTGGCGCTTCAGTGTATAACGCCACCACAGCAGCACTTTTGATGGTCACTTGTTCCTCACAAAGAAGATGGAGTAATCGTCGAAAGCTTTGAGGTTTTACCCCGAACTGACGTGGAAAGAAGTTCGAGAATGTTTCACACAACAGCGCCGTCGTGAAAGATTTCGTTCTCAGAGAAGAAACTAACTTAAAATTTCCTCTCTTCCCATCCGCCATGCATCCTTTGATATGAGCACCATTACATTCAGTAAGAGTATTTCTGTTTCTCTAGAATATAATGTTTTTGTTGTTAAAGAACTAAAATTTTCTTGTTAATTCTGTTGTTAATTTCCCATAATTGTAAAAAAAAAGGTTATGAACTTAATCAGTTTTCAGTTTCATGTTATATAGCTCATGATACTCCTTAACCGGAAGACGGTGAGGCGTAGAGCTAAACGTACCAATTGAAACTAGTAACAAGTGGACAAACAAATAAAAAGTTTATAAGTTCGCTCAAAGGTAGTTCTACACTATGTTGTGTGTTCAGAATTTTTTGCCCAACTATTATGGATGTAGTAGGAATTAACCAAATATTCATGTACTTTTATTTTCGATATAGTATAACTTGCGAATGTCTCTTGATTTTTGGAAATACGTTGGGTGCGTTGCAGTGGTAGCAAACACTGGAGCCAGTCAAATGTAAAGGATCAGTTAGCGGACCTATCGTTGAAGATTTATTATCTCGAAAATAATGTCTATAACTGCTTAGATATCTGTTCCACTGCGAGACAAGATGTCCAGTCTCAGCCTCGCACAATACTTTTTAGTCTGCTGATGGAATTAGGGAGCAGTATCTGTAGTGAAATCGTTTGCAGAGTCTTCCTCAGTATGCGCTGTTGGTGGTGAAATTCGTAGCCTTCCAGTTTTTCCTTCCATTTGGTCTAGCTGTCGCTGCCTGTGGTTGACAAGCAGTGATTACACCACATTCTGATGATGCTGTCCCGTTGTTACACACCCTGTGTTTCTTAATGCATTCTTTTACTGGAATAGGAATGAAACGAGGCACCAGTAGGATTTCTGATACACTGGTATTTTAGCTTATCTAGGAGAACGAGAATTGCACGGTAAAACATTTTTGACAAGTCATAAAAATATCACTTTGGAATATTTTGCAATTTAATTTTTTTTTATAATCTGGTTAGTGAACCGAAACGCGTAATTCCCGGTCGGGTCGGAGAATTTCTCTGCTCGGGGACTGGGTGTTATGTTGTCCTTACGTTCATTTCATCAAAATTGACATTATACAGGGTTATTACAAATGATTGAAGCGATTTCACAGCTCTACAAGAACTTTATTATTTGAGATATTTTCACAATGCTTTGCACACACATACAAAAACTCAAAAAGTTTTTTTAGGCATTCACAAATGTTCGATATGTGCCCCTTTAGTGATTCGGCAGACATCAAGCCGATAATCAAGTTCCTCCCACACTCGGCGCAGCATGTCCCCATCAAAGAGTTCGAAAGCATCATTGATGCGAGCTCGCAGTTCTGGCACGTTTCTTGGTAGAGGAGGTCTAAACACTGAATCTTTCACATAACCCCACAGAAAGAAATCGCATGGGGTTAAGTTGGGAGAGCGTGGAGGTCATGACATGAATTGCTGATCATGATTTCCACCACGACCGATCCATCGGTTTTCCAATCTCCTGTTTAAGAAATGCCGAACATCATGATGGAAGTGCAGTGGAGCACCATCCTGTTGAAAGATAAAGTCGGTGTTGTCGGTCTCCAGTTGTGGCATGAACCAATTTTCCAGCATGTCCCGATACACGTGTCCTGTAACGTTTTTTTCGCAGAAGAAAAAGGGGCCGTAAACTTTAAACCGTGAGTTTGCACAAAACACGTTAGCTTTTGGTGAATTGCGAATTTGCTGCACGAATGCGTGAGGATTCTCTACTGCCCAGATTCGCACATTGTGTCTGTTCACTTCACCATTAAGAAAAAATGTTGCTTCATCACTGAAAACAAGTTTCGCACTGAACGCATCCTCTTCCATTAGCTGTTGCAACCGCGCCGAAAATTCAAAGCGTTTGACTTTGTCATCGGGTGTCAGGGCTTGTAGCAATTGTAAACGGTAAGGCTTCTGCTTTAGCCTTTTCCGCAAGATTTTCCAAACCGTCGGCTGTGGTACGTTTAGCTCCCTGCTTGCTTTATTCGTCGACTTCCGCGGGCTACGCGTGAAACTTGCCCGCACGCGTTCAACCGTTTCTTCGCTCACTGCAGGCCGACCCGTTGATTTCCCCTTACAGAGGCATCCAGAAGCTTTAAACTGCGCATACCATCGCCAAATGGAGTTAGCAGTTGGTGGATCTTTGTTGAACTTCGTCCTGAAGTGTCGTTGCACTGTTATGAGTGACTGATGTGAGTGCATTTCAAGTACGACATACGCTTTCTCGGCTCCTGTCGCCATTTTGTCTCACTGCGCTCTCGAGCGCTCTGGCGGCAGAAACCTGAAGTGCGGCTTCAGCCGAAGAAAACTTTAAAGAGTTTTCCTACGTATCTGTAGTGTGTCGTGACCTTATGTCAATGAATGGAGCTACAGTGAATTTATGAAATCGCTTCAATCATTTGTAATAGCCCTGTACTTTTGGGATGACTATGGGCACGACCCGAAAGCCAATGAATTAAAAAAAAAAAATGCTGTACTGACAGAAAAATCCCACTACCAAGAAGAGGTTTTGTGAAATAAACGAAAGTTGAGAGGTGTGTTTCTACATCTGAAAGATGACGTCTATTCAAACTGAGCGCCAGTCGCATTAGAATGGTGCTAGTAGCATCATTATGAGGATGAAAATCAGGTTTGCTTTACATACGCGCTGTAACGCTCGTGAACGTTTAATTTTGAAACTGGACGTAGTGAGTTGATATTAGTCAATAATGCCTTAAAGACCACGAAACTGCAATTGTCGACAGCTCACTGAGCTTGAATGAGGTCGTGTAACAGTATAACTTGCGCATGTCTCTTGATTTTTGGAAATACGAGAAGCTGGATGTTTCTTCAGCGACATTGCGGAGAGACTTGTCAGGAATGTAGACACTGTACATGATTGCTAGCAGCGGTGGTCATGAGGACGTACGGTCGCAAGAAGACTGAGCTCCGGATTGCCACGCGACACTATCAAGAGGGAAGACCGTCATATTCGGCGTATGGCTGTGATGCATCGTACTGGGTCTTTTATTATTATTCTGGATTTACAATGTGAGTACATTTTTCCAGCACCTATTCTAGAGTACAGTAAGTCACTAATTATTGTTCTCCACTCTTCTCTATTTGTCCATAAATCTTCAGGAATGTTGTTCTTCCTCATTGCTGACTGAACTCCCTGTTTCCATGTATCAGGTGGTCGTCCCCTTTTTCTTCTTCCAATTGGTACCCAGTCGATTATGCATTTTGGTAGCCTATTTCAGTGATACATAAAAAAGGAGCGAAAGATGAGTGTAAAAATTATAGGCGAATAACAGTGACCAATACCTTCAGTAGATTATATGGAAGAATTATTAAATATTTGTTAGAACAAGAATACAAAGAAAAGGAGGCTGAAGAACAAGCAGGTTTTAGAGCTGGAAGATCAACAATTGATCATATCTTTTGCCTACAACAAATTATTGAAAAAAAAATGGTTCAGGCACAACCTATACATTTAGTATTCATAGATATAGAAAAAGCCTATGATAGTGTGCCTTTATTCAGTTTATGGAAAGCTTTAATATCAATAGGAATAAATCCAAGAATAATTAAAGCAATTCAAAATTTATATAAAAATTCTATTTCAAAAATAAAAATTGGTAAATATCTATCACATGGATTCCAAGTCACAAAAGGATTACGTCAAGGATGTAGCATCTCACCTACATTGTATAAAATATATACATAAGTAACTTTACAGAATTGGAAGAAAAAATGTCACGCTATGGGAATACCAATAAATGATAGAACAATATACTCGTTACAATTTGCAGATGACCAACTGATTATAGCCCAAGACTATGAGGACATAGAGTATATGACCAGAAAATTGATTCAAGAATATAAAAAATCAGGTCTAAATGTAAACATGAATAAAACAAAGTACATGGTAATTGGTGGAGTGAATGGAGACTTAATATTAGAAGAAGGGATGGGAACAATAACAGCTACTGAGGAATATAAATATTTAGGTGTGAAAATTACAAATGATGGGAAACAGGACAAAGAAATTAGATCAAGAATAAATTCTGGAAAGACGACAATCTCTTTATTGAATGGAATTCTCTGGGACAAACACATAACAACTGATAACAAAATAAGGATTTTTAAAACAATAGTTAGGAGCATTATTACATATGGTTCAGAAGTGTGGACAACAAAATGGCAACTGAAATCAAAATTATTAGCCACAGAAATGGATTTCTGGAGACGTTCAGCAAGAATATCAAGACGAGAAAGAATAAGAAATGAAGTAATCAGAGACAAGATGAAATGTAAAAATTCAGTTATTGATTTCATCGTACTGGGTCTGCAGCAGCAATTTGAGCAGCAGTTGGCACCTCAGTGACACAGCGAACTGTTACAAATCGGTTACTTCAAGGACACCTCCAAGTCAGACGTCCTGTAATGTGCATTTCGCTGACCCAAAACCACTGCCATTTGCGACTTCAGTGGCGAGAGCTTATTGGAGGGCGGAGTGGAGGTCTGTTGTGTTTTCTAATGAAAGTTGGTTCTGAGTGGATTCTAGTTAGTTAGTTAGTTAGAAGGAGGTCAGGTGAGCGCCTGCAACTAACTTGTTTATGTGCTAGATACACTGTACCTACACCTGGAGTCATGATCTGAGGTGCGATTTCGTTCGACAGCAGGAGCACTCTCGTACCCTGACCGCAAACTTGTACATCAATCTGCTTATTCGACCGGTTGTGGTGCCATTGTGAAGAGCCTTCCAGGGGATGTTTTACAACGGGAATACGCTCGCCCACGTACTGGTGTTGTAACACAGCATGGTCTACAGGGTGTTGACATGCTGCCTTGGCCTGTTCGATCACCAGATCTGTTTCCAGTCGAGCACATATGGAACATCATTGGATGACAACTCCAGTGTCATCCACAGCCAGCATTACACCTCCCTGTACCGACGGACCAAGAGCAACAGACATGGAACTGTATCCCACAAATTGACATCCGTTACCTGTGAAGCACAATGCATGCACGTTTGCATGTTTGCATTCAACATTCTGGCGGCTACACCGGTTATTAATGTAGCAACATTTCACGTTTTCAGTGGCTTATCTCGTGCTTACATTAACATGTGCTCTTGCAGTATGATAACTTAAATATATTACCTAGACAAATTTATTCCCAAAATTTCATTACTCTACATTAATTATTTTTTGATGTTGCGAATTTTTTACGTCATTGTAGTTTACATCTCGAGTTCAACATTTTAATTGCTCAATGACTGGACCGAACTGTTCTGTTTCCTTTTCTGAAGATACAGCTGCACTAATAACACAAGGAAATCACGTCTTCACCACAGTTAAAAAGTTCAAGTCAATCTAGGTCGCAATGGCTGTGCAGAAGATGGCCTAACGTGGAGAGCTGAGTCAAATCGATTTTCGGACTGAAGAGCTCAATAACATCAGCACATTGCAACCATGCATTTAGTTGGTGATCTTTCTTTTCTTCCAATGTAAACTGAAGAAAATATGTCATCTCACTTTCACCTGGTAACTATAATTTTTAAACAATTCTAACGGTATGTTATCGGAGACAGAAGTCATTCAACATACAGTATATCTCAATGCTGCTTCTAGTTCTTGCGTTTCGATAGTGTTGATGTCGCCGCACGTAATGTAATTTCACTCTCATTAATCTGCTTCATCTACATCAACCCACTTCATCTGTGTTGTATCATACCTTTTCATAAAAGGAGAGCCATTTCGGTTCTAGTATGCTATTTAGCGATATACATTTTTTTCCCTAGATAACGTAAGTATTTAATTATTTTACGTGTAGACGATTGTCTGTCATGAGATCATATTTCAGGTGCGCAAAGAAAGACACCAGTGTGTCACAATAGACTTTTTGCAAACCGTTTTGGCATTATCTTTTATTAAAATTCTGTAGAACTCATGAAAGACCTGTCTTTTGTTTTGTAGAAATCGTTAATAAGTGTCTTCCTCCTTACTTATCGCTATTTCTAAATTTTCTCCATTTTTTTCCTTTTAATCTCGTCCCTAATGCGTCTTCACATGCTGCCTACAGGATCCCTGTAATACTGAGCAATTCTAGCTGTATACTTTCACTACTGGCAATTATAATGACCTCCTGTCAGATTCTGCTTCATAAAACTATCTTCAAAGAGACTTGTATTGAATATGTTCTTGGGTTTGTGTGACGCATTTGCCTAACGTTTTATCGCTCTTATTTTTTAGACTAACAAATAATTATCGGAACATATTTCACTACTTCTGTAAACAAGACAATTATATAGTGAATGATCGCAGTCCTCCAGCCTCCCACGTATATTTGTTTATCCATTCGTTGCGAATATTTATTTTATTCTTGGGTTTGTGTGACGCATTTGCCTAACGTTTTATCGCTCTTATTTTTTATACTAACAAATAATTATCGGAACATATTTCACTAATTCTGTAAACAAGACAATTATATACTGAATGATCGCAGTCCTAAGTTAGTTAGTCGTTCTCTAGATCACATTCACGACAAACGTTATGATGTGGAACGTGTCAACAGAACGAACACAGAACACTTACACACACATATATATAAAAAATAGTATTTATATTGCTGTATGCTGGCCATTTACATTTCATTCATTACCAATTACCTCTACTCAAGAATTCCTTTAGGGTATAGAAGGAATTGTTAAGGAGAAGTTCTTTAATCTATATCAGAATACATTTCTGCTATTTGTTGGACATTTTATTTCGATGGGTAGAGTTTCAAAGAGTTTTGTAGCTGCATATTTCGTCTCTTTCTGTGGCGAAGTTTCAGTAAAGGGTAATGCAGAAAAATTTTTCTTCTAGTGTTGTGGATATCTCTGTTACTCTGAAACTAAGATGGGCTGTTGACAGCAAATTTCATCAGTGAATAATTGCAAAATTGCTTAAAGAGGTTACCTACTAGATGTACATGTGTAAACTCCACACATAATTCTAATTTCCGAAATTTTTTGTTTGAAAACCCGTAAAGCTTTTTAAATAAAACAGACTTAATTAACGTTCCTATATCTTTGTTCTTCATGTCTACGCATTTATTTCTCAGTATTTCACCCTAGCGACGTGCACGTTTCTCCCAGTGAGAAACCAGTGTGTTGGCACGGCCACATCACCCCTTCATCACTATCAACGTGAAGTCCTCGAAGGTGTTCTTTAAGTTTTAGAAGCAGATGAAAATCTAATGAGGGCTAAGTCGAGACAGTATGGAAGATGATTGACGGCAGTGAACCTAACACGTCGGGTGGTTACAGATGTCCCAATGCTCCTATGTGGTCTGGCATTGTCATGCTGAAAAAGAGGGCGCACCATTTGTGCACGAACTCTTCGAATTCGTACTTTCAGTTTTCTGAGGGTTCTCCGAGCTCTGTCACACACGTTGAAGTTAGCACTACCGTCTCCCTCATTACCAACACGAGCAACACAAGGTCGCACATTACTGACGTTGATACAATTATCACCGTACACAGCTTTCTTTCTTCTATGGATTTCAATTGGAGGCACGTTTTCTGCGGTGGGAAACGCGATTATACCACACTGTTTCTCATGCACTGTCATAATTACGTCACACATCGCCATGTTACACGCTACATTTCGAAGCCCTCTTAGCGGCAGAGGGCTGCGACATGCATCAGCAAGGCGGGAAAGACGACCGAGAAATATGCCTGGTATGTCATTCCTTGGTCGATATTGAGAACAGAATAAAAGATTAGGAAGCATGACTTTTCAGCACGCCCTCGTAATACTTTCGTGTGCCTCAACGGCCTGTTGCAAATCTTTCAATTGGACGCCACTCGGCGACTTGTGTGTTTCTAATCTACCTCAGTTATACAACCGGGGGAAGGGGACGTACAGTTTAACGTGAAATCTGAACCAAGTGCCGTTTCTGGCGACTCCTCATGTCGTTAAGAGAAGAAGGCTAGGTTAAAACGTGTACTGATAAATCCCTCATCCAGCTGGGATTAAAGCCACGACCATTCGGTTTCCAGGCACGATCTTTACCACCAGTGCAGATGACTGTAAACTGTCAGTCAACTTTTAAGTGCAGAAATTTTATTCATCAACCAAAGAAGTCAATTACTGCCAGCCTTATTATACACATTTATGTCAACCGAGGCCAAGTTTCCTCAATCCATTGATTGATGCTACATGGGATATGTGACTGTCTGTACAGTTCTGCTAAAGAGATTAGTAAAACGATATGAATATGTTAGTAATTATCGTTTACTCCTGCATATAAGCTGTTCCTCTTTATCTCTGGGTCAATTACTTTCCACGTTCAATGCACTCCATAGTGATTTTATTTTGTTATTCTTGATGTGACTGACTCCTTTTCATAACGAAGAGAGTTATGTGGACCACTTTCCTCAATATTTACTGTATACGTTATATTACACTACATGAGTGGGATCAAAAATGTTCTAGAAAGATAGATACGCAGTTCTCTATTCATTCTATAAGATACCTTTCCTAAGTAAGCATCAGTAAAATGCGAATTATTTTGCGAAAACAGGTTTCAAACTAAATTCGTTATAAGTTGATTAATAAATGTAGTGTATTTTTCGCTTCTGCGGAGAGCAATAGAAACGTCTTTCCAGTTCACATATTGGAGAATTCAACTTAAATACATCAATTTTGACTTATTAACTACACTTCTGTACTCAGATTTAATAGATTTCACAACGGGATCAGTTTTAATTCTTAATGTATCAATATCTGACAGTCGATTTACTCTTGGTTGTGATATATAATTTTAATTTCTAGAACTGTCTATCAGTGCCTCATCAATGGTTATTTTGAAGAATTTAGCTACACTAGTCGTAAATTTTGTGATGTATACTAAGTTCAATAGAAATGTTGTGCACAGTAAAAAAATTTATTCAGGAAATGCGTTTTAGGAAAACTTATTGCTCCTCTTCTAGTTATCTGGGTAAAAAATGGACCCCGATAAGCGTAAGGCTTTCTTGACAATATCTTCTTTCCTTCCAATAATATCTTTCTTTCACTCTTATTTTTCCTTTGCTCCTTGGTTGGTAAAACTTCATGTGTACTTCCTACCTGCTTCTTCTGGTATGTCTTAATGTTTTAAAAGTGAGTATTCACAAGATACACAGCGTCTTTCCAAAAGGAAGTCCCACTGGGAGGTATCACGCTTGTATTGATCAGATGGACACGACAAAGACCGTGTAGCTCTCCGTTCAAAAATCATCGTTTTATTAGTCACATCGACATTTTTTGACATCGTGACATCGTTGTGTTTTTAAGACTAAGTTTTTGTTATAATTGGTCGATGATATATTTGTAAAAATTTAAATTAATGACTTCTAATCAAACTGATTTTCTGTGATTTATTGGGTCAGTTGTGCCACTGGATTCGTGATCTCCTGTCAGAAAGGTCACTGTTCGTAGTAACTGACGGAATGTCATTGTGTAAAACAGAAGATATATGACGTTCCTCAACGAAGTATTATAGGCCCTCTGCTGTTGCTGATCTACATATACGATTTAAGAGACAATCTGAGCAGCACTCTTAGGTTGGTTCTGCTGTCATTTACCACAGACGACTAAAAAGGTTTGTACAAGATATCTGCGAAAAGTGACAATTGACTCTTAATAATGAAAAGTGTGAAGTCATCCACATGAGTGCCAAAAGGAATCCGTTAAATTTTGGTTACACGATAAATCAACAAATCTAAAGACTGCAAATTCAACTAAATATTTACAGTTACGAATAACGTACGTTGGAACAATCACATAGATAACGGTGTAGGTAAAGAAAACCAAAGACTACGATGTATTGGCAGAACACTGCGAAAATGCAAAGGGTCTATTAAAAGACTGCCTACATTACGCTTCCATGTCCTCTTCTGGAGTACTGCTGTGTGATGTGGGATTTGCACCAGACAGGATCGACGGAGAACATCAAGAAAGTTCAAAGACGGGCAACTCGGTTTGTACTATCGCGAAATAGGGGGAGAGCGCCACGGATGTGATCATGTGAACTGGGGCGGCAATCATTAAAATGAAGGCGTTCCTCGTTGCACCAAGATCTTATCATGAAATTTCAAACACCAACTTTCTCGTCAGAGTGTGAAAATATTTTGCTGGCGCCAACCTACATAGAGAGGACTGATAATTATGATAAAATAAGAAAAATCAGAGCTCGCACGAAAAGATTTTAGTGTTCGTTTTTCCCGTGCGCTATTCGAAAGTGGAACGGTAGAGAAACAGCTTGACGATGGTTCTATGAACACTCTGTCAGGCACTTCATTGCGAGTTGCAGAATAATCATGTAGATGTAGATGGGATGCAGGAACAACAAAATTTAACACAAGTTAAAAGAGCGATTCACTTAGAATTTTTTTCAGGGATGTGGCATGTGAACCCAGGACACTTTTTTCTTTTTTCCCTTCTTTATCTTCTTTTATTCTTGAATATCCCGAATGTCTTTTAATTTGATTTTGTATTTTGGCCAACGTCGTAATCTTTGCTGTTGACGTGCGTTAGAAAGTCCGTGATAAATAATTTGTTTATGTTTTTTAATTATGAAATGAACCATATTTGCTTTTAACCAACTGACTTTGTTACTTTTGGTGCGAGGATAAAGTTTCCGTTGATATTTACACCGTCTGTATCTGAATGTTGGATGAATTTGTTCTTCCCATTATCGCTCACGTATTTTCAATCCATAACCAGTTACCCGGATTTCCTCCACATACATACCAGACTATCTAACACGGTAGATGTTTGGGGGTGCTACTGGCGTCAAATGTATTTCATTTGGCTTTTATTTTGTTGCACTTGTCCTACCGGTTTTCTTGTGCCGACAAGTCCTGAAACCACCGGCAAGGAATTTATACTGTACACTCTTCCAAATGCTATCTCAACTGAGATTTTGATATTTTTAGTTTTGGCACCTCAGAGTGACTAACAAGAGACAAGCAAGGACGGCCCAGGCGCCGTATAGGCGGTATCTTTTTTTAGAGACTCTACAATGAGCCAGTATTCTTTCAGTGCACCTCCATTCGAAATTTACCTCTCCCACTATAAAATTCAATTTTCATCTCTTGCCCGTTCAAACTGTCGAGCTGCAATATCTGAATGACGTCCTACAAATTTGCAGATACATTGTTGATATCACAGTCCAGCGTGTGCCCAGTACAGCTTATTAAATCAAATTCACGTGGCTGCCCCTAAGCAAATGGTGATTATTCGAAGTCTCACAATAGTTCTCACGAGAGATCAGCTCCATATTAACGATAACATCGTCTGCGAACTACCATGGCGTTCTGATGACGTGTTGTAGTAGTTGATTCATACAGGATGAACGTGAACTAGCTGTACGACGTTCAGGGGGTCTTTCCTTACAGGAAATGGAACAAAAATGTTCATCTGAATGTGTGTTCGAAAATACAAACTTTTTATGGTAGATGGCGCAATAATGCTACACCATACCATTTGCCATTGCAAGGCTAGCATATTCCCTTTTGCTCCCATCCAGTTAGAGCAGGATCGCCCTAACTGTGCCCCTGGGGCGCCAGCGCCCGCGATCGCCCGCGATCGCCCGCGGCCAGCGCCCCGGGCGAATTCGTATGTTGCTGCAGTGGCCGAGCCGTGTCGTCTAGCTGGCCGTGCATACCGCCCGCCGAGCCTCGCCATGCCGCTGTACGAAAATATTGCAGTAGATAAAAATTTATTTTGCGACCACACATCGCTGTCCTTTTCAGCGGAACTGGGGGAAAACGCATCTAAAGTCAATCTTTTTTGTTAGTTTTTTATTTGAGTTTCAATGAATGAAACAATAAATTGTTAAAGTGATAAATGTGTTTTAAAAATAGGATTGTACAAAATTAATTGTATAGTCTTTTTTGGCGTGGTACGAGCAGGAAACAGGTGGGCCAAGTTTGCGCGCAAGTTACAAATGCTCGCTGAGAATTGGGAAAGCAGGGAAACCCTTTGCTGCTGGGAATCTCATCAAGGATTGAATGGTCGACTCGGCGGCTTGTATTTGTCCACCAGACCTCACGGAAAAATTTGAAAAAATAGCTCTTTCACCTCAAACTGTTGCTCACAGAGTGGAAGATATGGTCTCAGATATGGAGCAGCAATTAATGGAGAGAGCGGCAAACTTCATTTCACTCTCTATCGCTCTTGACGAGTACGCGGACATTGCGGACATATCTCAGCTCGTCATATTCATTCGAGATGTCGACGACAATCTGCGTGTCACCGAAGAATTTCTCGATCTTATACCATTAAAAGACACAACCACGGGTTTGGATATTTTTCTAGCTGTGGAAACCGTGTTAGAGTCAATGGGTTTAAAATGGGAACGCCTGACCAGTGTAACAAGGGAAGGAGCCCCTGCGCTACAAGGGATACGCACTGGATTTCTGAGTTACATGAGGTCAAAAATGGCTGAAGTTGGCTGTTCCTCATTCGCGACAGTCCATTGTCTGATACACCAGGAGGCACTTTGTGCGAAGATTGTCAACATAAAAAAATGTTATCGACACAGTTCTTCGAAAGGTAAATTACCTTCGCTCGCATGGACTCACACATCGCTAATTTAAAGAATTTCTGGCTGAGATCGAAGCGGAATACCCGAACATCCCCTACCACACAGAAGTAAGGTGGCTGAGCAGAGGAAAGGTGCTTCATCGGTTTTTCTCCTTGAGGGGCGATATAAATACCTTTTTGGAAATAAAAGGACGTCCAGAAGAATTACTTTGTGATCCTAAGTGGGTGGCGAATTTGGCTTTTTTGAGTGACCTTACTGGTCATTTAAATGCTTTGAACATGTCACTCCAACGCGAAAATCACTATGTCGTTGATTTAGTGCAGACGATTCAAGCATAAAAAAAACTTATTTTGTGGGAAAAACAATTGCGCGAGAAGAATTGTGGACACTTTCGTGCACTAGACAGCATTTAAGAAGATGTGGATTTTTCAGATTGTGTTGCAATCATTTGCGAATTACAAGAACGGTTTGAAAACAGATTTTTGGAGATAAGTGAGCTTCAATCGGCCTTAGATATATTTGTTCGCCCGTTTTCCCTTCGGCATAGGACGTCTCACAAGTGCTTCAACTAGAGCTGATTGACCTGCAGTGCGATATCCGCCTGAAGGTCCACTTTCTCATGTGTAAAACTTAAGATGACTTTTACAGCTGTCTTCCACGAGAGAAATATCCTCTTTTGCACAAGCACGCGGCCTAAGTTCTCTCAATGTTTGGTTCCACGTATATCTGTGAGCGCTCTTTCTCTCTTTTTAAGCTTGCTAAAACTAAGAACCGTTCATTATTTGGCGATAAAAATTTGACTAATTCTTTGAGGTTATCAGTCTCAGGGAATATTGTACCAAACATTGACAAAACCGTTTCCTCGAAAAAGAAAAAAGTGTAAAATGTTAATTGTCTTCTTTAACAATGTTCACTGTAAGAATTAGAGCTTTATAACCTTAATTCTATTTTTAATAAGTTTTCAAACTTCGTCGGTTAAAATTATTACGTACAAAGCAGCAAACTAAGGATCTGATTTCTAAACTCTGAAAAGGGATACAAAGAGATGTAGCCCGAAGTATAACAAAAAATATTTACTTGTAACTGCTAACAGTAAGAATCAGACTCTATATCCCTTACATAAAGTTATTTCTAAAATAGAATATTTATGACTGTAGTTCATTTAAGAAACTGATACAATTTTCAAAAGACGCCAATTGCACATATGACGAGTATGCATGTGCAGTACTAATAGAATGAACCTGTGGGTCAGAAAATAACTAAGATGTTCTTCGATTCTTTTTTTGGATATTGTTGTCTAAAGCTTTGCGTAGTAATTCTGCCACACGAACACTAGTTGTTACCTAAACGGTAAATGGTTTGCTTGTTTTACCGCTCATCGGCCTCTCTTACAGAGGTGCGCTCCCTCTGTTATTTTGTTTACGTTGAATCTGACTGCGGGACAGTCCAGCGCAGAGCAGTGGTGTGCGGTCTCACTCGCTCCGCAGCTCTCTCTCGCTCCTATGCCGACACTAGCGACACACGGTCGCGGACGGGGCGCTGAACTACACTGCCTGGCGCACGTGGGGCGCGGGCGCGCCAACCGGGCGCAATTCTTGGAGAGTCACATCCAGTGTGCGATTTGTGCTTTTACCAGTGGGGGGGGGGGGGGGGGATGTCTTAGGAGGTTAGTATAATTATATATGTTACTAGCTTGGATCGTGGCGTTACCCATGGTTAAACAGTTATTTATAAATATATGTTAATGCCGAAACTCACTATTCACGAGTATGCACTATCAGAAAAGCCACTTTGTGGGATGTTTTAGTAAACCGAACAAATTTAGATCTCTCCTGAGTTGATCAGGAACCATCATGTCTCAGTTTTTCAAAAATATGGACAAGAGAACTGGACTTTCAAGAAAAGCTCGAAAAGCATTAAATGAGGAAGCAACCCGACGTACGCGAAGAATACGGCCTAGTTTTAATAGCTGCAAGGATAATTCTTGTGAAACACGTTGTAGTAGTCTGATTTTTGGGACTTCGAGAAAACACAGAATATAAGGAATCTAAAAAAAAAAACCCTGTATATGGTATACATCTACTACATCATTCATAACATCGTGGACAGCTAATTTCATTTTGTGGTTCATACAATGAACGACAGTTAAATCCTTATGTAAATGTTTATCAGTAAAATCTTCCGGGCTAAGTTGCCGTGGTCGATCTGTAGAACTTCTTCTTCCTGACGTTTCGTTCTCAACTACGGAGAACATCTTCCGAGGTGAGTCGACGACTGGCTGTTAGCCGTGAAAGCCTACATGGAATGATTCCTTATGTAAATGACTACGCAGTAGAGCGGCTACACCTTTGTAAGGTGCAAGCGTTGTTGACCCACCATCTGTTGCGATACCTACAAGGTGGTTTTTTAGTTCATCATTTGTAATGCCATACTTTTCAAGAGCTGCTAACAGTGTGCTGGAAATGCATTCCCCTGTCCCACTTTCTAATTCAACAATGTAAAAAAAAAAAATAATCGCAAGCAACTTCCTCAAAGGACAAACATATATATATTATTAAACAAGTTTTATTGGAAACCGTTGTACTTTCGTCCATCATGATACAAGCTCGCAAGTAAACGGATGATGCACTTTAGATGAAAGCAACAATGACAACATGATAATGATGATTTAGTTCTAAACGTTTTGAAATGCTTAACTACTACATGCATGGAGAGCTGCATCAAATCAGTCTCTGGACTGAAGACAACAACAATAACTACTAGATAACACTTTTTCAAAATTAATAAGCAAACATATTAATAGTAAGACTGTATTAAAAACTTTCAGTGTTCGGCTCCACAAATTTAAATTATATGTAAAGTTTTACCCCAGTGCGTGGGAAATAAACATCCCAGGTTGGGATGCATAAACTAAAACCAGAGGAGGGGATGGTCTGATGTAGAGAGGGGCAAATCCCCTCCCCCCCTGCAAATCACACACTGGACACATCAGAGCACACAACTTTATACCCCTCACTGCTTGGAGGATAACTTGGGAGGAAGACTCGAGTTTGACATCCTGTCGACATAGTGGTCACTAGAGACAACAGCAGTTTAGCAGAACCTCGCGAAAAGTAAAGCAGAAAGGCCTGGCGATGTTTTGAACGCCATTCTACTCGGGTAGTTAAAGTGACATAGCCATCGACTGCAAATGTCAGCGGGAAATTTCAGCAGCGGGCCCACTTTTCAGCCCATATCCACTCTACTTGGGCACCTCAGTCGACAATGTGCCAGCAGCGAAAAGACAACTGACTTTACAGCTGGGCGTACAGCCTTCGATCTGTTACGAAGTTTCATCTCAGTGAACGTGATGCGGTAGAAATTGTTCGGCCTTGGATGTGTTTACGACACTCTCCGTCATATCTTATGTCTCGCGTGTGCTAATGCCGTGAAGGTCACAAAAGCACGTGTATTGAACTCAGGATAGTAAGAGAGAGATAATGGCAGTTTTACATTTTTATCCGTTCCGTAATGCGTAAGTGGCTAGAGCTGTAGACCACATTACCCGCGAAAAATGAAGATGCAGATTCCAGCGCAGACATAGGAGCTGTTGAAACGAGATAATACTCAGAGAATTGACTGACCTGTCCGCTCCCCCGACTTAAATCCCGTCAACTACATGTGGGACGCATTGGGGATACGTATTGCTCCACCATCCAGCAGTTATCAACCATTCTGATGGAGGAGTGCAGCGCCCTACTACAAGAACAATTTACCAACATTGTAGCCGGCATGGGAGCACTTCCCAGGGCATACATTGTCCTAAGTGGTGATCACATACCCTATTAAGAACCATCGCGCTTCTTGTAACGTCCAGATGATGGTTACAAGTCATGGTAACTTCAGTGTAATTATTGTCTTTCTATTCTTCTTATTGCGTAATCCTTTCCGTTACCTTCCGTTACACTGTAGCAGACCTTTAAATGTGTGGTTAAGGTTTCATCGAGCTATGTTACTTGGCAGTAACATATAATGCGAAAGTTACTTTTGTCCTTACGTTTTGCGCACCAATGTTGATCGGTTGGACGCAACACCATTTTCATTTTTTACTTTTGTAGATATATGCATTTCTATCAACAATGAGTAACAGTATAACACCTCTCTTCATGATGCATAGCTTTAGTTTTTCGAATATGACGTAATATGACACCAGTGGCGGATACAGAAAAACCTTCCCAGTCCAATCGACCGAACAGAGCAACCACGGTTTGCGCTGTATGCGCCCGCGCATTGTCTTGCAAAATGATAGGTGGGTTGCGCAGAAAGTGTAGCCACTTCTTTCGCAAACCTGGTCGCAGGTGATGCTCCAAAAACTAACAGTAGTACTTTGCACTGACGGTCTGCCGTGGTGGTCATCAGTCCCCTAGACTTAGAACTACTTAAACCTAACTAACCTAAGGACATTACACACATCCAAGCCCGACGCAGGATTCGAACCTGCGACCGTTGCAGCAGCGCGGTTCCGGACTGAAGCGCCTAGAACCGCTCGTCCACAGTGGCCGGCTGCCAGGCTGTATTCCCGTAAGTTATTTGAAAATATTTTTAGTTACCAGGAGATACTGACTTTCCATCTCCTACTCTAGCACACAGGGCAGGTACTTGGGTAACGTAACTCGTCCACTTGCTGGGTTTGACAGTAAGCAGATGGAAATACAAGGAAAGTGGACACCAGTCATTAAGTCAAATCAAATGGCTCTGATCACTATGGGACTCAACATCTGAGGCCATAAGTCCCCTAGAACTTAGAACTACTTAAACCTAACTAACCTAAGGACATCACACACAACTATGTCCGAGGCAGGATTCGAACCTGCGACCGTTGTAGCAGCGCGGTTCCAGACTGAAGCGCCTAGAACCCCTCGGCCATTAGGTCAACCACCTTCAATTGAATGTTTGTGTGCGTGTAATGGACTCCAACGAAGAAATCTGATGAGAATGTAAGTTAGCAGAACAGCCGCGCGCGGGTATCCACGCGCCCTAAGGCGTCTTGTCACGCTCCGGGCGGCTCCCACCGTCGGGGGTTCGAGTCCTCCCTCCGGCATGGGTGTGAGTATTGTCCTTAGCGTAAGATAGTTTAAGTTCGATTAAGTAATGCGTAAGCTTAGGGACCGATGACCTTAGCAGTTTGGTCCCATAAGACCTTACCACAAATTTCCAAAAAATAGCACAACAATAATGACTAATATTACGCAGTTTCATTACTTAACGCTACGTACATATAAACGTTCCAGGTTCGATAAAGATCGTCGCAGCGATGCACCATGTATACGCTGGAGTAGCGTATGGAAAAAAGTTCGTGTCAAATATATATGGTTTACATGTGATATTTTTGTAGCGTTGCAGCAACAACCGCAGACCCGACTTTGCAACCCATCGAGAGGCGTGGAGGCAAGCCACCTATGAAATACTGCTGCCATTGCTAGAATACTGTTGGCAGAGCTTGCTGCAGTAATATTGTCTGCTATAACAGTGGACTGTCACAACATGGCTGGTCAAAGCGATTGTAAATACTCGCCACTCAGCCCTTATATTCGTATTAGAACTGTTTCTGGGACTCCTGGTCCAATGTTGGGCCAAACAGCTACAAATCACCTACTGTTCCCATTAAGATTTGTTTCAACTGACCAGTATGCGATTAGATTATTAGGATTTTATAAAAATTGCTGCTGAGAGGCCAACGGTCTACAGGTATGGAGAATTTTATGTATGCTAACACCAGTGACAATGTTGCAGAAGTCTTTCACTTATTCGACCTACACTGTTCTCGATGCGGCTGATGGACTTAACAGTGGTAGACCATCTACAGCGCACACTATGACAGCGGGGTTACAATACGATGGCAGCCAAACAGTGTCCAACTGCCCTTGTTGAAGAAAATGATTGCAATTTGTTAATGTTGTTTGTCAGTTCTGATTTGGACTGTATAATGAAAAGACCTATGCACTTAGTAACCTACGAGGGTTGGAACTTAAATAGTGGCAACTATTTATTCGCAACCCATACAAAAGAGTTACACGTTTGCACCTGTTACTGTCCTTCAAAGTAGTCATCAGCGCTGTGTAGAACCCGTTGCCAGCGATGTAGAAGGCGTAGTATACCGTTAGCAGAGCCCGTTCTGTTAAAAAAAGAATGTCGTGTGACTAGGGCCTCCCGTCGGGTAGACCATTCGCTGGATGCAAGTCTTTCGATTTGACGCCACTTCGGCGACTTGCGCGTCGATGGGGATGAAACGATGATGATTAGGACAACACAGCACCCAGTCCCACAGCGGAGAAAATCTCCGACCCAGCCAGGAATCGAACCTGGGCCCTTAGGATTGACATTCTGTCGCGCTGACCACTCAGCTACCGGGGGCGGACGCCCATTCTGTTGATGGTGCGAATGGAGAGGTCTAAAGTTAAGGTGATTCGCGTGTACGACTGCGATGGTGTTATCCTAAGGCTCGGCCACCGCGGCCGGCAAAAGGCCGCAGACTTTGGTGCCAACTCGGTATTATCATCACTCACCCGGTGCACGAGTGGTCGATAGCGCAAAGCATGTCTGATCTGTCTTTCACTGTAACCATTCTGACGAAAGGTGACCTCAAGATGGGCGAATTCGACTGACAAACTCTCAGCGTCTGAAATGACGTGGACCCCGTTAACGAAGCTACAAAGTACCCATTCGTGCTGTGCCGGATGGTGACAACTGTCAGCCTATAGATACAAGTCAGTGTGAGGAGGCTTCCTATAAACGGCGTATCCCAATGAAGCGTCAACCTCTCTCCAGACTAACGCATCAACGAAGCGAAAACAGCCATCCTTTTCCACCTCCATCGTGAAACGTACATTCGGACAGATTTAATGCAGCTGTTCTAAAAACTCGTTCAGACTCTCACTACCATAAGAACAAACAACAAAAGTCTCGTCTTCGTACCTCAAAAAGTACTCAGGATTCAAAGCTGCCGAGTACAAGGCACGTTCCCCAAAATCGTGCGTAAAGAAATTGTCAATAATAACTAACAACAGGCTTCCCACTGCAGCTCCAGTTCTCTGTTCGTAGTACAGGCCACTGAATAAAAAGTAAGTGGAAGTCAACAAATGTTGATATAGATTTTTGAATTAAATACCAAACCTAAACTGAATTAACCTTAACGAATCAGGCAGAGGAGCGAGAGTGAAGAGAGAGACCACATAAAACCCTAGGTGCCGAACTACAGGCGAGACGAGGTCACCCGGCTGCATTCCCGTAAGTTATGTGAACATTATACTTACACCGGGAGTAACTCTGGTAAACAACATTTGCTTGATAGATTTTTTATTTTGCCTCTGGACTAAAAGTTATTTGGGGTTTTCAAGACAAATGGGACATCCTCTATAGGTAGGTGTCCAGGCCATCGGGAAGAGCTGTGTTTTGATATCGGCGTGACGCGTTGTTTGTCGGCCTCAGACAGCCCAAATAAAAGCGAAAGATATTCACGCCGCGTGAGGCCTGCATCAGCTTGTTTCAGCCACGATCGCCTGCCTCTAGCACTTACGCCACAGCAACTCTTATCACTAACCCCGCCTCCGAAGGCGAGGTCGTTAAACAGCGCTAATGTAGTGGTGCTCGGCCTGGAGGATGCTGGCTCGAATTTCGAAAGTTGTCACTAGGTTGGGGGACAGCGGAGGGTAAGGAGAGAGTATGCAGTGGTGTTTGAATGACGAGGGGAGGAGAGGTGGTGGCGGAAAGATTCTGATTACCAGATTACAGACCTGTATCGTCAGTTAATCCCGAATCTCTCCGTAGTGTCTCGTGGAGCGAGGGTACGTGTGTGTTATCGACGGTATCTACACGGTCAAGTCTCATTAATGTGACTACCTGTCAAAAGCTCGAATAATCAATTTTTTCTCGCGAGAAAGAGAGTCAATACGGTTCTTGAAGGTACGGACAGGGATTTGGAGCCGTGTCGACTCCAGCGCAGTGACCAGCTGTACTATGTTCCTCAGCTGAGGATCCATCGCGTGAACAGCCCAATCGAGGTGGCCCCACAGATTTTCTATTGGGTTTAAATTCGGTGAGTCTGCTGGCCACGGAGTATGGCAAAATTATCCTGGTGCTCTTCAAACCAAGCCCACACACTACGAGTTGTGTGACACGTTACATTATCCTGTCGGTGGATGTCATCGTTCTGAGGAAAAAACAGAATGCATGTATCTACATCTACATCCATACTCCGCAAGCCACCTGACGGTGTGTGGTGGAGGGTACCTTGAGTACCTCTATCGATTCTCCCCTCTATTCCAGTCTCGTATTGTTCGTGGGAAGAAAGACTGTCGGTATGCCTCTGTGTTGGCTCTAATCTCTCTGAATTTATCCTCATGGTCTCTTCGCGAGATATACGCAGGAGGGACCAATATACTGCTTGACTCCTCGGTCCCACGCCCGGGTTCCCGGGTTCGATTCCCGGCGGGGTCAGGGATTTTCTCTGCCTCGTGAAGGCTGGGTGTTGTGTGCTGTCCTTAGGTAAGTTAGGTTTAAGTAGTTCTAAGTTCTAGGGGACTGATGACCATAGATGTTAAGTCCCATAGTGCTCAGAGCCATTTTGAACCATTTTGACTCCTCGGTGAAGGTATGTTCTCGAAACTTCAACAAAAGCCCGTACCGAGCTACTGAGCGTCTGTCTTGCAGTCTTCCACTGGAGTTTACCTATCATCTCCGTAAAGTTTTCGCGATTGCTAAATGATCCTGTAACGAAGCGCGCTGCTCTCCGTTGGATCTTCCCTATCTCTTCTACCAAACCTGTCTGGTACGGATCCCACACCAGTGAGCAGTATTCAAGCAGTGGGCGAACAAGTGTACTGTAACCTACTTCCTTTGTTTTCGGACTGCATTTCCTTAGGATTCTTCCAATGAATCTCAGTCTGGCATCTGCTTTACCGACGATTAATTTTATATGGTCGTTCCAGTTTAAACCACTCCTACCCACATGGAAAAATCGCAAACAAAAATGCAGTACTCCAGTATTTACTTCACTAATTATTGTTTTTATACGTTCCGTGCTGAAGTCGGCTCTGTAATCGGAAATGGACGGGCACGTGACGCAAAAACTTACAGTTCTTGCATTGTCTCAATATCGGGCGCAAATATCAGATGTCCTGTGTGATGGAAATAACTTTATTTCGCACTTGCAAGACAATCTATTCGTCATACCATTGTGTATTACAAGTAAATGTAAATGACAGAAAATAGTATAGTTTCTAACAAAACGCTTTGTTTTTCATTCAAACAAAAACTTAAATCTGTTACACTTATTGCTGACTGTGCATCCGTTCGTGGCGAAGAATTAAGAATATTTCTGCTAGCATTTTCCGTGCGAATACCGAATATATTCTTTGCTAAACACTTGTTCTTTAGGAGCTTCATGAATTCGAGAGGCAGTCGCATTTTATAAGATACATGTAAACCCCGGCCCTCTAATCCCCGATTCGTTAATGAATCCGTCTCCCGTATTGGAGTAGGCATTAGGAGTGAAGAAATAAAAACTTTGAGGTTCGCCGATGATATTGTAATTCTGTCAGAGACAGCAAAGGACCTGGAAGAGCAGTTGAATGGAATGGACAGTGTCTTGAAAGGAAGATATAAGATAAACATCAACAAAAGAAAAACGAGGATAATGGAATGTAGTCGATTTAAATCAGGCGATGCTGGGTGAATTAGATTAGGAAATGAGACACTTAAAGTAGTAGATGAGTTCTGCTATGTGGGGAACAAAATAACTAATGATGGTCGAAGTAGAGAGGATATAAAATGTAGACTGGCAATGGCAAGGAAAGCGTTTCTGAGGAAGATAAATTTGTTAACATCGAGTATGGATTTAAGTGTCAGGAAGTCGGTTCTGAAAGTATTTGTATTGTGTGTAGCCATGTATGGAAGTGGAACATGGACGATAAATAGTTTGGACAAGAAGAGAATAGAAGCTTTCGAAATGTGTTGCTACAGAAGAATTCTGAAGATTAGATGGGTAGATCACGTAACTAATGAGGAAGTATTGAATAGGATTGGGGAGAAGAGAAGTTTGTGGCACAACTTGACCAGAAGAAGGGATCGGTTGGTAGGACATGTTCTGAGGCATTAAGGGATGACCAATTTAGTATTGGAGGGCAACGTGGAGGGTAAAAATCGTAGAGGGAGACCAAGAGATGAATACACTAAGCAGATTCAAAAGGATGTAGGCTGCAGTAGGTACTGGGAGATGAAGAAGCTTGCACAGGATAGAGTAGCATGGAGAGCTGCATCAAACCAGTCTCTGGACCGAAGACCACAACAACAACAATGCAGTGTCCAATGAATTGGGCGCAAGTGACACTGCTGATGGTAATCCGTCTGTCGGATGGCGACGTAATGCCCAGCGGCCTGCTTGCTGCTGTTTAAGAGGTGTAGACTGTGCACCCTCTCCTTTCTTTCACCATTATGAACAGAAACGTGACACGACACTCTAGACAGACCCACCGACCCACCTACATTCAACAGACACACCTAAGACACAATCCTCGTAGACCGCGTAGAAAGGGTCAGTTGTGCACGGAGAAACAAATCTGTTTCCTATTGGGCATCTGCACAGCTCCTAAAAATCTCTTTGTCAACAACATTGTACGATTATTTCTTTCTCATTTCTACAACCACCGAGACTAGTGCCGAATACTTAGTCTTCAGGGTCGTTAATCCGCCTGGTGACAGTCCAGACAACATTTAAGTCCAGCCTATGTTCCAATAGGGCTGTAACGCCGTCGCTGATTTTGGGTATTACTGTAAGAAAAGCAGGTCCGTTGCAGCAGTACGTGAGGCGAGCAGGTCGGCGCAGAGCCGCAGGTACTCGGTTTCACAGACAGGACTGTTTACTCCCACAAGCCAGCCAGGCCGAACCGAGCAGTCTTTGCTACATCACAGGAAAACAGTGCAGCTACTAGGACGTGTTGAAAACTAAAGCCTCAGAGTTTTTAATTCTGTTCTCAGTGTCGCTTGAGGTATTACATGTCATGCATGTTATTCAGTCGACTGCCCCACTTCCCTGGTGCAAGTTGCAACCCTCTGCCGCTAGAGGACTCCGAATTGTCTCGCGCAACATGGCGGTCTGTAACGTAACTGTGTCTGTGAGTGTGAAACAGCGTGCTGTAATCGGGTTGCGAATTCAAAGAGCTCGTTCACACACGCAGCACCCTCTCGTTTAGCATGACAATGCCGGAGCACACACGAGCGCTGCGACATCTGCAACGGTCCGACGTCTTGAGTTCACAGTCGTAGATCATCATCCATACAGTCACGACTTGGCCCCGTCCGATTTTCATCTGTTTGCAAAACACAAAGGACACCTTCGAGGACATGACTCTCATAGTGATTAAGCGGTGCAAGCAGAGGTGAGGTTGTCCCACCGTCAACAAAGTCAAATATTCTGCAATGACAGTGACAGTATCAGTAAACTGGTCTCTGACATAACTATGTACGCTTCTGTTCCCGGTGTCATGATGATTAAAATTCTGAGTTTTGCACCGCGCCATCGTATAAAATACTTACCGTGAGGAAGGCCGTTGTAATTCGGCCGAAGTGTTGGTTCTGAGTTTGTAATTAAAGCATTTTATACAATGTCGCGGTACAACATCCAGAAGAATTGTAATCATCAAAACTGGACCCTCACTGGTAGAAATGTGTACGTCTCCGGAGTGACTATGTTGAGAAATTAATATACAGGGTGTCCCATTTATCTTGACCACCGTAAACAGCTGTTTGTCCAGATGCAAATAACAAAATATTTCAAGCAAACATTGTTCAGCCGTCAGGGGGACATCAATCAGCATGATTGCCTGCGTTGTAGCTTTGTTTTTTACAAATGTATGAACAGTGGTATTACATTTTTTTAAATAGCACCCTGTATTTTTTATTCGGTAATTCATTTCCTCTCCTAAAGATTTATTCAAAAATGTATCACGTTGTACAACTCACTGAAACACAACGTTATTAATTACATAACACAACAATGACGCTGACGCTCCCAGCGCTTAGTGCAGGTAGTCGGGGTAATGGAAACACATCCACTTGCTGACGTTGACAGAGGACAAATGTAAACATTAGTAGAATGCACACCGGTCATTCCATCAACCATCGTCAGTTGAAGAGTTGTGTAAGTACAATTTACACCAACGAAGAGAAGGTAGAAATGCTACTCATCTATGGGGAATGTAAGTTAGCAGAACAGTAAAGCTGTGAGGACCGGGCGTGAGTCGTGCTTCGGTAGCTCAGATGGTAGAGCACTTTCCCGCGAAAGGCAAAGATCCCGAGTTCGAGTCTCGGTCGGGCACACAGTTTTAATCTGCCAAGAAGTTTCATATCAGCGCACACTCCGCTGCAGAGTGAAAATCTCATTCTGGAAACATCCCCCAGGCTGTGGCCAAGTCATGTCTCCGCAATGTCCTTTCTTTCAGGAGTGCTAGTTCTGCAAGGTTCGCAGGAGAGCTTCTGTAAAGTTTGGACGGTAGGAGACGAGATACTGGCAGAAGTAAAGCTGTGAGGACCGGGCGTGAGTCGTGCTTCGGTAGCTCAGATGGTAGAGCACTTGCCCGCGAAAGGCAAAGATCCCGAGTTCGAGTCTCGGTCGGGCACACAGTTTTAATCTGCCAGGAAGTTTCATATCAGCGCACACTCCGCTGCAGAGTGAAAATCTCATTCTGAGAACAGTAATTGCAGTACTGTTTTCTTATGTACGGGGACATTTAGTACAGTAGTTTAGTCCTTTTAAATACTGTCGTGTAGAGTAGGCACACAGCAAAGACTGTTCTTCCCACAAACTGCATCGACATAACGTTTCTTTTATTGTTGTTGGTATAGTTGTTGTTGAAGGTAGGCCAAATGCTACGCAGGCAGTGGAACTGTGCAGCGAGCAATATCCTGACAAGAACCCATCTTCCCGTCGGATGTTTTCTCGTCTTGTTGCGACGCTCCAGGAAACGGGAACGCAATCGTCGTAGCACTCGCACAGACGAAGCTGCCGAAGTTACTGTTCTCGCTTCCGTTGCTATGAATCCACATGTAAGAACACGACAGCTTGAACACGAGACTGGCATTCCTAAAACCAGTGTACATCGTATTCTTACACGTCACCAGTTCCATCCTTACCATGTACACCTACATCAAGAATTGCATGGGAATGATCAGAGTAGGGTTGAATCGCTCAGGGAGAGTTAGCAGTGCCAATGTCGTTAAGAACGTTGTTCTGTTTCTCATCACACTGCGAACTGCCGTTTTCGACCGTGAAACGTGTGGAAATCACCGCTCCAGGGAAAGGGATGGTTTCATTGACGCTCTTTATTCTACCTGCTGAGACTTTTTGTGTCGATTCTGAGCTGCTGTGTGTCTGTTTTCCTCGGCCGGCCATAAGAAAACCACGTGTGATTTCAACGCTGGGTGTCGCAGTTCTGATCTCCATCGCAGAAGCGTCGAAAAAAGTGATGAAATGTGGGTAAGAGATGGTGACAATCCCACCGTGAAACATATTCACGATGGCGTTGTGCAGAATTGTGGTGAAATTTGGTATCAATGTGAGGTCATTAACTCACCTCACATGAACTTCTCATCTCTGGCCTTTTTTTTTTTTTCGCATGTGTCGACACCTTGCTGTTTGAATCGTCAAAAAAAAAGAGTTCAAATGTGTGTGAAACCTTATGGGACTTAACTGCTAAGGTTATCAGTCCCTAAGCTTACACACTACGTAACCTAAATTATCCTAGGGACAAACACACAAACACCCATGCCCGAGGGAGGACTCCAACCTCCACCGGGAGCAGCCGCGCTGTCCATGACTGCAACGCCCTACACCGCTTTTTTTTTTTTAATCTCAAAAAAAAAAAAATATGGTTCAAATGGCTCTGAGCACTTAACATCTATGGTCATCAGTCCCCTAGAACTTAGAACTACTTAAACCTAAGTAACCTAAGGACATCACACAACACCCAGTCATCACGAGGCAGAGAAAAATCCCTGACCCCGCCGGGAATCGAACCCGGGAACCCGGGTGTGGGAAGCGAGAACGCTATCGCACGACCACGAGCTGCGGACTTTTAATCTCATTTTGTTCGTTTTCGTTCGTTGTATCTGCTCTGGGCGGACGTCGAAAGACACCCGTTTCAGTTCGTTGTTGATCCACTAACTCAGTTTTTTTTTATTACAGAGGGCCGCTAGCCCTCTGACCAAACACGCTGAGCTACCGTGCCGGCGACCGCTCAGCTAATCCCGCGCGGCGTTTAAAGCGTCACCGCGTTTGAAAGTGACGTCGCAGGGCGCCACGCTTTTGCACCATTGCAGAGGAAAGGTTGTAGGCACCTTTGAGCCTAAACTTCAAACTTACGTTTTGCAATGGGATACAGTTAAAGGGTTTAGAAAATGTTATACTTTTTGCGCAGTGTACATCCGCGAAAATTCTGAGGTTGCTATTAAAATTACCTGCAAAGTCATTAACATACAATATGATCAGCAAAGACCTAAACACACTTCTCTGGGACACGCCGGAAGTTACTTCTCCTTCTGTGTATGACTCTCCATCCAAGACAACGTGCTGCGTCCTTCGTACCAAGAAATTCTCAATCCGACACAAATGTCACTTCTTGTCCCATATTACCGTACTTTCAATAACAAGGATAGACATGATACTGAATGAAGCTCATCGGTTATTCTTTCTACTTGACTGCCATGATCCATGGCTTTCAGAATGTCATGTGAGAAAAGCGCGAGTTCGTTTCGGAATCCATGCTGGTTGGCTTATAGTAGGTCATTCTGGTCGAGATATCGTGCATCATTATGCTTGAGCTCAGAATATGTTCTAACATTGTTCAACAGAGGGTTGGAGAGGGATGAGAGGAAATTTCTTTTAGGTACACCGCAAGAAGAAACTCTGTAACCAGCTCAGCTGTTCAGGCAACTCAATTTCTCTTCTGTTTCGGAAAAGAAACGTTGCCGAGGACGCATGTTAAGTTAATGTGGATTCGTTAGATCTGGTATATTAGTTATCTGAGCATGGAACACTACTTTCGTGGGCTGTAGCCTCTACGCATGTCGGCAGTATTATCCCCATATTTTTTTTAAAAGCTGTTGTTCTTTTCGCCTCTTACATATCTATCCCCTAAAGGAGTAGACTAGACTGTTTCTTATGTTCAGTCAGCTGAACAGCAACGCAATTTCATTATTGTTAGGCTCTCTCACTTTACAGTGAGCTGACTGGCATATGGGAGGTTATCTGAGTTCCGTCTTAGACGGGTGACGGGCGCAGTATTCCTTTAGGTTTATTGAGACAGCGCTACAGCAGATGCGGAGCATTCCAGAGCGCCATAACCTTGAGGCGACAGCAAATAGGGACAACTTCTGCTTCTGCAGAGTACACGCGGACTCAGGGAGCTCTTCACATGCATTTTACATAAATGAACTGGAATTCACTAGAAACATAGAGCAAAACGATAGAATGATCTCTAGGAATTAACCCAGAATAACTAACGGGGACGAAAAATTAGTGAATCTTTCTTTGTATGCAGCGACCATGCCCTCTCAGCCAGATGCTTTTAACAGAAGTACAGTTTACAACGGCTGTGAAGCCCTCAGTATCAGCATAATTTCGTTGTTAGCCTACTGCAGACAACCGATTCGTTAGATACCGGTGTATTAACCTGAATTTATCTATAAAAAAAGAATATGTGGGTGACAAGTGCAAACGTTGATGTAGCACTAAATTAACATTGTGCGGGCTTGTAAAAGTAAAGTCGTAAGTTAAGTCTGATATGCGCTAGAATTAGCGCGGAGTCCTGCCTCAACACCAGTTTTGGGTACCTGGGCCACTGAAACGACACGTTCGTACTGGGTATATGTGTCTTACAGTTAAGCCGGGCATTCAAATATCGCAGATGATTTGTATGTTACTGTAATTGTGAAAGATACTAGTTTTTAAATTAGTCGTTAAACATTTTTGTTGCACTTGCTGCTACGGTTACTTTTCTTCTCACAGTAGCGTGGCACTTGCTATTGCTGATAGTAAGACTGTTACGTCATGAATTATGAGCGAGGGGATTCCTTTTTTGTTTTCGTGCCTCCAAAGTGGGTGTTTTATTAAGTTCATTGCCGGGGTTATCTATGGATTACAGACTGAACAACATATCCGTTTGACGTGCTGTGATAAGATAGCTTTGCTACCACAGTCTGTATCCTACAATTGAAACAGAGTGTGTAGCTTTGCTACCTCAGTCTGTATCCTACAATTTAAACAGTGTGTGTACCCCTACGGAGACAGTCGCTCGCTTTTTAAGGTAATAACCGTCCCTGTTTGCATTCACTGCGTGCACTGTACACTACATCATATAATCTATGCTTCGTTCACGCCTTTGATAGCGCTTCGGAATCGGGTTCCGAGTAGCAAGTGCATTAATTTATTCTTTTTCATTAACTGCATTTGATACACTGGAACAAAATTCGGTATTCTCTATAGCCACCAAAATGTTGGAAGAATGGAAATATAGAAAATGTTTCCGTCGTAAGAGTCGCTAATACTCGTTGATGCATTTGCGCATCTCAGAAGAAACCATTTCGACTTAATTTTCATTAACAGAAAAAGGCCGATTACAAAATGAGTAATATCAGGTTACCTTCCATTAGGAAAGTGGGTGCACTCCACGGCCGTTAACATAATTTATAAATTACAGAGCGCAGCAATCAGTCGTCCTTGTTTTTCCTGTAGGTTTTATTACGCAAATCAAGATTTCGGCTACTACCTAGCCATTATCAATGCACTATTTTTTAATCTCGATGCATGTTAGTTCACTGTTGTTCAAAAATAGTGCACTGATAACGGCTAGGCACTAGATAAAATCTCGATTTGCGTAATAAAACTTGCAAAAAAAAAAAAGGACCACTGTTTGTTGCGCTCTATAATTTATAAAACGAGTAATAGCCAAGTACAGTTCCTGATCTCTAGATGTGTGTAATGCACAAAGAACTCAACAATGTCTTAGGATTTGGGAAGAGTATAGACACTGTTGAAAAACTAGCAATTAGTCAGCCTGGGCTGTACCATCAGTGCATTTAGTAAGGAGTGGTTGGCTACTTGTGTATTCTATACACCATATTCACAGTAAACGTTATGTTGTGGAATGTGCCACATGAACAACAAATGCAAGTATTTATTTAAAAATGCCCTTATACAGATACGTGCTGGCTACTTACAGGTATGTAATTGACACATCTACCTAGGAGAAGTTGTTAAACAAAAACGATTTTAATTCCCTTTCAAGAAAGCCCCTGTTGTCTCTTTAACATTATATTTGTGTTGCTAGCATGTCAAAGAGATTTTTAGCTGCACAATTCGTTTCGTTCTGTGTGAAATTTAGATTCACTACATGACTAGCAGGTGAAACATATCATTCCATTACCTCCAAATATCATTATTTCTTTCAAACCTGAATGGATTGTTGCTAATACATTTCATCATGAAATATATGCACTATGTTCTCAAATGCTGAAACAGATATTTACTAGAAACAGGAGTACACATGTTAACCTCATCATATTGTTAATCACATAGTTACATGAGATAAGTTTACCTATCCATATTATTATATTCTGAGTGTCTCGTAGAATATCAATGAATCAAGACATACAAAGTATGCAAGATGATGGATTGTTGTGCCATCGAAGTTGACAATCATTCTCAAGTGGGAAAGTAATGGAATTGATACTTCTAGCAAATATGTTATACTATTTTTCCAATTGTAGTTTTCATCGATGTACACAACCAACCCCTTGCAATGTACCTAGTTTCTACCCCCTCCATATTACGATTCTCTCAAACAACAGATGAAACTGCCATGTGAGATTACAGAGTGGTTGAAACACTGAACTCACACTAGGAAATCCAGTCATTCAGTTTTCCAGTGGATTTTGTTAATTTAGAGTAAATAGCATGTTGGTCCCTCTGGGCATAGCCCTTTTCCTTCCCAGTGATAATGCAACAAGAAGTTGCACACTGATTTAATAACTTTGTCATTGATATGACTTTAAACCTTAATCTAGTTTTCTTTGCACAACCACTTAGAACAAGCACTCACAACACTCTTCGTGATATAGTCATAGACTTAAATCATTTTAAACAAGTCAGAGTAATTAGTACCAAACTCATCTATGACTTTGTATAGCAATTGTTGAGTGATTCTTTATTGTTCTGGAAGGCAATTATAAATTATGACTTTCAATAATAATGCATCCCTCCGTTTCAACGTGTTGTCAGTCATTTCTTCTTTGGTACTGTCACAATGTATTACGGACACTTGAAAATGTCATAATTAGTGCTGGTGTACCTTAATGATGATAAACTAGGTTTCATTTTCCTCTAGTTTCATAACTTACTGCAGTGTCTGTTCATCTAAACGTATATGGAGATTGAAAAAGAAATTATTTCTAAGTTCTATACCATTATTTTGCATTACAAATTAAGATAATTTTTAATAACTTCTTATTGCATATCGTGAGAATTTTGAACAGAAACAAAAACAAAAGTACTGAATTATATCGATATTTGTGTGTTTTCTGCTCTTTATTTCAAGCCTTATGGACGAAAAAGATTAAGCAGCAGTAATTTTTTTTTTGTTCATAAGTCAGATAGTAGAGTTTTTCAGTATTCTCGATTGATGGGGAAATATCTTCCTACTGTAAAGCATTTGATCATTTTTCATATACAGTGTATCACAATTTTTCCAATACATAGGCGTCATCTGATCACAGTATGTTACTTAGTAAATCAATTGTTTTTTAAATCAACATATAAAATCAGTGGCATTTTTCTCATAAAATGTATACCTGACTTTGCCTATGAACTCTTTCAGGCCTTCAGACACTTATTCACTTTTCCTCAATTCTGACCCATAATTTTTCAACCTTCACTGATCTTGAGAATCTACTATAAACATCATCTTCCTATTTGTCAATATTGAACTATGTAATTTACCGAAATAATTCTTGCACTGAAATTCAGTCATGGAATCTATTTTTCCCTCTGTACACTAAATGTTGTTCCCACTGTAATCAAACAGTTCAGGGGCCAGGTGTAGATCCAGAGCTTAGTTCTAAGGGGGGGAGGGGCGGATCATAGTTTGTTTCGGTCTCTGTCTCCTCTCCCCCCCAAAATAACCAGTCACAAATTTGTAAAATTTTAATAACGATTACAACACTGTATTTAAATGTTTTAATATATTGAAAGTAAATAGTTTAACGACCATGACATATATAGATGTTTTCTGTAATAATAATAAATTTTCCTATCAGTGAATAATACATCACTTTAGCATAATATCCAAGAAATTGCAAATCAGAAAAATATAGACTTTGAACTGCATACCCCACAAATATTTAGGGAGGGCATGTGTCTCAAATTTAATTAAGAACTATAATGGCAACACTTGCTCATCACTTATAAGTGGCAAAATTCATGCAGTGTAAAAGGAAAGTGTACATTCCTAATTATCAGTATTTAACTTCACATTTTGACTGTGAACGCAGGTCTGCACACTAAGAATCTGCAAGTATATAAATTGGTGGTGGAGGGTGGGGTGGATGCAGTTTCCTTATTCCCATCTACTTTCAGAAAGGCAGTTTATCGATCTTGCCTTAGTTAACTTCGTCGATTGTACGTGTGCACTCATGAACTATGTTGCATTCATTGTTGATAGTTTGTAGCGACAGCTTGTGCACATCCATCTTCACCTGGATGTAATGTTCTCTACAGGCAGCCAGGTCACAGGCCCATCCATCTGAGCAGGCCCTTACAGCCGCACACAAGCACCCTGTGTTAAACTTAGCTTGTAAATTCTACAGTTCCTTGTCAGTTTTGACACTTCGTTTTTAAGTTACTTTATACTCCAAAAGCTGTTATCAAATTTATAACTTGATAAACATTAAACTATGAATGCTTATACTAGTATGTTTTGGTGGGGTCATGGACCTCATGATCCCTTCCTTTGGATCCATGCTTGTCAGTGGCGATTTTCTCACTGTAAATACAGTTTGAAGTAGTTGCACTGAGAGGTATGGATTTTGTAACAAAAAAACACATTTCACCCTTCGATTGGCAGAACTGAAATCAATTTCAGCGGTGCAATGTTAATGGTGAGCCTCATATCAAGTAGAAAAACTCCATATGCTGAAGCCTTGAGTCAATGTATAATACGACCTGATTCCATGATGTATTAAATGATGCTGCTACCTCTCCCCACTGCAAGAAGCTAATGATATATTTTATTTTTCTGGTAACTTTACTTAGACATTGCCAGTTTCTGCTGAGAATGGCTATTAGAAAATCATGAACAGTTGGTTTATTATCAAAATTATTGTTCATTTCAAACACTTTAAGTACACACAGCTTTATCAGTGCACTGAATGCTACCAGACAACACTTATAATTTCACACTAAGGCTTTATGATGGTCAGAATGCACCACGAATAATTATAGAGAAAGCATGGCAGTGAGCAATCTGAACTAAGCTTGCTCATACACGCAGTCCATCCAGAACTCAACTCCCTGACCACCATGCCAAGCTACAACATTCACTACTCCAGAACACATCGTTAGTGCGCGAATGCAGAATTCTACTAAACCAGCAGTATCTGCAGTAACATAAAGCTAGATTTCCTCATGCAACAAAAATGACGCCACTTGGCCTCTTGTGGAAACACCAAAATATCAGTGGTGCCAGTCCAGTGACGTCACTTTTAGCCATACCACAAAGGTTAAAAACGCTTTGACTTCTCCCATCACCAATTAGCGCCAGAAGGGCAGCTACATTTGAAGCTAACATGCCATAATTGGTGGTTTTCATATTTATACTTGTGTGTTACGAAAATATGTAATTTCAATGATACACTGAATTAAAGATATCTCCAAAATGTGTTCTCTTGAGTATGGTTTATTATGCTGCAATGGTAGGATGTGCAATGTTTGTGTACAAAAGTTTTGCCACTGCAGTTGTTACTCATTATGGTTAATTTAGGGATGAAATTATATACTATTTCTATTATATGATGCATGAAAAAATTTGTATGTGTATAAGCAGGTATTATGTAATAGGGTAAAGGTGATCTGTGGTTTCACTACAGCTCATTTTGTTCTAAAAATGATGAAAATTAATGCAATACTGGTAGTGTGTTCAGATAACCAGATTCCAATACTCAAATTTTCAATGCTCTGTAAATACTTGCCCAGTGGATTTGAGTAAGGAAGTAATGGGGTTTCTGGTGGCAGTATTATTCCAGATTTAATGTAGCTTTTAATAAAGGAAATCAACTATAGTACAGTGTCTTTTAGTGCACTTGCAAGAAACAGAGCTCCAAAATTCGGTATAGAATAAATGTAATATTTCGTTGTACTTACCTGATGTGTGGTGTAAGAGTGAAAATATTAGCTTTTAAATCGGGCATTAGAAAATCGTAAATAGAGTACAACATATCACACAAAAACTTTGAAAATGTACTTTTGAGAATGTCGTATAGGCCTAAATATTGGAAATATCACCAGATGTCAAATATTGAAGTGTCACTTCCAGTTTTACTTAGCCAGGACTGTGTCTTTAATGCGAGTATCGGATTTTTTAATAGAATTCAAATCACAGCTCTAAAAATACTTGAAAATAACTTTCATTATCCAAATGTGTATTACATATGGTTCTTTGTTTACAAGTGCTATGTCCATTACTTTGTTTGATGCCACTGTGTTATGTGTGTGTAAATTCCACTTTTAAATCCAACATTTGTGCCTTCATGACTTCATATTGGATTCTTCACTCTGTTCTAATACCATAGCCTGAATGACAACACTAATGCCAGTGTGAATAATCATAACTGACACCTTATCGAAAACAGTGCAATGCCAATATCGACAGGAGTGCTGCGTCGAGACAGCAGCAGATGGCGCCTTTGTCACGTTCATGAATGTGCATTACAGAGACAATCACCTTCAAATGTGGCACTTACTTGTCAGTGTTTGTACAACGCAATTAGTAGATACAATGAGCCAGCAACACAAAACTTTGATGCTATCCTAACACCTTTATGGCACTTCTACTTTTGTAGAACCATCTCATGCATATGTTAGTTAGCTGCCTGTGCTGTATATCAAAAGTGGAGGATAAACCAGTTCCTACGAAACTGATTATGACAAAGAACGTGATTCCACACCTATCGAGCGTCAGGATTTTTTATATTTGTATTTTCCAGCAATTATCATTAAGATATGCAGTTTTATTTACTGCTTGCTTTCATAGTATTGCAATGCACATTTGTAAGTACTGCTTCAGAAGAAATGTCAATGATTCAATGAATGAAAGTCAAGACTAACCTCATACAGCCAGGAGCCAACTTAAATTAAACGAAATTTGGGAAGCAAAATAAACGATGATTGTCGAAGTAGGGAGGATACAAATTGTATACCGGCAAAGCTTTTCTGAAGAAGAGAGATTTGTTAACATAAAGTATAGATTTAAGTGTCAGAAAATCTTTTCTGAAAGTATTTGTATGGAGTGTAGCCATGTATGGAAGTGAAACATCGATGATAACTAATTTAGACAAGAAGAGAATAGAAGCTTTTAAAATGTGGTGCTACAGAAGAATACTGAAGATTATATGGGTAGATCGAAGGTTCTGAATAGAATTAGGGAGAAGAGGAATTTGTGGCACAACTAGACTGAAAGAAGGAATCTGTTGGTAGGACACGTTCTGATGCATTAAGAGATCACCACTTTAGTATTGGAGGGCAGCGTGGAGGGTTAAAATCGTAGAGAGGGACCAAGAGATGAATACACTACACAAATTTAGAAGGATGTTGGTTGCAGTAGGTACATGGAGATGAAGAAGGTTGCACTTGATAGAGTAGTATGGAGAGCTGTATCAAACCAGTCTCTGGACTGAAGACCACAGCAACAACAAAATAAGAATCACTACAGTGAATAAAATATTATTACTATCATAGAGTCATGATAGAATATGAGTAAATATACTGATTAAATCTTAGCATCCAGTGTACAACATTTATTAACCCAAATGCCATGTAGAAAGATGTTACAGCTAATGTAAAGAGCAAATCACTCAATTTAGTAAAATAACCATGTCATTATATTAGCTGAGACGAAAGGTTAATGAAATAAATATTGGATTGACTAGACCACTAAACAAAATAACTGAAAAATCAATACACACGTGACTAATACTGCACATAATATCATGCTGATGTGTGATATTTGAAATGAAAATCACGAGATATGTTAAATAACAAGGTGCTTGAAGCAGAGAACCTCATTAGCAATCACCTCAAAGTTCTTGATGTAAGCACATTACTGGAGTGACAGAATTTTGCAAGACATGGACCTCACATGGCAAAAATTGGAAAAATGAAACACTGTATGAATCTAATGAATGTGCTTAACGTTCACAGGCAAAAACCAATACCATCAAATTTTGGATAAACACCTTTCTTGCCAACTAACAGTAAACTGGGAGTTCAATCAGACAAAACAGTTTAAACAGCTGCAATATGGTCAATAGTATCTATAGCAAAATCAGCAATAATAAAATAAGTGGAACCTCAAGCAGTAGCCTCAAGAAATTCAGTAATTACAGAAAAAAATTAATAACTGTAATTATTGAATCATTGCCTTTATCCTGTGGTGAAGTGCTATCAGGTGATTGAAATCAGCTGCAAGTGAATCAAATAAGCCTACTGCGTGTGTTTCAAAGAGACTAAAAATAATCCACAGAGAAGTGACGATTTTTATGACCTACAACAAGGAAGTCCAATCCTTAAAATGAGATAACTGTTATTGGATACTGTGTGGAGACCTTTCTTATTTATGTAGATGATAATGTGGACAGACTTCCTAGTTCACAAGAAGCAGGGGTGAATGTAGACATGCCAAAATTTGAGTAAAGAGCAATCTATCCTAGGTTTGTAGCAGTTGTTAGCATACAACTCAGATGATGAACATAATTTAGCTCCAATATGATAGAGATAGAGGGATTATGGGCAAAGTTTAAGTTCACTCTTAATCACGTTCTGAAGACATATGTGCCAAGTGAGCTAAAGAAATATCTGCCAAGTGAACGGATATAAGCTGAAAAGGACCTTCCATGGTTTAATGATCAAATTCGTAAAAATGTTGAGGAAACAGAAAATGTTACACTCTCCATTCAAAAAACAGCATGCAAATGCGACAGGCCAAAGTTATCAGAAATTTGTGCAAATGTTAGAAGACTGATGCTTGACACATACAACATCCACCGTCTTACATTATCGAAAGATTTTGACATATACCTTAGAAAGTTCTTGTTGTATGTAAAAGGACTTAGTGGGTCAAAGACTTCTATTCAGTCACTTTTCGATTAGTCTGGGGTGGCAACAGAAGACAGCAAAAGGAAAGCTGGGGTTTCAAATCCCGCTTTTAAAAAGTAATGCATGCAGGGAGCTCATACAAACAAACTGTCGTTTGACTGTCGTACGGACTTTCGTGTGGACGACATAGAAATTGGCATTCATGGCGTAAAAAAGCAACTGAAACAGATGAAAATAAACAGTCACCAGATCAAGATGGAATCCCAATTCCGTTTTAGAGAGAGTACTCCATGGCATTGGCCCACTGCTTAGCCTGCATTTATCGTAAACTCTCACCTAATGAAAAGTTCCAAGTGAATGGAAAAAGGCACAGGTGGGTCATGTATACAAGAAAGATAAAAGAACTGATCCACATAATTATAGACCAATATCCTTAACATTGGTTTGCTGCAGAAGTCTTTAACACATTCTGAACTCGAATATAATTACATTTTCTTGAGACAGAAAAGCTTCTGTCAGCAAATCAGCATTGATTCAGAAACCATCGCTTGTGCAAAACACAGGCTGCCCTTTTCTCAAATGATATCCTACAAAACAAAAATGGAGACCAACAAACAGATTCTATATTCCTAGAGTTCTGGAAAGCATTTGACGTGGTGCTCCAATGTCTGAGCATGCAGTTTAGGTTCCCACACATTTTTAGGTGATAGAAAACAGTACATAGTCTTTGATGGCGGGTATTTATCAGAGACAAGAGTGCCCCAGGGAAGTGTGACAGGAGTGCTTTTATTATCTGTATACATAAATGACATGATGTACAGTGTGAGCAGCAATTATCGGATGATGATGCTGTAGTGTATGGGAATGTGCCATCATTGAGTGAATTTAAGAAATAAAAAATGACTTAGGCAAAACTTCTAGTTGGTGTGATGAATGGCAACTTGCTGTAATGAAGATGACTAGGAAAAAAGTCCAGTAACATTCGAATAAAACATTGGTAGGATGCAGCTTGACAGAGTCACTTCAATTAAATATCTAATAGTAACAATGCAGAGTGATATAAAAACAAAGAGCACATCAGGTTTACGTAGAGATGTCGAATGCTCGACTTCATTTTATTGGGAAAATTTTGGGAAAGTGCAGCCCATCTGTAAAGGAGACAGCATATAGAACTCTAGAGATACAAATTCTAGAGTTGTTGTTGTTGTTGTTGTTGTGGTCTTCAGTCCTGAGACTGGTTTGATGCAGCTCTCCAAACTACTTTATCCTGTGCAAGCTTCTTCAACTCCCAGTACCTACTGCAACCTACATCCTTCTGAATCTGCTTAGTGTATTCATCTCTTGTTCGCCCTCTACGATTTTCACCCTCCACACTGCCCTCCAATACTAAATTGGTGATCCCTCGATGTCGCAGAACATGTCCTACTAATTGATCCCTTCTTCTAGTCAAGTTGTGCCACAAGCTCCTCTTCTCCCCAATTCCATTCAATACCACCTCATTAGTTATGTGATCTACTCATCTAATCTTCAGCATTCTTCTGTAGCACCATGTTTCGAAAGCTTCTGTTCTCTTCTTGTCTATACTATTTATCGTCCACGTTTCACTTCCATACATGGCTACACTCCATACAAATATTTTCAGAAACGACTTCCTGACATTTAAATCTATACTCGATGTTAACAAATTTTTCTTCTTCAGAAAAGCTTCCCTTGCCATTGCCAGTCTACATTTTATATCCTCTCTACTTCGACCATCATCAGTTATTTTGCTCCCCAAATAGCAAAACTCCTTTACTAGTTTAAGTGTCTCATTTCCTAATCTAATTCCCTCAGCATCACCTGACTTAATTCGACTACATTCAATTATCCTCGTTTTCCTTTTGTTGATGTTCGTCTTATACCCTCCTTTCAAGACACTGTCCATTCCTTTCAACTGCTCTTCCAAGTATTTTTCTGTCTCTGACAGAATTACAATGTCATCGGCTAACCTCAAAGATTTTATTTCTTCTCCATGGATTTTAATACCTACCCCGAATTTTTCTTTTGTTTCCTTTACTGCTTGCTCAATATACAGATTGAATAACATCGGGGAGAGACTACAACCCTGCCTCACTCCCTTCCCAACTACTGCTTCCCTTTCATGTCCCTCGACTCTTATAACTGCCATCTGGTTTCTGTACAAATTGTAAATAGCCTTTCGCTCCCTGTATTTTACCCCTGCCACCTTCAGAATTTGAAAGAGAGTATTCCAGCCAACATTGTCAAAAGCTTTCTCTAAGTCTACAAATGCTAGAAACGTAGGTTTACCCTTCCTTAATCTAGCTTCTAAGATAAGTCGTAGGGTCAGTATTGCCTCACGTGTTCCAACATTTCTACGAAATCCAAACTGATCTTCCCTAAGGTCAGCTTCTACTAGTTTTTCCATTCGTCTGTAAAGAATTCGTGTTAGTATTTTGCAGCTGTGACTTATTAAACTGATAGTTCGGTAATTTTCACATCTGTCAAAACCTGCTTTCTTTGGGATTGGAATTATTATATTCTTCTTGAAGTCTGAGGGTATTTCGCCTGTCTCATACATCTTGCTCACCAGATGGTAGAGTTTTGTCAGGACTGGCTCTCCCAAGGCTGTCAGTAGTTCTAATGGAATGTTGTCTACTCCAGGGGCCTTGTTTCGACTCAGATCTTTCAGTGCTCTGTCAAAGTCTTCACGCAGTATCATATCTCCCATTTCATCTTCATCTACATCCTCTTCCATTTCCATAATATTGTCCTCAAGTGCATCACCCTTGTACAGACCCTCTATATACTCCTTTCGCCTTTCTGCTTTCCCTTCTTTGCTTAGAACTGGGTTTCCATCAAAGCTCTTGATATTCATGCAAGTGGTTCTCCTTTCTCCAAAGGTCTCTTTAATTTTCCTGTAGGCAGTATCTATCTTACCCCTAGTGAGATAAGCCTCTACATCCTTACAACATTTCGCCTAAGGAGCAAGAAATTAGGGCTCCTATGGAGCCTTTAGACAGTCGTCTTTCCCTCGCTTTATTTGCGAGTGGAATAGGAAAGGAAATGACTAGTAGTGGTACAAGGTACCCTCCGCCATGCTCCGTGTGCCGTTTGCTGAGTGTATGTGTAGATGTACTGGATGTAGTCCAATCACTGAGAAACTCCAGAATTGAAGAAATATGGTTTCTCTAACTCCATCACAAAGAAATTATAGATGCTGCATGTATTCCATTGTTTTACCTCATCAAAATAATTTTTACAGAGGAACCATCTCTATAGTACTTGAAATAATTTGTCTTGCTCACACATATGACATGTGACAGGTATTTGCCCCAAAATTACAGACCTATAGCAACAACAACAATCATATCAAAAATATTGCCACTTTAGTGAAAGACCAACTTAATTATTTTTTTAGTGTACCTCCCTACTTAACAAGGTAGAATTTGGGTTCTGAAGTTGGCTGTCAACAATTAAGGCAGTTGAAGAAGTTGTATTATCAGTACTATTCCATTTTGAAAACAGTTAGCACGCTTAAACCACTCTACTAGATCTAACCAAGGCCTTTGACACTATATTCCACAGCATTTCAATTAAGAATTTTTAAAGATCTGGAATAACTAAAACAGAACTATCACTACTGGCATAGTATTTAACAAATGGAAACCAAATGGTTATTGCTAACTGAAAAAGAGCTAACCCTAGAGAAAAATATGAAGTCTCACAAGGATTTGTGCTGGGACCTATCTTATTAATTATCTAAGAGTATGAATTGTGTAAAATTTTATCAGATAAATTCATGAGATGCATTGGTAGAACTTTCAACACTTCACTTCATCATATTAATGTTTTGGAACAAATGAACAATTCTATAATGGAAAATGAAGTTCTGTTTTTCCAGCAAAATAGGTTGCACTAAATAACCACAAAACTGAACACATCCTCTTTTCTCTTAGAAAATGAATTCAAGCACTCTGTATAACTGTTAGGCATCTACCTCAGTAGTAAATTATGCTATAATGCCCACTTAGAAACACTCTGCAGTAAGGTGGCAATAGCCTTATATCTCCTAAAAAATTTAATCATTGTGTGAATTAAAAGCTCCTACTTATAGCATACTACGCCTGTTTTGATATAGATTTACACTATAGAATACAGAATCAGATGTATTATTAGCTTAACCAACACAACTTTCTGCAGATAATACTTTGTTGAGCACAACATACTTTTACTGCTCAGCCTATACATATTGAAAATACTTATGTATGCCAAACAGAATATCCACATGTACAAAATTAGATCAGATGCGAATTCATATGGAAGCAGAAACAAGAACTTACAGGACATTCCTTGGACCCGATTAGCCGACCGGGGTTGGCCGAGCAGTTCTAGGCGCTAGTCTGGAACCGCGCGACCGTTACGGTCGCAAGTTCGAATCCTGCCTCGGGCATGGATGTGTGTGATGTCCTTAGGTTAGTTAGGTTTAACTAGTTCTAAGTTCTAGGGGACTGATGATCTCAGAAGTTAAGTCCCATAGTGCTCAGAGCCATTTTTTTGGACTCGATTAAATAAATTCAAAAACAATTTTTTAGATGTTGGCAAAAACAAGGGAATGACACAAAAATAAGTTTAAAATGGTGATAGAGACATTGTTGAAAGAAAGAAAAAGTGTTCTATAAGAAAAATGATTTTATAGATATTATAACAGATGATCTTTTTGTTATAATGTGACTGTGAACAAACCAAGTTCTGGCTTTGGACATATAAATTCCTTTGCAGTTTATTTAATTTGCGCAACAATATTAATTATGTGACAAGTATAAGATAATATTTATATAATAATATTTACACTTGCAAAGCAGTTGTATAATTATACATGTATTGGTGATATCATGTACAACAACACAGTCATTTGCAGGCAAACAGATCAAGTTGAATTCGAATTTGTAGGACATCAGTATTTAATGCAAGGTGATAACAAAATGCTTCAGAACACAATTACAGTGCCTATAACACAGGTAGTTCAAGGTACTACCAAATTTGTATTGCTCTGAAATCAGTAATGCTGGGAAGAAGAGTGATACAAATTTCTTATAAGTTAATAAATGTGTTAATCATACCACAAAATGATTTGTTTTTCATTGTCTTGGTTATATCGGCACTGGAATGTATGAAAATACACCCTAAGAAAAAATAAAAAAAAAACAACGTGCCACAAAGGATGATAGATGTGATTTACATGTACAGGCAAAGAAATAATTAGAATTTGAGAAAAACTGGATGATTTATTCAACAGAAAGAGCTTCACGAATCGAGCAAGACAGCAATGCATCGGTCCACCTCTGGGTTCTATATAAGCAATTATTCGCCTTGGCATTGATTGACAGATTTATTGTGTGTCCTCCTGACGAATATCGTCCTGAATTCTGTCCAATTGGCATATTAGATTGCCAAAATCCCGAGCTGGTTAGAAGTCCCTGCTCTTAATATTCCTAATGTTCTCATTTGTGGGGAGATATGGCGACCTAGTTGGCCAGGGTGAGGTTTAGCAAGCACTAAGACAAGCAGTAGAAACTCTCGCCATGTGCAGATGAGCATTATCTTGTTGAAATGTAAGCCCAGGATGGCTTGCCATGAAGGGCATCAAAACGGGGTGTAGTATATTCTCAATATACTTCTGTGCTGTAAGGGTGCCACAGATGACAACCAAAGGTGCCCTGCTACGAAAAGAAATTGCACCCCAGATCATCCCTCCAGATTATCAGGTGATGTGGCGAACGACAGTCGGGTTGGTATTCCACTGCTGTCCAGGGAATCTCCAGACACGTCTTTGCTGGTCATCCGAGCTCAGTTCGAAGCGGGACTTATCGCTGAAGACAGTTCTAATCCAATCAATGAGTTTCGAGACCGAAACGTGTCTGCAGACGCCCCAGATAGCAATGGAATACCAACCCGAGTGTCGCCTGCCACAGAGCCTGACAACCAAGGAGTAATGGACTGGTGTGCCATTTCATTTCATAGCAGGACCCCTTTGATTGTCATCTGTGGCAACCTTACAGCACAGAAGTGCGTTGACGATATTGTACAACCCGTTTTGTTGCCCTTCATGAGAGCCATCCGGGGCTTACATTTCAGTAGGTTAATTCCCATCTGCCAAATCCTATCTTGGCCAGCAAGATCGTTGGATTCCTCTGCAACTGAGAACATTTGAAGCTTTATGATCTGATGATCTAACGCTCCACCTGGACATAAATTGCCCTGATATCCCTTAGGAGGACACCCAACAACTCTATCAAACAATACGGTTGTGGACTAAATTGTTCTAGATGCCATAAGCACATAGCTAATTAACCTGACACATCATTGGGATAGCTCTGCCACCACTTAAATTGCCAACCCCAGACAAAAACTTCGTGAACTGGACATATGAGTCAAATCGGATTACTTACCCAGTCTTAGACTGACTGTAGACAATAAGCTGGCTGATGACCATGATGTTCCATGGAGAACAAGGACATGAGATTTTGGAACATACTGTATGTGCATAGCAAGGCAGCTAAGCATGCTTGCTGCTACGTTTTTAATAGACTAAAATGGAGAAACTATCTACAGTTAGACCTCCTTTAATGAATTTTAACTAAGGTTTATTACAATTTATTTCCAGTCAGTCGAATTTCCACAGGGACGAAAAAAGATCCAAGTTTACCCTCGCCAGTTGTATAGGAATCCCTCCAGCATGCCTCTGTATGCCCCCAAAGCTAGGGCCAATCCAGGTAAATCTGAATGTACTGCAGCCCCAGTCAGGGGTGCAAAGGTGAGCTCAATGGTTCCCTTCAGGATATATAAAGAACAAAAGAACATCGCCTTGTTTAAGTGACATTTTTCATTTCATTTTATAGGCAATGCGTGATGACGTCCACAAATCCAAAATCATTTGAATATTCAGCCATTTATTAGTGTGGAAGGTCAATATTTTGTACAGAAAACTATGTCACTAGCTACATACATATGCCCTAAGTTTTCAGTTTTACAGGTGGTGTCATAGCTATTAAAAATTTACAAACACAAATTTTCAGGACTACCTATAAGGCGTTGGAAATCTGTATGGCGCTATCAGAGATTATTTAATATTTATTAGTCCATATTAAAACAGTGCTGTATTAAAAAGTTTTCCTATTTAAATAGTTATTATCTGATTTTTAATCTTCTATGTGAAATTTTTCAGTTGATTTCAAATACTTTGATGAGAGTACAGCAGGAAATGTGATAAACTTCAGGTTTATTTCAGTTTCTCTTCAAATCAGTCAGCTACTATATTGCTTCCTCATAGACATCTCACCTGAGGAGACCGCGAATTTAAAAGCTAGAGAGAATTGAGCTGACAGGGAAGCTCAGCAGCAATCATTCTTAAGTGCGAAACATTCGCGACTGTAACGCGAAAACAGGGAAATAGCAATGTTACACCAAGTACTTACTCTCTGTCACACATCAGACAAGAAAGCGAGTTAATATTGCATTGTCATTCTGTTCTGAGCTAAGCTGGAAGTGGCAAGTCTATAGCTTAATGGGAAGTTAGTTTAAAATCAATTGCAAAATTTGTATCAAACAGACAGAGACAGACAGACAGACAGACCAAAAAATAAAGTACCCTCAGCCACACACCAGACCCGAAAGCGAAAAATATTACAGTATCATCCAGTTCTGAGCTATGTTGAAAGTTTCGAGACTCTAGCTTATAGAGAAACCAGTTTAAAATCATTGCAAAACTTATACCCTCCCCACCCCCCCAAAAAACGCTCTAATAAAAATGTATTAAAAATTGTTTGTTCATTTATTATTAATGAATTTACAGTGCAGCACCAGATATTAAACTTCTAAAACCAACCAAAAATTGGCATTTAATGCCAAAATTCCTATTTCAATAAGTAATTATGAGTAGTACATACACTTTGAATGTACTTTATTTTTATAAACACACATTTTATGCACATCTCTTTCAAATAAGATATTTTATTTGTCTCTAAAAAAAGTTGTCAAGTCATGTTTCATGTACAACCGAAAAGGCTGAAAAAGAATGTCAATAAAATCACTAAAAACTGGAAGATAAGCTCAAGTACTGTGGTATGAGTGGGACAGTGCACAAATGGTTTAATTCATATTTAATTGGAAGAGTGCAGAAGGTTGAAATTAATAGTACAGGTAGTGTGCAAAAATCAGCAGTCTTCTAACTGTGGAGGCATTAAGAATGCTGTCCCACAGGGTTCAGTCTTGGGTCCCTTATTGTTCTTAATATAGATTAATGACTTGCCACTCTATATTCATGAAGATGCAAAGTTAGTTATTTTTGCTAATGATACAAGTACAGTAATTGCACCCAACAAACAAGAATCAGCAGAGGAAATGAAATGGTTCTCTGCAAATGAACTCTCACTGAATTTTGAGAAAACACAGTTTAAACAATCCTGTATAGTAAATTGCATAACACTATTGATAAATATAGACTATGTACAGAAGTCTGTTGCTAAGGCAAAATATTCGAAATTTCTGGTTGTGTGCATTGATGAGAAATTGAAATGGAAGAAACACATCGATGATCTACTGAAATGGTTAGGTTCAGCTACTTATGCTATTAGGGTTATGCCAAATTTTGGTGATAAACACACCAGTAAATTAACATTTTCATTCACTGTTTTCATACGGCATCGTATTTTTGGGCAATTCGTCATTAAGAGAGAAAGTATACATTGCCCAAAAGTGTGTAATCAGAATAACGGCTGGAGTCCACCCAATATCACCTTGCAGACATTTATTTAAGAAACTCGGGATAGTCACAGTACCTTCACAATACATATATTCACTTATGAAATTTGTTATTAATAATCCACCCAATTCAAGAGTAACAGCGAAATACATAGCTACAACACTATAAGAAAGGATGATCTTCACTATTCTGGATTAAATCTCATTTTGGTACAGGGCTGAATTATGCTGTTACAAAAATGTTTGGTCATTTTCCAAATAGCATTAAAAGTCTGACAGATAGCCAACCAACATTTAAAGGCAAATTAGAAGAATTTTAGAAAGACAACTCCTCCTATTCAATAGATGAATTTTTAGATATGAAGTAGTAACTGTAAAATATATATATACAGGGTGTTTGATGAGGAAAGGTCAATATTTTACACAGTGATAACATAAGTAATTCTGAACAAAAATGTTACATGAAGATGCATATGCAATTTAACTGGACCATAACGTGATTTTCTTGCAAACAATGCATGGGTGCATGGCATATTTACGCTCTTCAACCTACCATGTATTATGGTCATGTGACTTGAGTAGTACGTAATACAATCACCCGTTGTTTGCGCAGTTGTGCCATGTAAGACCCATTGTGTAGTTACCGGCGACGTATCGGTTAGCTGTGAAGTGTATGGTGTTAATTGAGTTCGTACAAGTGCTGCTAACAATGCTACGCCTACAGTAATGGGGAATACGCAGATATGGTGTATGTTTATGGGTTATGCAATGGTAGTGCTACCGCTGCAGGAGAAGAATACGACAGGCGCTTTCCGACTCGACGATTACATGATCGCAGGGTGTTTACCACTTTGCATGCAACAGGCTCTCATCCAAGTAGGCATTTTTCGTCCGAGCGTGCACGTCAACAAACTTGGCAAAAACAGACAGAAATTATCATGAGTATTGAACCAAGTCCCAGTACGAGCATACAAAGAATGTCCCTGCATATGAATGTCCCGCAGACATGTGTATGGGAAACATTAACTGTGGAAAACCTGTATCCAATTCACATACAGCATGTCCAAAATCTCCACGTTGGCGACAATGTGCAATGACTTCAGTTCTGTCACTGGGTAATTGAGAATAGTCATTTGCTTCCACACATACTATTCACTGAAGAAGCCCAGTTTTCACGACATGGAATAAACAACACATGCAATAATCATCGACGGTCACAGAAAAATATACACGCTTCAGTGGATAGCAATTTCCAAGCCATAAATGTATGATGCAGCATGATAGGTAACCTTTTGATAGGTCCATTTATTATCAATCAGCGATTGAGGGGATAGAGGTACATGCATTTTTTGGAAAATTCATTTGTGGAACTATTGGAAGACATTCCTTTAGCCAAGCGAACTGGAATGTACTTTCAACATGATGGTGCCCCTCCACATGTTACCTTATACAGGGTGTTACAAAAAGGTACTGCCAAACTTTCAGGAAACATTCCTCACACACAAATAAAGAAAAGATGTTATGTGGACATATGTCCGGAAACGCTTAATTTCCATGTTAGAGCTCATTTTAGTTTCGTCAGTATGTACTGGACTTCCTTGATTCACCGCCAGTTGGCCCAATTGAAGGAAGGTAATGTTGACTTTGGTGCTTGTGTTGACATGCGACTCATTGCTCTACAGTACTAGCATCAAGCACATCAGTACGTAGCATCAACAGGTCAGTGTTCATCATGGCCTCCACGCTCTCCTGACCTCAACCCTCTTGACTTTCATTTATAGGGGCATTTGAAAGCTCTTGTCTACGCAACCCCAGTACCAAATGTAGAGACTCTTCGAGCTTGTATTGTGGATGGCTGTGATACAATACGCCATTCTCCAGGGCTGCATCAGCGCATCAGGGATTCCATGCAACGGAGGGTGGATGCATGTATCCTCGCTAACGGAGGACATTTTGAACATTTTCTGTAACAAAGTGTTTGAAGTCACGCTGGTATGTTCTATTGCTGTGTGTTTCCATTCCATGATTAATGTGATTTGAAGAGAAGTAATAAAATTAGCTCTAACATGGAAAGTAAGCGTTTCTGGACACATGTCCACATAACATATTTTCTTTCTTTGTGTGTGAGGAATGCTTCGTGAAAGTTTGGCCGTACCTTTTTGTAACACCCTGTATGTGAGGGTCCATCTCAACTGCACCTACCCTCTTCACTGGATTGGCCGTGGCGGTGCTATTGACTGGCGTGCAAGATCACCTGACCTTACACCTTTAAATTTCTGTTTATGGGGTTGTATGATATCAGAAGTGCACAAAGTGAAGGTAAATACGCGAGATGAACTGCTTCGTCGCGTCATGGACGCTGCTGAATTGATTAGGAACCAGTCACAGGCAACTGAACAAGCAACACAACGTGTTATCGCTAGAGCGCAAAAGTGCGAAGTTTATGGCGGGATATTCGAACCTGTTCTGTGAACTGTGCAACATCTGTACGACAAGTGTTAAAGCCGTTTTTAAAGGACATAGTACGTCTTTTTCAACTGAATACATGTAATGTGCGTGTTGTAAGGCATTATGTACTAAATTAAAAGTAAATAAACATTATGTAACAATGTGTAACATAACTACAGGGTGGTCCATTGATAGTGACTGGGCCAAATATCTGACGAAATAAGCATCAAACGAAAAAACTACAAAGATCGAAACTCATCCAGCTTGAAGGGGGAAACCAGATGGCGCTATGGTTGGCCCGCTAGATGGCGCTGCCATAGGTCAAACGGATATCAACTGCGTTGTTTTTTTAAATAGGAACCCCCGTTTTTTCATTACATATTCGTGGACTACGTAAAGAAATATGAATGTTTTAGTTGGACCACTTTTTCGCTTTGTGATGGATGGCACTGTAATAGTCACAAACGTATAAGTTAGTGGTATCACGTAACATTCCGCCAGTGCGGACGGTATTTGTTGCTTCGTGATACATTACCCGTGTTAAAATGGACCATTTACCAATTGCGGAAAAGGTCGATACCGTGTTGATGTTTGGCTATTGTGATCAAAATGCCCAACGGGCGTATGCTATGTATGCTGCTCAGTATCCTGGACGACGTCATCCAAGTGTCCAGACCGTTCGCCTGATAGTTACGTTATTTAAGGAAACAGGAAGTGTTCAGCCACATGTGAAACGTCAACCACAAACTGCAACAAATGATGATGCCCAAGTAGGTGTTTTAGCTGCTGTCGCGGCTAATCCGCACATCAGTAGCAGACAAATTGCGCGAGAATCGGAAATCTCAGAAGCGTCGGTGTTGAGAATGCTACATCAACATCGATTGCACCTGTACCATATTTCTATGCACCAAGAATTGCATGGCGACGACTTTGAACGTCGTGTACAGTTCTCCCACTGGGCACAAGAGAAATTACAGGACGATGACAGATTTTTTGAACGCGTTCTATTTAGCGACGAGGCGACATTCACCAACAGCGTTAACGTAAACCGGCGTAATATGCACTACTGGGCAACGGAAAATCCACGATGGCTGCGACAAGTGGAAAATCAGCGACCTTGGCGGGTTAATGTATGGTGCGGCCTTATGGGAGGAAAGATAATTGGCCCCCATTTTATCGATGGCAATCTAAATATTGCAATGTATGCTGATTTCCTATGTGATGTTCTAATGATGTTACTAGAAGATGTTTCACTGCGTGACAAAATGGCGATGTACTTCCAACATGATGGATGTTCAGCACATAGCTTGCGTGTGATTGAAGCGGTATTGAATAGCATATTTCATGACATGTGGATTGGTCGTCAAGCACCATACCATGGCCTGCACGTTCACCGGATCTGACGTCCCAGGATTTCTTTCTGTGGGGAAAGTTGAAGGATATTTGCTATCGTGATCCACCAACAACGCCTGACAACATGCGTCAGTGCATTGTCAATGCATATGCGAACATTGCAGAAGGCAAACTACTCGCTGTTGAGAGGAATGTCGTTACACGTATTGCCAAATGCATTGAGGTTGACGGACATCATTTTGAGCATTTATTGCATTAAAGTGGCGTTTACAGGTAATCACACTGTAACAGCATGCATTCTCAGAAATGATAATTTCACAAAGGTACATGTGTCACATTGGAACAACTGATGGAAGGTCTAGCGTTAAAAGGTTTTTTGGCTTTTCACATTTAACCAAATATAACATTGATGATGATAATTCATGGCAATGTTTGCCGACAAGATAAAGAATGCAACCTTTTAACACTAGATTGCGTACTCACGGCAGTTCTCCTTGGCCGTTTCTTGGTACGACTTGGAAAGAGAGAAAAATTAATGAATGATCGACGATGCGTCGGTTCTCGATTCTGTTTAGGAGACGTACGGATTGATTGCGTGAAAATAGTTTCTCAAATGGCCTCTTAACCCGGATTGCTTTCACGCAATCAGACTCTTCAATAAAATTACCTAAGGGACCTATTTGAATAATAAAAAAAACTTGGAAATGAATGCAAAACAGTGAAATTTTGTAAAAAAAGTTGTCAGATCGGAAATTGAACACGTTAATGGTCTCCCAAATACAATTGAGACACCGCGATAAAGAGCGAACCTGTAACAAAGTTCATTTAAACATAAACATTATTTGTGGTTAATTTAAAGAAAAGAATAAGCATAGATTTTCTGTACAGTGAAGCATCAATATATTGTTAAAGAACAAAGGCGTTAAACTATAAACATTAACAAATTTACAATGAATACAAAACTTACATTTTTATGTTTTTCTCATACATGGAGCAGTCCAACAATCGCTGCTTTTGTATGTGTGATATTTTGTAAAAATTAAATGTCCTGGCGTGCGCGTAAGTATTTTTTTTTTATCGTCACTAGGTTTACAAAAGCATTTTCTTTCTTGATGATAACGTGGTTTTTCACACTAAACTTGTAGCGGTGCTACACAACACGTCTTAACAAGTCGGCAACCAAACATCAAAGGTAATGAAGTACATGTTAACATATCGGCGACCAGAAGTACAACTCACTATAAAGACTCTAGAATTTTCCTAACAAATGATAAATTGTTCTTTCTTCTGTTTCGCAGCTTCTTGCTATCAAGCGCTGCGGCAATGATTTTAAATATCTGCGCCCAGCGAGTCATAGTATTTAAAAGTACCTTTTACACGCTGGCCGCGCATCTTGGTGTAGGCGAACGTTATAAACAGATTTCGTTTTTTTTACTCTCATGTTGTCATGCTTAGTATCATTACAAACTACAGCTCGATGGCTGTCCTTTTCTCATATGCAAAATGTCTGAAATCCAATAATATCACATTGCTTCCCGCGTGAGGAGCGGTGACTCCGTCAGGATCATCGCGACTCACGCGTAGTCGTGATATTATTGCTTTCGTGAAACAAGTTAGTATTACTTGCAAAAATTCTTTACAATAGATTTTACACATTACATCAAGCAAAGTGGTTAACATACAGAGTATCAGGTAAGTATATTCGTACGGCTGAAATTGATAGTAATTTTTCCATAGGGTAACTACATGACAATTGAACTGTGCTCTTTCTAATGTATTGTACAAGGATAACAGTTGTTCATTTCTCGGTAAAAGATAATGAAATTAAGATAAAGATACACATACTTAGATACATTATACATGGCATAATAAATATTAAAAAATAACAAAGAAATAAATTACTTGTCTTCGCAGGAAGTCTGGGTGCTGTGTGCACTCGTGGAAAAAATATGTTACAAATAATTGACATTCTTGTTTTACTATGACGTATTACAGGAATATTTTTGTCGTTGTTTCGTCGAAGATTTCTTGCACTAAATACGTACCACTTTACTTATTTGTGGCTTTCATGACCTGCAAAAAAAATGTTTCACTACACTTTGGTAGGTATGAGTTGCACTGGGAGTGGTAGAACTTCGGGTATAAATGATAGCACTGCACTTGAGTGGGGAAATTGATTACACTTTCACAGTGGAGGAAAAGTAGGACATCACTTTCACTGTGGAAGTTGGAGTAGTTGTCGGGGTGTGATGTTGCGTTGGAAATACGTCGTGGGCCAGGAACTGGAAGACTGGTTCTGCAACATGTTGAGCCGTATGGTGGCGGTCTCTATTTCACTTGACACTTGTCCGTGCTTCCATTTATGTTTTCGTACATGAAAAATACAGAAAAAAAATCTGTATTAGAATGTGCTTACTTACTAATAACTTAGTCTAAAAGAAAATTGGGTTAGGTGAGGATAACAATTGTTTATGTACATAAGGTCTCATTCTCTTAGGAATGCTTAGTTCTCATATTTATCTATTTTCCTGGTTTTATTTGGTTCGACACGTTTTCATCATTACTCGGCCTGGTCAGTGAATTCGGTAGCAATTGTGAAAATCGAGCTTAAGACTCTTCCGATTAGTGTCTTTATAATTTCACAAGGTACATGAGTGCTTAATTCATTGCTTTATCATATTTTATTTTGAATGCATTTCAAACACATTTGGCATCCGCGCTCGTTGTGCAAAGAGAAATTGATTGTTCAGCGCTCAGCGTACACAGTGTTACGTCCGTTGGTCACAATCACGTGATAATAACTTGACAGTTCCACAACGCTAGCAGCAGTATTCTGCGAGAAGCAGAGCGTTAGGTGTCTACTAGCCGTGGTGTGAGTTTTTACACAGTTTTTCATCGACTCTGGATTACGGAAGCAGCCAGATGCGGTGACTCCCGCAGCTGTTTCGAAGAATGTGTCCGTGGAAAGGCGCACAGTACCGTTTGTGGTAAGTACAACACTTATTCACTTTCACTCTTCGGCTTTCTACATCGTGGTTTCGTGGTACAAGTACTTATAACATTACTTCACACGCGGTATTTCACGCGTGTCCTTGGAGTTATCACCTTTTCAGTTCACACGTTATTATTAATTCGTGTTAACATTTATTTGGTCGTCATGTTAAGGTTCACACGCACCACTTTTATACGTGTCCATTAATTACTTGTCTATAGTCGGTTCACACGCAGCAGCACATACGTGTCCATTTATTACTGACTGCATTATTACTACAAAGTACAGTTAACATTTAGTATACATATCATGTCTAAAAATTATTTACAAAGAAATATTTAGTCTCTGTGACTACAAGGCCTGACGAAAAGCGTGTCTCTTGTTCGTAGTTTGTGCTTCCAAGGCACTTTAGGTTTACACTTTGTTCGAAATCTTGTTATTCTTTTCTTTTTACAATAGTTACTCTTTTCTCAAGTTCAGCTCTTTTATTTTCTCTCTATTACGTCGTTAGTTAGAAGACATAGTCAATGTGGCTTCGTTTACGTGATGAACAGTTCGTGTTCAAACTACCGTTGGGAAATTGGGAAGCTTGGTGTTCCCTGTCGTGCAATTGCACATAACAAATCTTAATTGAACTCGCAATTTGCGGAGAATAAGCATAGCCCGTCGACAACCAATGTGTCACGACTATCCATTCGTATAGCCTGTATGTATCAATCATGCAACCAGCTCGTAAAATTTACTTCTCTACTGGATTAAGTAGGATGGTAAGGGCACTGGTTAGAGGAAAACACAAAAGACTTTTATGGAGTGAAGAGATTTGAAGACACAGTGTTAATGACGTATGATATGATGAGCTTAACATAAATTATTATCACCTTAGTTTTTCATGACAAATAGTATAATTAAATCGATACAGTAGTTTCAGTGTCGTCTGATCCAGCTCTCTAAACAATTTTCTATGCATATCTAAAATTACTTAAACCATGCATTAGCAGTGAACTGTGTCTGTTAACTATCTCCTGTTCCATGTATCGTAAAATTGTTTTCTAAAAAAAAAAATCGTCGTATCTCGAGGACCTGAAATAGATATTTCTAGTACTAAACTAATTTATTTATAAATGATCTTTGTATTTCAGCTGCACTGTGCCGTAAAATTGTTATGAGCGTATACGGTTTTCTCCGTATTATAATAAAATAATTGAGTTGCGCACTTCTTTCCTGCTACCTGGATCGTTATTGACTTACTTGATTCTTATATGCTAAGCTGCTGCTTTTTGCCTGCTGCGTTTCATAGGTGGCCTCATAAAATTTGTTGTCACACACTCTTTATGCATAACATAACATTTACCTCATTAGAGTAAGCGACCTTGATAATATTTTTTTATTTTTATTTTTTTTTTTACCTACGAGCAATCATTCTGGTCTGAACGATCATTTTAATTTATTTCATTCAAGAGGAGAGAGCTTTGCTATACTTATAACTAGTGGTAGCAGGTGGCACTTAGCACGTCCCTACTATAATATATGTCAGCTCTTTCGGCTGTGGCCGTTCATGGCTCAATTAACTTAAAACTAACTTACATCTAAGGCAAATCTTGCTCTCCTACAATAAATGTGTTTTACTTAAGGTGCTCATATAAATTACTTATCTTGTTGTGGCAGGTCGACAGGGTGTTAGTCCTGTGCATTACTCTTACATACGTTGGTACTCCACACATAGTATGACAACTTATAGTGTGTGTGTATATTTTCTTTTAGCAGCTTAACTTAACAGATATTTTCAATGGTTGACTCGGTATTTCTTCAAGTCTGCGTGATGAAACAATCCTTTTATTCGTCCAGATACAGGGTCAGCTAATAGATAGCAACCAATGTGTGGCTTTCTTAAGATAATATATGGTCCTTCATACAAGTGCTGCCACTTGCGATTCTTATGATGAATCGAAGATGGTTTGAAGTGGGTCTTTAATAGCACTCGTTCATTTATACGATACGATAAGACTTTGCTAATGTGTTTGTCATGCGCCTTTTTTCTTAGGTTGGCATGAGTTGTTAAAGATATGAGAGCTTGTCTTAACTTGTCGTCTAATGTTACTTCAGGGTGTTGTAAGTTCGGTCCGCAGCTTCCCCGTGGAGGCCTAAAGAAGCTGCTAATGGCTTTCCGACTGGGGTGGAGCTGAAATGTCAGTTATTTTTATTTGACTAGTATTTTGCGACCTACCAGGTCGAAAATTTGCGTTCGTATCCCATACGACTTGTGCATCTGTTGATTGCGTGTTATTTGACATCGCGTTTGGTGCTTGGTTCGCCTGTGTGTAAAAAATAGTCGAATTTCCTTGGCTATTATAACCGGCTGTGTCAGGAAAAGCATCCGACGACTTGTCCTGACTATTGTTCCTGAACTGTTGGTTCGGTTGGTGAGAAAATGTCGCATTTTTCGGCTGTGAAAAATTTATTTGCTGAGAGGGAGTGAAGTGACTCGGCTGACTGTACTGTTGTGGTCTGTTATAATTGTTCCATTTCTTTCCCTTGTGACGATTTCCATTATTCGTCTTGTTGTTCTGGTACTGGTAATTAACGTTGTGATTTATCGGTAAATTACCGTATTGTTGCTGTGTGTTTTGATAAATCGGATTGTATCTATTCTGGTGTGGATGTTTGTTATATTGTTTTCCATTACGGCGGTTGAAACTGTTATGATTGCCGTAAGGCTGAGCGTTTGGTTGTCCCGTGTTATGTTGGTACGACATTCCATTGACGCAATTTGTTATGTGCTGCTGCGGAGCGGGCGGTCCATTATTATAATTATTCCGCGCGCTCGCACGCACATCCTCATAGATCATATCCAAATTGTCAAGAACAGAAAGAAAGGCTTCTAGGTCTTCTTCACTCACATTAACTAGTTTTTCTCTTATTGACACAGGAAGTTTTGACTTTAAGATCATGATTACATCTTTGGTTGAAATGGGCGTGTCCCAATACTGAATTTTACGTAGATATTTTTCAAAATAACGTCTCAAACCTCCTCCTTTGGTGTTGAAAGGTTCGGCGTTGTAAACCTCTTTTCGGAGTCTTTGTTGTATACCTGAACTCCAGAATTTATTCAAAAAATGCTTTTCAAAATCTGCATAGGTGTGACATTTGTTTATTATTTCTGTACCCCAAATTGATCCTTCACCGTGTACATAGCCTAAGATGAACTGTATCCGCTGCCTGTCGTTCCATGATTCTGGAAAAGCGCCTGTGAATGATTTTAGAAATACTATTGGATGTATATTTCGTTTTTCAGGTATAAAAGGCTGAAAAACTCTGTGTTTTAGCACACTCTCGTCTCGCATTAGTTCAACGAGTGTTAGTTGATCGGCATGACTACGTGACGTAGAAGTTTCGCCACGCGTATTATTTACTGTTGGTGAGAATTGTACCTGACACTCGGGATATTGACGATTATCGTGTTCTGGCGGTAGCGAATACTCACTTTGATTGTCACCTTGCAATTCCGTAACTTGTCGTCTCAGTTGATCTATATCATTGCTTAGCTGACGTTTCCATTCCGGAAGATCGTGGCTAAATGCTCGTCTGATTTCACCTAATTCACTGGTTAAAGTGTCACCAGAAGTACCGGGAGCGGTTAAGATTTCTGCTGTAGCAGATTTAACCGTACCCTTTAGTTCAGCGTGTACCTTGCTGACAATGTACTGTTCTTTGGATTGCATCCACTCTTCAAATTCCCTATTAAGTGTATTGCTTATACCGGTGTTGACATCTGCGATCTTTTTGTCAATATTGACACCGGATATTTGCTGAGCAAGGTCTTCGACTCGCTCGCCAAAGTGGTTGCCACTTTCTGTCAATTGGCTTACTCTCTTTGAAACATCACTGTAATGTTTCAAAGAGTCACTCGCAGTTGATTTACACACATCTATTTGGGCCTGCATATCTATGAACTTGCTACCAATATTGGTCTCGGCGGATTCCACCATCGAAAGAACACTATCAATTTTTGCGTGTACGCTTGCGTTTAGCTCGCTTGCGTAAGCAGTGGTAATGGCTTTAATTTTTTCCTCCATGGTGTCATTCGATTTTTTGATTTGTGCTTGGATGTCGGTAATAACAGAATTTATATTGTTCATTCGCACTTGAGTGTCCTCTACCCTTGATTCTAAACTGTTGAACCTGCTGTCACTTTGATTTGCTAACTGACTGATTTGCGTTTCAATATTGTCACTTTGGTTTGTCAACTGACTGATTTGCGTTTCAATATTGTCACTTTGGTTTGTCAACTGACTGATTTGCGTTTCAATATTGTCACTTTGGTTTGTTAACTGTGCCATTCGAGTGTCAAGATTACCCATGTTTGCTTCAAAACTGGTTTTCATATCAGCAAACAATTTTAGTATATCTGACAGCGAGCATTCACGTGACTGCGACGCGGTCTGTGGCACCGACAGCTCACGTGTCGCTTCGTCCTGTGTTGTTCCCTCACTACGAGATTCAGGTTTGTTTACACCCGCGCGCGGTCTAAGTTGCCTTGGTTGCTCATCAGCCATCGTAAATTTAAAGTAGTTACACTGCACGAGTTAGAAAAGATAATTTTTTTTTTAATTTGATTTTCACTTGTCAGGTGCGCATGGATTTCGCGTCCTGATTTCTCAGATATTGCTTGCGCGTTATAAACAATTGAAACTCTGACACACGAAAATGCCAATATGGCAACGAGAGAGATAAAATAAATGAAAAACACTTATAGAGCACTGAAACTGGCGGCCATTGTGATTTACTAAAATGCACAACAATGGAATTCTTGCTAACTATTTCTAACTATTGTAAGCGAAATGATGTGATAGAGGCGGATCTAATAGCAAAAGGAAACAAAAATTTGGAAATTAAATTGCTTGAGGAAAAGGAAAAAAGCGTAGAGAGTGAATGTCACGAGCCGACTGAATGCTCGGTACGCAAAGCTTCAAACGTAATGAAACATCGTACTCACATTAGTTGTCTTGCGCGCTGCTATTTATTGCTGTTGTGGATTCTTGCTGCGATTTTCTGCATATGCGTCCTTTATTTATCACTGGTTTTGGCTTCCAATTTTCTCCAGATGGTAGCATGAAAATAAAAAGAACAAATTAGTTTTTTCGTCGAGTCTCTGTTCGGGCGCCACATCTAGCGTTAAAAAGGTTTTTTGGCTTTTCACATTTAACCAAATATAACATTGATGATGATAATTCATGGCAATGTTTGCCGACAAGATAAAGAATGCAACCTTTTAACACTAGATTGCGTACTCACGGCAGTTCTCCTTGGCCGTTTCTTGGTACGACTTGGAAAGAGAGAAAAATTAATGAATGATCGACGATGCGTCGGTTCTCGATTCTGTTTAGGAGACGTACGGATTGATTGCGTGAAAATAGTTTCTCAAATGGCCTCTTAACCCGGATTGCTTTCACGCAATCAGACTCTTCAATAAAATTACCTAAGGGACCTATTTGAATAATAAAAAAAAAATTGGAAATGAATGCAAAACAGTGAAATTTTGTAAAAAAAGTTGTCAGATCGGAAATTGAACACGTTAATGGTCTCCCAAATACAATCGAGACACCGCGATAAAGAGCGAACCTGTAACAAAGTTCATTTAAACATAAACATTATTTGTGGTTAATTTAAAGAAAAGAATAAGCATAGATTTTCTGTACAGTGAAGCATCAATATATTGTTAAAGAACAAAGGCGTTAAACTATAAACATTAACAAATTTACAATGAATACAAAACTTACATTTTTATGTTTTTCTCATACATGGAGCAGTCCAACAATCGCTGCTTTTGTATGTGTGATATTTTGTAAAAATTAAATGTCCTGGCGTGCGCGTAAGTATTTTTTTTTATCGTCACTAGGTTTACAAAAGCGTTTTCTTTCTTGATGATAACGTGGTTTTTCACACTAAACTTGTAGCGGTGCTACACAACACGTCTTAACAAGTCGACAACCAAACATCAAAGGTAATGAAGTACATGTTAACATATCGGCGACCAGAAGTACAACTCACTATAAAGACTCTAGAATTTTCCTAACAAATGATAAATTGTTCTTTCTTCTGTTTCGCAGCTTCTTGCTATCAAGCGCTGTGGCAATGATTTTAAATATCTGCGCCCAGCGAGTCATAGTATTTAAAAGTACCTTTTACACGCTGGCCGCGCATCTTGGTGTAGGCGAACGTTATAAACAGATTTCGTTTTTTTTTACTCTCATGTTGTCATGCTTAGTATCATTACAAACTACAGCTCGATGGCTGTCCTTTTCTCATATGCAAAATGTCTGAAATCCAATAATATCACAAAGGGTATCAAAGAAAACGTAAATACTGGGATCTGTGCTTAAGCCACATACAGAATCAACAATTAACTACTAGTACCTGGAACTAGTGGTAATAATTCTGTTTAGCTTTGGATCTTAAGTTACACTGGTATGAGATGTGTCATATGACACCAATTTCTCATTAAAAAGTTTAAGTGAGAAACCACGCTTTAGACACATAAAGCTGACAAAATTTCTGACTGTTAAGAAACATTGCTTTGACATGAAAATCTGCGAGTGCTAACCATGAAACGTATGTAATCCAAGACACACAATCATGAAGAAAAATTGTGCGTAAACTAAGGTGCAATGTTACTAACAGATAAGAACTAATACACAGAACACCTTTTTTTCTTGTAAAACCTTATGTTCTCCAATCATTATCTTGACTGGCAGCACTAGTCAAGTCACTGAAGGAAAATCAGGGGAAAAATCGGAATTTTTACACTGTGATAGAAGTAACTACATACTAAAAATTCTGATCGGTGGGGTATGAGCGTTGGGGTGCTAGGGGAGAGGGTGCATTTAAAAGTAACTTTTTTCCTTTTTCTCGAAGAACACGAAAATCGCGGATCCTACAGAATATGTTTCACAGTAGAGAATTAAACCACATTTAATTTCCTACAGAAATGTTTTATTCATTTTCCTCTAGGAGTAATAGTTTCTGCATTACAAGGGATGGAAAAATCGCAGATTAATAAAAATATAGGTTTTAAGTATAAATTAATGTTTAATTTTAAATAAAGTGAGTTAAAAAGAAATATTAAATGTATGTACCATATGTAAGTGCAGTAGAGCTGTACAAAGGGATAAATCGTGTTCTGGAAGTTTGGCAGGGTGGAGGCATAAAATGTGTGGCACAGAAGTGTGAGGGAAAGTAGGTTGCTGGATTGTGCTCATGCTCCTTGTCTCTTTCGTAGGTTTGCAAACTAAAGAATGAGCAGATAATTCCACACTCTGTTCACCACAATACGACACAAGAAGCAACTATAAGATGTTTCACAATGTTCGTTGGCCCCGCACAGTGTGCCTTATGAATCACTAGAGACATAGTGCAGAGACATGCATGGAGAATGTTTATTTTGCTCAAAATTATGCCTTAACAATACATGGAGTGCAGATATGAGTTACTAACAATGCTAACATTAGTAATGCATATGGACAGAATTGACATAAATCTCTGCATACTGTTCTAGACTGCTTGAGGGGAAATTGATTCTTGGTCATGCTGAGCAGGAGCAGTAGTGTTCTCCTGAGAAAGACAAATTCCATGTCATGACCACTGCTCACGTTTCAGTTTACAGACAGACTATACCACTCCAGAATTTACTGTCCAGTTCTCTTATATGAGTCGACAAAATAACTTCACTGGGCTTGTGTATATATACTGGAGTTATTTTAAGTTTATTGATTACTTATTTGCTATTACATACGAAAGCTTAACAGCTGGAGTTGTCAACTATCTAACACACTGATGAAGATATTCCAGGGGTGACATGCTGTCAATATGAATTCAACAATCTCGATTTCATTGTATCGACTATCACTGTCTGGGATATTTTCCACAACTTGACATATCAAATATGTCACTCAGCCTCAGCCCTCGCAAAAAGTGAAGAGGGCCAGAGGCTTATAATGTCTTCATTTGCAACAGGAATTGGTCATCTAGATGCTATAGAATTTCAGATATTTCAACCTAAGTCAAGTAACACATTACAGCAGATTACTTTTCTAGACTTAGATATGATTAGTCCAATTCCATGAGACATATTCACACCATTTTTGGAAGATAAAATACAATGTGGGTGTGTGGCAAGTGCAGCTCACTCTCCAAGTGCCAGCAGTTTCTGAATGGAAAAGGTTTGTGCAGTCTACCAGTAACACAGCTGGTGCTGAGAGAAGTGCAGTTAATTCATTCATTAATTCGCAAGCAAGTGACTAAATCACAATTACATGCCTTTACACTAAGTTGTAAACGATCAACAGCAGAAAACTGCCCCATCTATCCACTCCCTTTCCCGCCATCACTATATAGGCCACTGACGACTTCGTATTTTACATTAAAGCTCAGTTAATAACAGAAAATAAGTAGTCATTCAATACACTTTAAATAACTCCACTACATAAACTTGTGCTCAGTGAAGTTAATTTGTCTACTCACATATGACAACTGGACAGGAAATGTGGGGAGGTATAGTCTCTCTGCAAAATGAAGTTGGGGTGGAGAAAGTCACCTTTCCCTGAACACTACACTTGCCATACAGGATGATCAAAAGTCAATCAGTGTTGTCAACTCTGAAGACAATTTCCCTGTGTATCACATTTGAACTAAATTTTGTGCTTGTGTATGTGAGTGTATTTGTTAACCATGTAAATAATCTGTAACACTTGAGATGACGCAACTGTCAATTGCAAGTCTTTTAGAAAACAAAATGAGCTGCCTCAGTGTTTAAACCGTTACAAAGAACTTGTAGTGGCATGAAGTTCTTGCAAGTAGAATGTAATTTTGACTCTGCACTTGAGTGTGAACTGATATGAAACTTCCTGTCAGATTAAAGCTGTGTACCACACCAAGACTAAAACTGGGGATCTTGCCTGTCGCTGGCAAGTGCTCTACCAACTGATCCACCCAAGTACAGCGCATGATCCATCCTCACAAAAAAATGGCTCTGAGCACTATGGGACTCAACTGCTGTGGTCATCAGTCCCCTAGAACTTAGAACTAATTAAACCTAACTAACCTAAGGACATCACTCACATCCATGCCCGAGGCAGGATTCGAACCTGCGACCGTAGCGGTCACGCGGTTCCAGACTGTAGCGCCTAGAACCGCACGGCCACTCCGGCCGGCCCATCCTCAGAACTTAAGTTCAAAATACATATGGAATGTAATAGTTTTGAGTAGGACATACGCTCAATCTCCCAAGAGTTTTTAGCCCACTTCATTAAATCAATTTTATACTGTTAGAACAATGGTTTTAATAAAATGCTATTTTTCCATCACCTGATATGCATAAATTATTAGTCATAGAGAAAAAATAAATGGAAACTTTTCTGTAGGAAATTTAATGTAGGTCAATTATGTCCTGGAAAACCTTTTCGCTAGGAGCCACTGTTTCCGAGTTATTTGAGAAAAATATATAAAAAAAGTTACCTTTAAACTCCCTTCCCGTCACAACGAACTGGTCAGGATTTGTAGTGTGTTTTTCCAGACACTCCTCCCACTGAGTAAAAATTTTTGACACCACGATTTCCCCTCGAATATGCCTTATTTGTTCTCCTTTGATTGAGCTAAACTGTCGATTTCTGCAGGTACTTAACACAAAAAAGACTATTTTGAAGCAGAAATGTAAATAAATATTTATACTGAATCATGACTGGAAATTTTTTTAAATTTAAGTTGGATATTTCTGAAGTCTTGCATGAAGCTATTCTTAAGTACTAAATGCACTTAATGTATCTAAATAACATTTAAATTTATTTCTTACGGCATTTCTTCGTCATTTCGCAACAAATCCAGTATTTGATGATCTTTGCAGATTCGCTGCAGCTACGCCGCAAAGTACAGAAGTACAGAAATGTGATGTAGCTTTAAAATCATGCATAATGATGGATGAGAGCTTAAAAAATAAATAAATCTACCTCCCAAGTAATAATAGCCGAGTGCTTAGGGGAGGCTAATTATAAATTAATTTTTGGAACAAACGTAAACATCAGGGTGTTTTCAAGACACATTTCTCCGTAATGCATACAACCAAAATATATATCAAAAACTACAGACGCAGAAGACTTTTTATACTACAACTAAAATTTTTATACAAAACTGTAGACGCCGAAGACTTCTTGTACGGATCAAGGGGCCAAAGGATTTGGTGAAATAAAAATCTGCTCGTTGCATGTGAGTGTTGGTTGAGTTAGGATTCAATGTTATTTGAAGGGTTATCAAAAGGTCAGACAAGATGTAGATTTGCCCTCGTGCCCTACCTGATAAGAGAGATTTTTCGAATGTGGTGGATATTCAAATCATAGTAGAGCCTACTCAGCAACTTTGACATTACAGAACCACCTGTTGCTGTAGCGGCTTATTTTGAATGGAATTGTTGTTCACTAAGAATTGATCTAAGTAACGCTAAAAAGTAACACGATCCCCATTAAGGTATGTACCCTTGTTAATCACTCTACGACATCTGTTGTTATGAGTATTACATAACAGTAATTATGCGTTCGACATCTCCCATTCGTCAGGACGCCGAGGGAAAGCTTGCCGGTTTGCGTGACAAACATTAGCGCGTCCTGCAGGTATTTCCAGATCTTTTAATTTCGATTACTGAAAATGCCGTATGATGAGATCGGTTTTCATTAATTTGTGGTATTACGCCCAGTACTAGAGGCGAAGGACATACTCGTTAACTTGCACTAGAAGTGTGTATCCATATATGGTACGATTTATAAGGGACCCCGTAGCGATGCACTGATATATGAAAATAATTGCTACAAAGAAGAAGTGTTGCAAATACTATAGTAGTCATGAACGGAGTGGAACGTAGATACCAAGTTATCAGTACTTATTATATTATTTCTATTTATTTTAAAATATTTAATTTCGTGTGTGTTTTCGTACACATTGCTCGTAAGTCGCATAGATTTTGTGATCAGTAGTATTTTGTTATCGTGTTAAAAGGTTTTAGGTATTGTTAATTCGTATTATAACTTGGGCCACTACACAATATTCAAATGATAATGTGGTAGGCTCTGTCATACTGTTTAAAGGAGCAGAAATTTTGTTAAAGACTGGAAAAATCTTTGCTCAAAGATTGGAGCATTTGTTGGGTGTGGGTGTACCTGACCTTATATTTACAATGAAGCAAAATTGTTATTAGACGCCATGGTGGTAGTAATTATAGTTATTTAATTATGCTACTTGGTACATCACTTCAGTTTTAAGATCTTATGTTCTTTCATAGTTACTTCAACCCTGCCATCCAAATAACTACATGTTTGTGGTGCAATACATGTAATTGCATTTGGTACTTCTGTTTTATTTGGTGTGTTGCCAACTACATGGATTATACCACTACATGGATTATAACCAGTCTGTGTGAGTCCGCCCCTGGTAGCCGAGTGTTCAGTGTGACGGAATGTCATACCTAAAGGCCCGCGTTTGATTCCTGGCTGGGTCGGAGATTTTCTCTGCTCGGGGACTGGGTGTTGTGTTGTCCTCATCATCATTTCATCCCCATCAACACGAAAGTCGCCGAAGTGGCATCAACTTGAAAGACTTGCAACAGGCTAACGGTCTTCGCGAGGGGAGGCCCTAGCCACATGGCATTTACATTTAGTGTGTGTGAAACACTTTACCATTTTTAGACTGTGACTGTCTGTCCATGTTAAGTATAAAAAAGGACAATAGAGCACAATTACCCCAGATGTGTCAAAACACAACAGTTGAAATTCTGTACAAAGAATGTAATTGTATGTTAAAAGTTTCAGTTAATATTAATTCGAGTTGGAGAGATTTTGTGACATATGATGGGATAGAAGTGCACTGAGTGGAGTCAGTAGGTGAATCACAGGGGAAAACGAGTAAGGGCGACTAGTATGATGTGGCCAGTATTGGTATGGTTTCTACAATCCAGAGTAATGCAATTATATAGTAACAACTACAAACATCTGTAAGTAGTTCAAATATTAGTGATAAGTAATAGTAACCAACATTTTTAGAAGTGTTACATACCTCTTAAAACAAGTGTCACCCGTACAGAACTCATTGGAAAACAAATGATGTAGCACAGCACTTTGGACTCGAGAACTAATTCCTTCAGTAGAGTCACTGGAACTTCCATTGAATTGTGATAGTGGCATTCATTTGATGGAAATACGGAAGCGTCCGATCCAACCCGTCTGCTTTGACCCATGACGTCACAAATATGGCGGAAACAAAAACAAACACACACACTTTCCACAAGAAGCCTAATGACACTAACGGGACAAGCATGGGAAATGGGGTGTTTTGGGTGGGGGGCAAACTAAATATAAACAAATTTAGACGCCTTGCGTAGCTACAACGTGTAAGTGAAGACAGCCATGCATGAATACCCACCCACCTCCCCAGGGGTCGTAACCCCTGCAACCCACAGAAGATAAAGATGCTTCAGTAGCTGATTAGTGTTTTTTGTCTTTTTAAAAAAAAAAAATCTCACGGGATAGAACGAACAGATCAGAAAGATAAATATAATAAACTAAAACAGAAATTCCAGGAAACAGATAATTAAAATAAGTAATAAGTGTTTTTAAATTTAAAAAAAAATCTCACAAGATAGAATGAACGGATCAGAAAAGTAAATAAAATAAGATAAAACAGAACTGGAGACAGCCACACTCAAACCAAACTTCGCGCCGTCATGACGTCACACACGACAACACTCTTACGTCACGGGTCAAAGCCGAAGCGTGGGATCGGACGCTTCTGTCGACCCCATTTGATGAGTAGACCTTGCACTGAAAATTAATATGGACATGTAGTAGGGGACAAAGCAGTTTTGCAGAGATTACCTACTGCATACGGTCTGCCCTCATGTCGTCATCCCTCCCCTTACTCTTTGCTGCTGATGTGTACTATCTCCGAAGAGGAAAAATGGTAACCAGCCATCTAACTTATTTATTTGTTTTCAAGGGATTCATGGGTCCTTGACACAAGTGTACCACTGTGATGTAGAATGTGTCATAATAGTTATAACAGTGATCAGATAATTGTTATAACAGTGATCACATGAGCAAATTATAGCACTTACATTCTGACTCATATGAAAAGCATTCTGTCAACAAGTGATACACCAGTGCTATATAGCAATTCACATAGGAATGCTTAAAATTAAATACATTTCACAAAGTATTACAAATTGTCAAAAAATTCCTGTAAAGAATAGAAAGAGCTACCCAAAAGAAAAAAGTTTTAGTTATTTTTTGAATTTAGTTATATCTCCAATATTTGATTCAACATTAACTGGAAACTTATTACATACTTTTACACTTGAATAATGTACTTCTTTGTGTACCATACTGCGTTTTTTTTTATATGTGTGAAGGCAATGTTTACTTTTATCATGATCATGATATGCAATATTTATTTCGTAAGTTGTTCGATTTTTATTCACAAAACACATTCCGTCTCTAATGACCTCGTTGTCGACGGGACGTTAAACACTAATCTCCTCCTCCTCCACAAAACACATTAGTGAAAAGAATGTACTGGGATGGCATGTTGAGGACCTCCAGTTGTTTGAATAAATTTCTGCAAGTGCTTCTATGGTGCACTCTAATCATAATTCTGATGACCCTCTTCTGTGCCATAAGTGTTTTATTTGCTTGTGACTGATTTCTCTATAATATGATGCTCTAACAAGGTATGCAGCCTTGATTGTTTCTAGTGCACAAACAGATGCAATTGAGTTTGGCAATTGCTGCTGAATTCAGTCTTTTACATGGGTCGATGATGTGAACTGATCGGCTTAGTTTCTTGTTAATATGTAATCCTAAGAATTTCGAAGGCTCAACTCTAAGTATTTCTTTCTCACCAAACTTTATTTCAACATTTTCCTGTTGCTTGTCAGCTGAGTGAAACTGAATGAAATTAGACTTGTTAACATTGACGGACAGACCATTTGAAGTGAACCAAGCTAGAGTTTCTTTGGATATAATGGCCACAGTGGTCTCTAGACTGCAGTTAGGTTCTTTGTCAGTCATAATAGTTCTGTCATCTGAAAAACGAGTGAAGTGTGATTTTTTGTCATACACCATGACAGGTCACTGATAAAGATTAGGAAAAGTAAGGGACCAAGCACCGAGGCCTCTGGTACCGCACATTGTACTGTCCCTCAGTCAGAGCAGGCAGGCATCATTGTGGAATTATTCAATACTATCTACTGCTTTCTGTCATGTTGATATGACTTGAACCAGAGTACAACAAAGAAAGTGTTTTTATTCATGTTACTAATAAAGGTATAAAGTGGCTTCCTTCATCCAGAAGGGTTGAAGGGGAAGGAAGAAGGGTGAAGGCAAAGGACTGGGGAGGTCTAGGAAAAGGGGTAGATTTTGGGAAAGTCGCCCAGAACCATGGATCAGGGGAGACTTATGGGATGAGAAGGAAAGACTGACTCAGTCTTTCCTTCTCATCCCATACGGTAAGTCTCCCCAGACTCACAGTTCTGGGTGCCTTTCCCAAAATCTACCCCTTTTCCTAGACCTCTCCAGTCCTTTTCAAGTGTTCTTTCCGTGGCAGACAGTCTCCCTTCCAGAATTTGAACCAACTAGTTCATAGGTTGGGCATTACCACGTAACCACTGTTTAGTGAACTTAACCAGGGGTCAGTAGAAGTCTTAACACCTGCCACTTATTTCTGAAATAAAATTTCTCTTAGAATTGTTCTATGCTAGTTATGAAGTCATTCCTCCAGGTATTATGACAAAATATGTCTCTTGTGCAGGAAGTTTATCTTTTACTTCAGCAGTTAGACATCCCTTAATAACATCCAAAACTAGCAGGACTCTCTTAGCAGGCAGTGCTCTAGGTATATGATTCCAAACAGCAGACAACTGGTCAACCTTCAGCTGCACCGTCATTCAGCACGTTTCTTGGTAGCAAATGGCTAAGCCCATAGGAAAGTTTTCTTTGGCCGTGGTTTTTCTCTTCAGAATAATGTAAGGGGATAACTTCCCCCATTGACTGTAACAGCTCATTTGCCCTTAATGAGATACTTTTTTCCCTTTTATGTCTACTATTGTACTGCTCTGGATATGAAAAAATACTGGCATTTCGTCAGCATTACCAGTCTGATGAAGAGGGGATGAGTGACACTTTCATAATTGGCTGTTGATGCTATGTTTTGATTTGTATTGCCGACTGTCAGATGTTGAATAACAGAAACCAAAAGGCAGCATCAAAAGAAGTGTTCAGTTCCTAGGGCTGTGAAGTGTGGAAAACAGAAACGCAAATGGCAGTTATAAGAACAACAACACCGCCAAAAATGAAACAATAACACAACACGAAGATCATCATCCACGGAACCTTCCATTGAAGATGCCTTGCAAAGAATAAAGGCAAAACATGTACGGCACAAAAATTGTGTTTCATTTAGTTGTAGTTGGACAGTCCGAAAGTAAAAATTATCAACATACCATAATCTGAGGCCTTGAGTTGGGTAATTTCTCTTAAGACAGGCATGCCATCTTTCCCCTTATCTTGCATATAGGTAAGAACTTTAGCTTCAAATTCCGGATACTTGTCACATTTAGGTCCTCTGAATGATTTTCTCATTGAAACTGCCTTCTTTTATTTTTCTTCTGAACCAAACCAGTGTTGTACATTAGATTCAACCAGTTCATACTTTCTTCCGGCTTCTCTGTTGGTTGGGGTTTTGACATAATGGGCAACTGTAAGTTTGAAGCTTGCATTGTAACTACACCAAATTCCTTGGCTTGAAAATGGTTTTTGCTCTAAATGGTTGTTCATATTGTCATAAATTAGGCTTTCTTACCGATACCCAGATGAAACAGAATATAAGCTAAGGAAACAGTACTGGTAGACCTACACACAGAATTATAATCTAGGGAAGCAGTACTGGTTAACCTACACAATTTTAATGCCAATAAAACACCAATAAAAGTTTGCATCATTGCCTAATAAAATGCCTTGTCGCCAGTTTCAGCTGCAGATGGTAGTTGTATTGTTGCACAGCAATTGTTTATAAAAGTGCAAGGTAGTGGATATAAGTAACACCCTAACTTTTCGAGGGTGAAATATGGATAAAAAGTGCAGCTTATGTTCTGGTCAATACAGTATGTTCATCAACTCCTGTGCTAATAATTACTTCTGGCTTTGTTATAGTCATGTTAAGTCTTAATGCTACAAAGACTTGTATTTTGGAATTTCAAACAAACAAAAACTTACTTTCTTGCACAAGAAGCAAACATTAATAGTGATACACTAAACAAAATACTGTGTGCTCATTGGGTTCTGCCTGGATAACAAGTTAAAAGGGGACCAACTTATACACTACTGGCCATTCAAATTGTATCATTAAGATGACATGCTACAAATGTCAAATGGGTCTGAAGTGTCCTTTGTGCTTTGTTAAGCAAATGTGTAGCATTTCAGCACAAGTCCTAAATGTAGGTAGGAGTAAAGACATCTGTGTTCTATATATAAGGAAAGATTACATAGATTGCTACTCACCATATAGTGGACATGCTGCGTTGCAGACAGGTGCAACAAAAAGACTGCTTACAAGTTAAGCTTTCGGTCAAAAGCTCTTTTTCTGCATTAGATAGCATACACATACACATTCACGCAAATCCAGCTCTCGCTCACATTATTGTCAGTATCCTGTCCTGAATTTTCCATTGTTTGAAAGATTTCATAGCAGTCTTTTTTGTTGTGCCCATGTACCACTCAGCATCTCTGCTATATGGTGAGTAGCAACTGTTCTTTTCATAATATTGTTATGTGAAAGATGTTTATTTGTGAGAAGATCATGTAAAAAGGAGAAACATCTTCCAGCATTTGCTGGAATTTGACAGTGGCAGGGGCATGACCTGTGAAAAACACAGTTAAGCTGCTTCCTGTGAATATGGGATCAGTGGGCTTAGGATACCCACACACAACGCTGTGTAAGATCTCAGTGGCTATACACCACCAGTACCTGAAAGGACAGATACGTTATTCACTTGGCTATGTAGGATTGTACATTTGTGTCATGTACGTTGAGTCAGAAAATGAGTGTGTTACACCAAACAAATATTAACACAGACAGTTCGATGACATCAGAAGTATAAGGCCTGTCAGAACAGTGACCTTTGTTCTGCTACCCTTGATGTGTCAGCAGAGAGAGATTCTTACACTTACATGCCAATAATTAGATTTCCTAATGGTATTTGCATTTAATAACAAGAATGAATGTAGGATGAACTCAGCAATTCTTAACCACAGTACTAGAAGTGGAAATAATTTCTTTATGGTGGCTCAGTGGTACAAATCCAAAGAATTTGGTTCAATCTCCGGTTAATCCTAGAATTTTTATGTCACTTACCACTTCTTTCACCTCTGGCAGTGTTTATTGATGTGAAAAAAGCCGAGTTGCTCCATGGTTCGGAATCCACATTAAACTGTATGTCCCCCAAAGGTGAGAGGAAAGTAGTGGCATACCACTTCCAACAGGACCATGCCTAGTAAAGCAGTGTGGTGTTCAAAATAATCTTAGGTTTGATGACTAGTCATCTCTTTCTAGGGTTCATAATGGAGTTTTATATTCTGGTGTAGAAGTGCACAGTTCGCCAGTGGATATCAAGCAGATAATTGAAAATCCCTAAATATTCAAAAAACAAAGTAAAAGAATACCTCATTATCCCCCTCCTACAATTTATTGGAATACTTGGAGTCAAGAATGTACATCTCACATAATTGTAATATTTGTATTAGATGGATCCCGCCATTTTCAAAATATAGATTGCTGATTGTGGTCTGTGCTAAGTTACATGTTGAAGTAAATACCATAGCTATCAGTTTGAGTAGACTGAGACTTTGAACATGGTCAGGTGATTGGGTGTCACTTGTGTCATACATCTGTGCATGAGATTTCCACACTCCTAAACATTCCTAGGTCCATTGTTTCCGATGTGATAGTGAAGTGGAAATGTGAAGGGACACGTACAGCACAAAAGTGCACGGGCCGACCTCGTTTGTTGACTGACAGAGACCACTGGCAGTTGAAGAGGGTCATAATGTGTAATAGGCAGACATCTATCCAGACCATCAGCCAGGAATTCCAAACTGCATAACGATCCACTGCAAGTACTATGACAGTTAGGTGGGAGGTGAGAAAACTTGGATTTCATGATCAAGCGGCTGCTCATAAGCCCCACATCGTGCCGGTAAATTCGAAATGACACCTCGCTTGGTGTAAGGAGCGTAAACATTGGACGATTCAACAATGTAATTATTTTGCGTGGCACTATCACAGCACAGGCCTATATTGATGGTGTAAGCACCTTCTTGCTTCCCACTGTTGAACAGAAATTCGGGGATGGTGATTGCGTCTTTCAAAATGATCGAGCACCTGTTCATAATACAAGGCCTATGGTGGAGTGGTTACATGACAATAACATCCCTGTAATGAACTGGCCTGCACAGAGTCCTGATCTGAGTCGTATAGAATACCTCTGGGATGTTTTGTAATGCCGACTTGTGCAGCACTTTTTGGAAAATGGGCTGCCATTCCCCAAGAAATCTTCAAGCACCTGATTGAACATATGCATGCGAGAGTAGAAGCTGTCATCAAGGCTAAGGGTGGGTCAACACCATATTGAATTCCAGCATTACCGATGGAGGGCACCATGAACTTGTAAGTCATTTTCAGTCAGGTGTCCAGATACTTTTGAGCACATAGTGTATATATGATCTACTTTATAGATGAGCCACACTGTCCTAAAATCCTCCCAATAAACCAAAGTCAACCATTTGCCTTCCCTATTACCCTCCTTACATGCTTCTTCCATTTCATGTCATTTTGCAACATTCCACCAAGATATTTAACTGATCTGACTGTGACAAGAAGCACTTAACTGGTATTGTATTTGAACATTATAGGTCCAGTTCTTCTGCTCATCTGCTTTAACTTAAATTTATCTACAGTCAGAACAAGCTACCAATCATCATATCAAATAGAAATTATATCTAAGTCATTCTGTATCCTTCTACAGTCACTCAGTGACAATGCTTTCCAATATACTACAGTCTCATTATCCAGCAGATGCAGATTGCTGGTCACCATGTCTGTCAGACTGTTTATGTATGCCGAGAGTAAGAGCAGTCTTGAGGTACTCCTGATGATACCTTTATTGCTAATGAACACTCACGGTTGAAATCAACATACTGGATTCATAGAAATGAAATGAGTGCTTTTGATGTTTTGTCAAGCTGGAAAACCTTGTCTCGGTTGAGCAGGTTGTCTACTAATTGTATTTACACAGCTTCCTAGACCAATGAATCACAGTAGTCTGAGACTGCAGGTAGTATTGTGACTTTCCCATAATTCGTGGAATGGCTCGTGGGACAGTCTCTAACAAAGTAATATATCCTTTTTGAGAGAGCTGTGTTTTGTAATTTGAAGAGCATTCCCAGGTGGCGATTTTTCTTTCAGACAGAGGTAAAGGCACTGTTTTGCTGCCAAGTGATGTCTTCATAAATATGATGTAAAATTTACTTGAGGATACAGTGTACTGTAAGACTGACAGGGACCCTCACAGCTCTTGATCAAAGGAAACTGCTTCACATGTGAACTCTAGCTCTTTACCCAAGAAGGTTATCAATAGACTGAAGGGCTGCAGCACTGTCTCTCCTGATTACACAACCTCTCCATGGTCCACAAAGCTGCACAGAAGAAAAAGGGGTTCAGAAGAGTATGGAAGCTATAAACCCTACTTGGAGCAGACACTGAAAGTTTTGACTTTAGACCAGCAGTGAATGATAAGGACCTATCTGTGTATCAGCTGGCCAAATATTTAGCCTTATTGCTGAGGTGTTTTGTAGGTAATGTCAACATCGTGTCTGTAATTCAGCAGATCTTATAAGCTGATAAAAAAAAAACTTTGAAACTTGACCAGTCTGATTTGCTAGTTATCTTTGATATCATCTCCTTCTTTATTAAAGTAGCTTTTGTTGTTCTCAGTCATTGATTAGCTGCAAGTTTGAGGAAGACTTAACTGCATAATTTAAGCACACACTAACCTCCACTTATTTTTTATTTGATAACAAACATATTGAACAGATTAACAGTGTCACCAAGGGTAGGCCTCTCTCACCATGGCAACAAATTTTATTTATGAAGTATTTAGTAGAAAAAGCACTCATCCCTGCAGTTTTAAAACTGACACTGTTCTTGAAATATCTCGATGAGACATTCAGTGTGTGGCTCTGTGATGATGGCATATTGATAGAATTTCTTGAGCATCTAAATTCCATTCATGAAAATACCAGATTTACCTTGGAAACGGAAATGCATGACTGTTTACTGTTTCTGGATGTATTAGTTCAACATAAGGAGAATGGGTTTTCAGGGCATTGCATGTACGGTAAATCCAACCACACTGATTTATGATTGCAGATGTTTAACTACCATCATTCTTCAAAAACTACGAGCCTACTTAAAACTGTAGTACGTAGGGCCCATGTAGTGCCTAAAACTAACAGCTTATGAGAGCAACAGGTGCACTTTCATAAGGTATTCAATAAAAATGGATATTCATAATATCAGATTAAGAGAGCTTTGTGAGCAAAAATGCTAGACCAACCAAAGAAAGAACAAGAAGAACGAGATATAAAGTCTGTGGTTTTTCTAATGTTGTTTTTGTTGGAGGCCTCACCTTAAGCCCTCACCTTTAACCATGGTGGCAAACACCCACTCTCCTTTTCCTGATTCATGCAATGAATACACTCTGCCATGCATCCCTCTAACCACAGCCAAATCCCAACATTGAACCCTGCCTCACCCAGTTGATATCACCATCCAACCATGATCCTCCCCCTCCCCCTCCCTACTAACCATCCCCTGGTGACCTTCCAGGAATTCCTTATTCCAGTTTTGCCTCACTATCTTTCCCCAGGCCCCTTCCTAACAACACTACTCTTTCAGCAGAAGAAAGGACAGCCAAACACAACCTCAGAACAAATCCTTACCTAATCATCCCACCTGTGGACAAATGTTCCACTAGTGTCATTGATAATAGTAGTGACTTTGCCAATTATCTGACTCCTCCACCTATAAACTCTGGCAGAGTGTTCCCATCCCAGAAGTCTTACATAACATCCAACTCCTGCTTAAAGCCTTAGACCTTTCCAGAGCTTCTCCCTTGAATCCATTG